>NW_026622763.1:85825298-86152048 GCF_023065955.2 Ursus arctos | reverse complement strand
ACTAGACCACATCGTTATCTTCCTTTTTCGAGTCAGCTATAACAAAACAGCACTTAAATGCTTACGAAATCCTTGCCTTTTTTGTTCTGAGGCAGTTTCTAGGTAGACAGAATAAACAAGTCACAAAATCATCACTAAATACTTCAGCCCTTCCTCCTTGAACACACCATGACCTTTAGAAGGTGGGAAAAAGATGCCTTGGGTCATTCACAGGGCTGCATTCTGCTGAAGATTCAGCTGGAATCTCTGTTTCTTTAATAGACTAGGTTGGCTTCCTTACCTGGAAGTTTTTTTTTTTTTTTTAAGATTTTATTTATTTATGTGACAGAGAGACAGTCAGCGAGAGAGGGAACACAAGCAGGGGGAGTGAGAGAGGAAGAAGCAGGCTCATAGCGGAGGAGCCCGATGTGGGACTGGATCCCGGAACGCGGGGATCACGCCCTGAGCCGAGCCTAAGGCAGACGCTTAAGGACTGCGCTACCCAGGCGCCCCCCTTACCTGGAAGTTTTAGGGCAATATTCCAAGAGGGCAAAGGCAGAAGCTGCAGGCCTCTTGAGATCTAAACACTTAAATTCGCATATCACTTCTGGCATCCTCTATGAAAGTAAGTCACAGGCAAGCCCATATTCACAGGAGTAGGAAGAGAAACTCCACCTCTGCATGGGAAAAGCAGTAAAGGCATATAACAAAGAGGTATGCTTATTAGGATAGGAGAGATTTGAGACCATTAACCGTCTACCACATAAGACATACAAGGGAATGAAGAGATGAAAGAAAGAGTTCTGTCCTCTATATGAAAACAGATTGTGGAGAAAGGAATCCCAATTTAGCCCAGTGTAATAGACACATCAGATAACTAACTCAGAAATAGGGCGAGTTCTTGATTTTTGAGGTTTTTTGGGGAGATAGGATTAGTGTAAATACTGTCTTCATAATGTAGACACTGACCCCAAACTACTGGGATTCTTTGAATTCTTATTCAGGTATCAAAATTTCTTGCAGATGCTACATTGTTTAAACACACACACACACACACACGCACGCACACACATGCACGCACACACACAACATTGAACTGTGGATTGCTATCTGAGACAGGCCAATCCTCCCATACTTTTAATACCTGTTTCTCTGGAATATTTAATGGAATACAAGAGATAATGGATAATTAGGACAATGAGCCGGAGAGAAGCTGACATACATGCCCCAGATGGTGGGGCTCACCAGGGCAAACGTTCCTGGTGCAAAGACTAAAGTTTGAGAACGTGTCTACTTGTGGCCTTAATTTGGAATTCTCAAAACAGTCCATAAGCGAAGACTTCCATTACTCTTTTATTTTTATATGGTATAGAAAGTGAGGGATTTGAGAAAGGGTTGAGAGGAAGATATTTACTCAAGATTATAAAATAAACTCAGAAGATTAGAACTAGGAAAATGATACTTGTATGGTCATTGAACTAATGTATGTATTTTAATAACTTAATATGAAGGACATTTCTGTCAACTATGATTATTTTATCCTTTGTTTACTTAGCTACAAATAGCAAATAGTATCCTTCCTTTCTTTCCCTTCCTTCCTCCCCTCCTTCCTTCCCTTCTTCCTCCCCTCCTTCCTTCCCTTCTTCCTTCCATCTTTCTTTCCTTTCATTCTTCATAGAAAAGAAAGAGAAAAAGCAATTGAAAAGTCTACCTGGCAAAGAGAGTTTTGGAGTTTTCATGTGTAATTGCTCTGAGTCAGTTGGTGTACCTTTTAGAAGGGCATATTCAGCCTTTAATACACACACAAATGACAAGAATGCTACAATGGACAGACTGTAAGACCAGAAATGGGCTATTATAGTAAAGCCACCTTATAAATAATGTCACTTAAGAATTCCAAAAGAAAACTCCAAATAGTGTTTTCTAAGGAGCAAATTTTAATTAGAAGGGAGAAGAATATGGTGACAATTTTAAAAAGTTGTCCTTTTAGAACTACAGCGTGCCTCCATGCTTTCAGGAGAGAACAATTCTGTGCTAATTGAGGTTTTAGTTTTCTATATGGTTTGCATTTAAAGAATTGTCAAGAAAAATGCAATCAGACCTACAAATTTTTTTAGAAACATCATTGTTGAGTTCCAGTTCTTGCACTAATGTCATTAGAGAACTTTCAATGTGACCCTTCTGCTTGAGTGATTCAATTCAATCTCTGTATCAATTTCTTTTTCTAAATCTTGGATTTATACAACCCAAAATACTGCTAGAAGGAACAAAAATGAAACAAGGAACACAATCTCCTATAATGGCTTTGGCAGGAAAGAAATAGAAGTCTGTTTCTATATACAGTTCCTATGTGTCCGTGGCTAGATACATATTCTGGGGAGTGGGCCAGGGGGTACTAGATAATATGGAGAATTGGGGGGAAAATAGTGCTTGTTTCTAGACCACACCTCAGAGCAGGCCTTTGTGAATTGTTGTTTAATTTTTCTTTTGGGGGCATGCAGGTTCTTGCAAAGTAAATGAGAATTTAGAACTTTTCTCATGCTTTTTCATGTTTTTCAAGCTGCTTTTTCTCCAGGATCCCCCTACCTATGAATGTGGTAAACTGAGTAGCAATATTATGATCCTCTCATATGTGTTATTGAGACCATGAAACCCAAGAAAGGTGTCAGCTAAAGAATAATGTTGGCAGAGAGAAAGTTGGTACTTACATTCTAATCCCTATGGTTCTAGCCAGACTTCAGTGGTATCATTTTCAGCTGATTAGTTATGGCTATTATCTAGCTGGAAGAGATACTTCAGAAAGAGTTAATGATGATGTACTTTTTTGCCTCCTTGGATCAATATTTAGTTTTCTACCTTTGCAAGGGGGAAGAAAGTTTAAAAATATAAGGGATTTGAGGTTCCTAATAAAGACTTTATGTACAAATTGGCATTTGGTGTCATAATGTGGTGCTGGGGAATCCATGGAATCAGAATATCTTAGTATTAAAAAATAATCTCTCCTGCATTCCAGAATAGGTAGCTGCAGCTTGGCTGGATGGTTTAATTTCTAGTGGTATGGTGTTTACTATTGTAAGACAGTTAATCGTACTGTTGGAAAACTTAAATTGTCAGAAAATCATTTTTAGATGGAATCAAAATGTGCTTTCTAACACTTAACACTCATTGGCCTGCTTTGGGCTAGTAGATTTAATAAAAATAATTATTTTTACTATGGCAAACATCTACGTAGCACATATTATTTTGAGTGTTTCACATATGATCATTCACATTTAACCCTCACAGCCACACTGGGAAGTAGGTACTTTTATTATCCCCATTTTACAGATCTGGAAACTGAGGCACTGAATTGCCCGAGGTCATACCACCAATAAGAGGCTGACTTGGTATTTGAACCCAGGCAGATTCCAAGCCTTTTGCTATTAACAAGTACAGATACACCTCAAACTGTTAACAACCACCAACAGCAGTATTTAGTAATTGTTAACAAGGAACTCTACACATCAGCAGTTGTTGCAACCAAGAAGCCTTTTTTTTTTTTTTTTAACATTGCCAGTATTTATTCTGCAAACTCAGAAAGCAATTAGCTATAAAACACTGAGAAAAGCTCCTCGGTTGTGATGCTAACTTCCTTCTTTAGATAGCCCTTATGCACTTGGGAACAGATGTCCTGCTTTCCTTAAGACTTCTTTCTAGGCTAAATATCCCTAGTTCTTAATGATACTTCATGTTCATCTTCAGCTAGAAAATATTTGTTGAGCATTTACTTTTTTTCCCAGGTACTGTGCTTGGCACTATATAAAAATAAAACACTCAAAGATTAATTTCTTGGGCAATTTATGGGTTTGGGGGGAGAAAAATAAGTTTAAAATGATTACAGTATATTGAAGAATTATAATAGAATTATGCTTAAGTTTCTTTAGGAGTAGAGAGAGAACTATAGATATTACTGGGGTATTAGGGGGAGATTTCCTTAGATGGTTACACTTTACCTAAGACTTGTAGGATGGGTAGAAATAAGCTAGGTAGAGATGAAAGACATACTATAATAGCAGACGAAACAATGGGCACAAGTTGGCAGTATGGCTAAGTATGTGTAGGGAACTGTAAGTAGTTTAATTTCCTGGAGTGAAAGGTGCATCTAGGGAAATAGCTGGAGATGAGATCGGAGAGGACTTATACTGAGGGAAGCCATTGTAATAAATTTAGTTTTATAAGTGGCTTCATTCAACAAATATTTATTGAGTGACTACTATATACTAGCTCTGTGCTAGACATTTGGGATTTGTTAAGAAAAAAACATCATCCCTGTCTTCTTCACACTTAACAATTAATTGGAAAATAGACAAGTCTGGTAACTATGGTAAGGGACATATGGAAAACTATGAGAACATATATTTCTGGAATCTAATTTGTTCTGGGATTAGAGTCACCCTTCCTAAGGGAATACTCTTTATGTAAAACTAGAAAGACAAAACTTAGCTAGGAGAACCTGGGAGGTAGAGGTTCATAGGCTGGGGACAATGTACCAGAAGAGGAAACAGCAGGAAATATCTTAGGATCTGAAATAAAGTTCACATTGTCTTTGGCAGGATTCTTTAGTAAAAGATCCTGAGGCATAAGTTTGAGTGAAAGTAGCTTATTTGGAACATGATCAGAAAAGAGTGGACAAGAAAGATTGGGAAGGTAAGAAACTCAGTACAGAATGCATTAATGACCAGGTTACCTCTTTGAACATTGGAGCTCAATCTTAATGTGGAACTCTGGAAGACAGCATAGAACATGCCTCAGAATTGTGATATCTGAGGGGTGAGGAAGCCAGGGTATTTATTCATCAAATTCTTTTTTTTTTTTTAAAGACTTTATTTGAGAGAGAGAGAGAGGAAGGGAGAGCATAAGCTTGGGGGTGGGGCAGAGGAAGAGGGAGAAGCAGATGCCCCATGAGCAGGGAGACCTACAAGGGGCTCTATCCCAGGATGCAGAGATCATGACCTGAGCTGAAGGCAGACATTTAACCCACTGAGCCACCCAGGTGCCCCTATTCATCAAATTCTATCTGTAATTGATTGAAGGCTGTTCTTAAGTATGTTAACTCCCCCACATTTCTATGTTGGCTAGAATGTAGGTTGAACAAGCTCCTATAGCCAGAGAGTGTGCTCATGCAGACTCACAGGTGTTTGAAATAAAATGTGTTCATCTACAGTGTCACATATTGAGTCCTCTATGCTCTCTCAGTGGACCTTCAAGTTTTGGTCACAGTTAAAAAAAAGCACAAACCAAACTTATAATGGAAGAGATACTGGGACAACTGTAGTCCTTGCTGCTGCAGTTAATCCCAAGGCCAAATTTGAAATATGTCATTTGTGTCCTCTACCAGTTATTCTAGATTCCCGTCGCCTGGTCAATACTTGTTCCAAATTATTTGTCTGGTGGGACTACCCAGAACTTCTTTCCTTCATCCCCAAGTAGTCTGAGAATTTTGTTCTTTCCACACGAAGTTGATGATCAGGTGTACTTTTCCAGTTGCTTTTATATGGTCTTTCAAGGTGATCCCTGACTTGGGCTGTTGTGTATTAGCAGTAAATTTGCCTCAACATATTGAGCTGGCCTATCAGATTTAAGAACTGCCTTATTGGCTCATATCTGTGAGCCAAAGGAGAAGGGTAGGTATGAGCTACTTTTTTTATGTTAACTTGTATCATCTGGGCCTTTTAGGACCCAATTCCCACTTCCATATTACCATATAAATGTGTAGGGGCAGTAGTTCCAAATACAGCATTTGCTATATCTAAAATATAGTAGTAGAAGGAGCAACATGTGTGAACTTATCCTTTAACTTTGAGTAGATAAATCCAAAATAACTTCCTGGTAATGAACTTCTAAAAACCTCACCAATATGGCAGGATCTTGAATCATTTTAGGGTTTGTCTGTCACCCTGTAGTGCACATGTATCTTATCAGTGGTACATATTTATGTCATTTATTCTTCTGTTCTTCAGATCCATCAAAATAATAGGTTAGTGTGATGTTTGTGAAAATGTCAAGATTATCAAGGCTCTTTTGGACTATATTATGATAGAGAGCAAGAGGGTTAAAGCAAGACTATAAATATGTACTATTGTCTACTCTAGGTGAAAGCAAACTTCTCTTGATCCTTCTTTTTTTTGATGGATACAATAAAAGTTAGAGATGGGAGCGCCTGGGTGGTGCAATTAGTTAAGCATTTGACTCTTGGTTTTGGCTGAGATTATGATCTCAGGGTCATGAGATCAAGCCCTGTGTCAGGCTCCACGCTCAACACGAGGTCTGCTGGAGATTCTCTCTCCCTCTCCCTCTGACCCTCCTGCTCTTGCTCTCTTTCTCTCAAATAAATAAATAAATCTTAACAAAAAAGAAAAAAGAAAAAAGAAAAGAAAAACTAGAGATGAACATCCAGATGGAGGAGATGCATAGGAAAAAGTATACTGGAAGAGGTGAGGGGCTTCCATGTTCTCTCTGAGTGCACCACTCTCCCAGCATCTCCACATGTTTACCAACCTGAAAGCTCTTTGAATCCCATACTTTAAGGATTTTTATGGAGGCTTCATTATGTAGGCATGATGGATTAATAACTTCATTTCTTGCCTCTCTCCACTCTCTGGAGAATGGGGAGTAAGCCTGAAAATTCCAAGCTTTTAATCATGTCTTGATCTTTCTGGTGATCAGCTCCCATCCAGGAGCCCACCAAACATTGCCTCATAGAAGCAAAAGACACTGCTATCATCCAGGTAATTCCAAGGGATTTAGGAGCCCTGTGGCAGAACCCATGGTCAAATACCAAATTTCAGAACAAAAGGTGCTCCTAGTACTCTTATCACTTAGGAAATTATAAGGGTTTTAGGAGCTTTATGCCAGGAACTGGGGCAGAGATACACACACACACACACACACACACACACACACACACGCACACACACACACACACACATATTCTATGATTTTGCAGTCTTTCACCTTTAGACCTGCCTTGATCCATCTGGTTTTGCAGGATCATACCAGAGAGTTAAATGGGAATGAGTGAGAACCCAGCATTATTTAATCTTTGATGGTGGAACAATTCTTTGTCATTCTACCTAGAACATAAAAGTACTTTTAATTTACTAGTTTGGCCTGGGGAGGTAGATAGTTTCAGGGATTCCCCCTCAGTCTTTATTATAATAATGGCTCTAACTCCATGAACTGTTGTTCTTTCAGTATCCAAATATATCCAACAAATTTATACACATAAGATTCAAATAAATGATCAAAGGATCAATGGACTCATAGTAAGATGGACTTTGATTAGGACTCCATTTATCAACTGACCTCTGTCTCCTTCTACTTCTACATGATGGCATGTTGGGTCCCCTCATACTCGTGTCATCTCAGATCTTGTATTCAGTTGCCTTTAGAATATTTGACTATTCTCTCTTTCCCAGCATATGTGCCTTTGGTAAATGGCCTTAGGTCTCTATGAGAAAGTGTTTGGGAAAAAAGCTATTGTATATATACTGTGACATTCTGGGGACTTTCCTTAAGGCAACCATCCTGTGTTTTACTTAAGGGGGTCTGAATCTGAAAACTGACTCAAGTATGGAAATTTGGTGAGATTATGGTTTTCTATTACAGTCATTGATATTAGCCTTTTTCTCACCTGTTCTTGATCTTTTTGTTGTGGTGGTGGTCAAATTATACAACCATAGGCTAATCATCTTTATCTTCACGAGGAACACCAATAATATATCAGGCATCACGTAAAATACCTATAGGTCAAGCCACGTAGTTACCATTTTGGTCTTGTTGCTATTTGCTGTAACTGTCACTATGTGGCCTCTGCTATTACAGAATCCTAGCATCCCCTCTGACAGTCAGAGGCCAAGTTCTATTGCAACATCTCCTTCCATCAACCCTGAGCTGCAGGGAAAGCCACCACTGTGTTTTCCAATGATGCTGGTAACTTGCCCACCAGCGCATTTCTTATTCACTTTTGTTTTAATGAAGAGAGTTTCTTCTGCCCTATTCTACCATCAAAGGGGAACATAGAAAACTACTGGGTTTTCTCATCTTTTTTTTTTTTTTTTTAAGTAATCTCTACCCTCAAAGTAGGGTTTTTTCTCATCTTGTGTAGTAAATTCATCTTAGCATTTGAACATCTCTGTAACCTTTGACCCCCTTCTTAGTACTTTATCAAGGCTGCTTCTGCATCTCTACTTCATGTACTATAGGCCATTATTGTTTCTAAGCTATAAATCAATACTTCAGTATAATATTAATATCATCCCTGGGCATCCTTATCAGGATATTAAAATAGAGACAGAGAAGAGGTCGCCTATATCAATAAATCTCTACTATATTCCTGTGGCTTTTATTCCTGCCCTTAATTCACATCTTTCACCCCCATTATCTATACCAAGGCATCTTCTAGTAAGAACATTAGTTAGGTCCTCCCATTCTTTTGTTGAATACTTGCTTTCCTCCCATGGTAGGGACAGTACTTCCCTACTTAGATGATGCTGAGGTATGATTCTAATTGCTGGTCCAGAAGCAATGAGGTGAGGCACGGATAGATCTTAAGGAGGTCAAGTATTCTTGTACAAGTCATTTGCCTTATGGCAGAGGATGGTTTTTCTTGGATTTCAGGCAGTGGGAACCTGCCTTCATGCAGCAAGTGGAGGGAGCCACTTTTGCCTGTCCAGAGAAATCTAGAAGTTGAAAATTCTCTAGCATATTGACTCAGATGTCTACATTTTACTTCTTAGGATCTTATTCCTTCCCTGACATAGCATAGGAAACTTTTGGAGCCTTCAAATGCAGCCGCATTTGTAGCTCTTTCTTTCACCATCACAATCAAGTTTGGGCCTGATTTAAAGCAGTTTCTGGGAAATTGGAGATAAAGTATTTTTAAATGCTGCCATGAAGGCATTCTGGCTTTTGCCCTGAGCCCTGTTGATAGTTGATTGACCTGAGAGTGTCATTTCCTCCTTTAAAGCTTCTATGGCTATTAACACTAGCCAACCTATTTCACAGTCTTTAAGAACAGCATTTTTTCTCCCTACCTTTACCTAATCCCAGTTCATCAATGATGAGATCTAAGAATTACTTGTGGTAGTGATGCCACAGCATATTAGGGGTTATCTCCAGCTCACTTGTCACCAGCAACAGGGTTCTTTAGTGCCATCTTACTGGCAAATGATCCAAATGCAAAATCCAGTCCCCAAAGTTTGCTTTTTAGGTCTTTTTCTGGTACTAATTGTCTGAGGTTGGGTTCTCTCAAAGCAGACCTTGAGATGAAGGATTTGAATACAAGTAGTTTATGTAAAAGGTTGTTTGAAAAAGCTTTTGTCGATGAGGGAGGAAGAGAGACTGAGAAGCTAGCAAAGCCAATACAGGGTACGTTAATGACCAGATTACCTCTGAGGATCACTAGGGCCTAATCCTACTGAGGACCTCTGAAAGACTACGTACAATATTCTTCAAAATTGTTCTACTCAAAGGGTAAGAAAACTGAGGCATTTATCTACCAATTCCCATTCCTGGTTGGTTGAGGGCTGCTCCTGAGTATAGTAATGCCCCAACACTTCTGGCCTGCCCTGAACACCAGCCAAGCATGTTCTTATGACTGGAGAAAGTAATCAGGCAGTCATAGGTACCTTATGATATGGTGTTAGTACATACAGAAATGGTGAGTGATGACTAGACATGGAAGGGGAACCAATGTCTGCTACAGGCATCGAGTGTCAGTAGAAGGATGGGGAAGGATGAGACAGAATAAATAGATATTAATAATTATACTAAAGGCAATGATAAACTATAAAAATATGGGTATATTTTTTAAAGATATTTCTTTTATGTTCCTCTCTCAGGAGTCAGGCATATTCTAAGACAATAGGAAGAGACAGATACATGTTATGTTGTTTTAACATGATGAAAGATGATAAAACTCTACCACAATATGAAAATTCTGATTATCTTGCAGGGGGTCTCAAGGAGACCCTACCACTGAGGAGAGCTGACCACTGTGAGGTTTTCTTTCCCTGAATCTCATCTCCAACCCCATCTAGCAGGAAAGTCAATGGAAGTGACTGACAACTTGCACAAAAAAAGGTATGACCCTGAGAATGAGGAGAAAATGGCATAAAAAAATACTTGTTAAGGGGAAAGAGGACATAAAGTTCAAAAGGGCTAAAATTTTTGAGGCTGGCCAGGAGGATGGTGGGTAGGGTGGTAAAATAGGGTGGAAAGGCTGCTCCTGGATTTCTACGCCTGCCCTAGAGCCTCTGTGATTCTTCTGAGTTACTACAACTGGAGCGTAAAGTAAAGGATAATTTTGTACAGATATCCAGACCCCTTGTGTGTGTGTGTGTGTGTGTGTGTGTGTGTGTGTGTGTTTAAAGATTTTATTTATTTATTTGACAGAGAGAGATACACAGCTAGCGAGAGAGGGAACACAAGCAGGGGGAGTGGGAGAGGAAGAAGCAGGATCCCAGGGGAACAGGGAGCCTAATGCGGGGCTCAATCCCAGGACCCCGGGATCACGCCCTGGGCCGAAGGCAGACGCTTAACAACTGAGCCACCCACGCGCCCCTCCCCCCTTTTGTGTGTTTGATCCAGAAAAATGCATTTGGGAGCACATACACCCCCACCCCCACTTTATTTGACATCAGGGAAGAGGTGCTAAGGTTAACCAAGGGATTTTAATAGGAGACATAAATAGATTTGCATTTTTGGAAAATGACTCTTGCTCTCACGTCATGTGAAACTATGTTAAAGAAAGAATGGAGAAAGGGAAACCCATCAGAAGGCTGTTGCTGTATCAGCCAAAGATGTACAATGGTTTGATTTAGGATGGTGGTACGGGGATGAAAGGAAGGGAAGAGATTTGAGGTATATTTAGGAGGTAGTGACTCAATGATTGATTTAATTTGGAGAATAAGCAAATAGGAGGAAATAATAACTCCTCTGGCAAGTGGGTAGGTAGTTGTACCTTTTTCTGAGATATGGTATAATGGAAGAAGAGAAGAAGGTTTTAAAATAGATACATATAGTGAATTTAGTTTTGAATTCAGGGTGTTTAGAAGACATTCAAATAGACATGTCCAGTAGAAGTTACTTATGCACATCTGGAGCTCAAAGCATGAATCTGGCTGAAGATAGTTTTGGCAGGTATTGTAAAATAGAACTCAGAATGTGAGAGGAAAATGTTGCCCAGAGGGAGGATATATAGAGTGGGATATGGAGTGCAGTTGAATAGGAGGTTACTAGGGATTACGTCAAGAAATGAGGAGCCAAGGTTTGGTTGTGTTCTCTATGTAAATATTGATGATACCCATCATGATGAAAGGGCTTGTCGTAGGTAGAAGACATAAAAATTGCCAGTGAATGGGAAGAACATCAGAAAATCTGTAGATAAAGCCACAATGAGGAATAAGGTTCATACATCAGAATGACACAGATGTCAAAGGAATAGGTACTTTATGTGAAGATGCAACATTCACAGCCTGGAAGTGGTCATGAGGAGCAGGGATGATGTGAACCTTCTGCAGACCCTATAGTAGGAGTTGGGTAAGAAAAGGACCAGCATGATTTCATTCAGTTGATGGTATAACTTAAGGTGAGAGCCATATTTTAGCTCAGGTGAGGAAATATAGAGAATTTTGTGAAGAATTTAGATTTTGTAAAGTCTTTTCATTGTGGAGAGGGAGATTCAGAGATCAGAGGTAAAGGGCTAATAAAGTGGTAACTTGGACAAAGGGAGAGGGACTGAGAGGAGAATCCATACTGTAGTGGCAGCTGGATGGGCCAGGACTGGCCAAAGTAAGGAGTGGTAAACAGAGCATCCCCTTTAATCTAATGGTGACAGCTTGGCAGAGGTTTCTATGATGGTAAGTGCAGGAGGATTGATGGCCATCTCTGTGTGGAGTGCTGTGCCTGGCAGTGTGGGCTGGAGCAGTGTGAGGGTTGAGGAATATAGGAATATTATATATATGGGGATAAGGCTTTTTCCTTTCTGCATCATGATCAGATTTGCATTTTAAAAAAGATCATGCTGACAAGTGCAGATCATGGATTCTGGAGGACCAGTCCGGCTCCAGAAAGACTATTCAAAAGACTACTATAAAAATCCAAGTGAAGAAGAATGGGTCCTTGAACAAGACAGCAGCAGAGGGATCTGCACCCATGAGAGATATGTAGGTGAAAGAATCGATAAAACTAGGTGATTGATTAAATGCAGAGGATGAAGGAGAGTGATGGCTAGGCAAGAGTGTAGGAAGGCTTTCTATTTTTGATTTGTTAACTGGGTGGAGGGTGGCATCAATTTCTAGCTTAGAGAATGAAGCAAAGAGGAACAGATTTTGTAAGGTAGGGGAATGGAAGAAAAGTTTTCTTTTAAAAATGATTATCTTGAGATAGCTTTGGGATATCCCCAACAGCAGTGTCCAGTAGGCAGTCGAGTCAGGAGACCTAGCAAATATGGATAGAGGCCTGAGCTGGATTTAATGGATGTGCGAGTCATTGGAATATATGTGTCTAATTAAACAAGGGTGTGGGGAGAATACGGAGGATGACTAAGTGGATGAGAAGAGTGATTGAAGTTGGAGACCTGGGTGATTCCTCCTTTTGGGAGGCAAATGGAGAAAGCTATGAAGGCCAGAAAAGATCAGATCAAGAGGTAAGAAGGAAAACTGGGGAAGACTAATGTCATGAAGTGAAAGATGAAATGAAAGACAGAGATTCAAGAAGAAAGGGTTCTGGAGACTCTTAAATGCCGCAGAAAAAGGAAAAACAAAAACAAAAACAGAAAGCAGAAGAAATTACCCATTGGATTTGATAACATGAAGGCCAGTTACGACCTGAACCAGAGCAATTTTGGTTTGGGGAGGACTGCAGAACAATTAAAAATGCATGGACTGGAAAGTTTGGGGGGAACATATACTCAGAAATCAATTCTGTGTAGAAAAAGGGCTTAAATGTGAAATATTTAAAACTTTAAAAAAATATATTTAGGAGACTATCTTATGCCTTCTGAGTAAGAACAGACTTCTAAAACAAGCAATAAAAGTGCTAACATAGAAGAAAAGACTGATTAATGTAACTACATTGGATTTAAGAATTGCTATTCATCCAAAGATACATAATAAAGTAAAAAGACGAGCGGTAAACTGGAGACAAAATTTGTAACACAATTAACTAACAAGGGATTAGTTTCTAAAATATAAGTATTTTTTTCTTTAAAAATCCTTATAAATCAATAAGAAAAGTAAGCAACCTAATTGAAAAATAGACAACATTACAGACTTGAAACAAAATGAGGAATAAATGAAAAAAAAAAAGGTGCTTAATCTCTTTAATAGCCAGGAAAATGCAAGTTAAGAGCATAATCAGATATAATTTTATACCCATTAGACTGACAAAAATCAAGCAATCTGACTCTATCAAGTATTAGGATAGAAAGCAGTGTGAAAATTTATATGCTGCCAGTGGGATAATGAATTGATTAGATTACTTCAGAAAGCAGTTTGACATTTCGTTGGAATACTGGGCATTTACATTCCCTAAAACCGAATGATCGTGGTCCTAGATGTATACTCTAGTGTGTACTATCTCCAAACTGTTTATCTCCTTTTGTATTATCAAACAGTATATAATAAATTTTCTATGGATAGCTGCTTAGTCAATGAATGTAGAATATTCCTTTTGGACTCTTGGCTGTGAAGGGAAAGAGAGGTAACTTGTGGTTTCTGTATGATTCACTGGTCTTTTCTGGACAGATTCCTCCTCAAACATGGCCTCCAGGAGTGGAATGTGACCTTCTTGCTCCTGGTTTGTTCTGTCTCCTGTATAGTGTCCACTGTCAGTGATACGTTAGCTTTCTGAGCACCTTCGTCCCATTTTGTGTCACATTGAGTTTGCTGTCAAGTTTTGGGCCAGTCTGAGAGTGTAACCAGCACATAAAGCATATTTCCTATGGGGAAAATGATTCTGAACTTTCATACTAACTGAAAATTGCAATAATAGATGAATGAGTAGTGGTGCCCGATTTATTAATTTCTAGAGCTTTCTGACATTCCTGAAAAATAGCTCATTTTATGCAAGGCCTTTTAGAATGAGAAAAATAATCATAGACAAGAATGATGCTATTATTTATAGAATTTTTATATGCAGTGTTCCAAGTGTTCCTTAGATGTCACAGCTGTCTGGAAGAGACTCCACAAAGAGTGTTGCCAATATTATTTTTTATTTTTAGTAAATATTCAGTAGAGGCTGAATCAATGCCCCATTAAAAACACTTTCAGAATTGGGTCTGAGTCATCTTGGTTTTTCTTCTGTAATCCATTTGTTTTCTAGACAGAGTGAGTGAGTGGTTTCTTGATTGAGTGATTTCCAACTTTGACTCAAACCAGCTATCACATGCTAAACCTGTAGCTTGATTCTATCAACTATAGTGAGCAAAGTACCTGTATACACGGGAAACCTTCAAAGATCATCATCATCAAAAGGCTCTTGTTGAATCTACGGCCGTCTGTGGCAGTGTGCTGTGTGAGTACTGTGAGGTTTCAGAAAGGCTGCTGACGCTTCAGAATAACTAATAAGTAAATATCCCAAGGAAAAAAAAACCTTGAAGAACATGTTACCGAAGGCAGAGTCTGAAGTTTCCACCATCTGTGTTCACTGAAATTTTTATTTTTTTCTCATATTTATACTGCACATTTCGGTGTACACATGTCCTCTGCATATACTTTGATTTTTAGAATCATATTGTGACATCAGCAAAGGGCTAAATCATCTTCCCCATTTTGGAGTTAAAGAAGGTGAGATTTAGAGATGGTAAGTTATAGACCTGATAAATAATTTAGAGAAGGGGCTTGCTCCCAGCGACCTCTTCGGATTCCAAGTTCAGTGTTCTTTGAACTATACAACACTACGAAGTTGTCAGCCGAGTATGGTAAAATGCCTTCATGTTCTTAAATTTTAAGTAAATGCGCTCTTCTTCCCTCCTTCATGAAGCTATATTACAATGTTTAGTTGACTGGCCATTGATTCCAAATGGTTGTTTCATGATGGTGATTAAATTCATTCTATTTGGGTCTTAAAAATTTCATAAAAAGGTCACTTACACATATTTTGCCGTGAGCTATTTTTTGAATTAAGTTTGCCTCTCGATGGCGGAGATGTCACAGAATTTGATCTCTGCAGTCTCTTACAACCCTAAAATTCTATGATGTGATTTTTAAAAATTGACTCTGCATTTTTGCGGTAATAGTATTAATATGAATAAAGGCACACTTATTATATGACCAAATTGATATTGGTATTGGCTCAAAGTTATATAAGCCTTTCCTAATTTAATACTTACCACAACTTTTGGGGGGTAAGGAGTATTATTGTCTTATACAAATAATTATACAGAATCTAGACCCTGAGTAATGCGTCTTAGTTTGCACAGCTAATAAGTGTGCTAAGATTTCAACAGTCTGTTTTATTTCTCAAACTATACTCTTAGCCCCTTGCTCTACTGCAGAACTTTGATATTCATAAGAGAAAAGTTTGAAGTCTAGCACACTGGTATCCGGGAAGTCGAGAAACAACACTAAAAGAAGCATACTAGAATTTTGTGTCAGGACTTCCAACTTCATGGGGAAAAAGGAGGCTTTTGAGTCAGACCCACCTTTAAATAGAGATCAAATATGAACCTCCAAGGGTTGTTGTAAAAACTAAATAATGCATATAAAATAACTGATATGTAGTATGACCTCAGTGAAACCACTTTTTTTATAGGCTTCACATATATAATATATCACTTACGTACTTTTTGTTTAAAGAAAGAGAAAACTCCATTTAAATGTATGTAGGAAAACAGATAAGCTCATATAACAAGACTGAAGGTGTGCAATTCTGTAACAAATTCAGAGGCCTAATGATATACCCGGGTTCTCTCCCTCTTCTTGTTTAACAGTCCTGTGCTGTTTTATAGCTCACTGGTTGGGTCCACATGCTAGGTATTCTGCGTAGATGCAGTCATATCAAGTAAAAAAAAAAAAAAAAAAAGTTGAAATCTTTCTTCCGGGGCTTTTCTTTTCCTAGACCATCAGCAGATGAGAATTTTGACATATCCTTTTTGAAAACAAATCACTGTCTAGGGGAATAGAACTTACATAACTAACTTCGACTGGGTAAAATTCCCCTTCCTGGGGTGGGAAGGGGCTTACCACTCTTAACACATATTGGCACTTGAGACTTGAGCAAAATTGAGATTATGTTAACCAGGAAGAAGGAGGTGGGGCATAGCTGTGGGATAAGCAGTCCACAATGTATATACCATACCTGAGAAGAAAGTGGAGCATGTGGCAAAAGTCTCAATTTTAGAGAGAGGACCAAGAATTATTGGAAATTAATCCAGGTAGAAACTTGTAATAGGAGAATTTGTGTGAATTATGGCTCAGGTTAAGGACTTGATCACAGGAGATAAAGCCTGAGCCTAGCAACTAGGACCTGTAGCAAAGCCAGAAAGAGCAGAAATCGGCAAGGGTGATTTGAGACTCAAATGCTAGCCTAAAACTTGTGACATTCTCTTTGGACAAGGAATTAGTCAAAGAGTCTAGGGGATACCTAAACTCTGGTAGGATCGATAAGATTGAAAATGGACCTAGCACTCCTGTCTCTCAACTAAGTCTTCAATCTGTTTTCTTCTGTTGGCTCCTTCCATTTAGGCGATGAATATACTCTCTCTAAGGCTTAAAAAATGTCTTTCCTGACCCTGCTTCACTAGAATTCTTCTTTTTGGCTCCCCCTGTCATTTTCCTGACTGTTGGTCACTCCCATTTCCATCTGAAGTTCAGACCCTCTCTATTCATACATCTACACAATGTACCCTATCTGCCTTTACAACTTTGTGAAAACTACTTTATGATGAAATTAACATCATCCTAATTGTCAATGCCAGTGGTCACTTTCAGGCCTTTTCATATTCAGTTTCTTTTTTGAGCATGTTCCTTCTACCATACTTAATATACTCTTCTAGTGAAATATCTATAATCCTTCGGCTTCCATAACAGAGCTCTATTTCTGAGCTTCTCTGACCATTCTGTTTCTGTGCCTTTGTGGGTGATTCTTCCTCAGCCCATCCCATACCCTCTAGTGTTTCTAAGGCTCACAATCCTGAATCCACTCTTTAAAAAACATTTGTTACTTAATATTGATAGAGAAAACAACTTATTAATAGGCATTTGAAATTATTTAGGGTGCACAATGGCACAATGTGATTATTTTATATATATATATGTAAATATATATATATACACACATTATGAAATGATTACCATAATCAAGTTAATTAACACATCCATCACCTCACATAGTTACCTTTGTGTGTGTGTGGTAAGAACATTTGTGATCTACTCTCAGCAAATTTCAAGTATAACATAATGTATTATTGACTATAGTTACAATGCTATACATCAGATTCCCAGATTTTATTCATTTTATAACTGAAAGTTGGTACTCTTTGACCAACATCCCCCCCTTTCCCACTTCCCCCAACCCCTGGCAACCACCCTTCTACTCCTTGGTTCTATGAGGTGAACTTTTTAAGATTCCGCATATACATGGAATAATACAGAAGATCTTTGGCTTATTTCACCTAGCATAATGTACTCCAGGCTCAGCCATGTTGTCACAAATGGCAGGATTTCCTTCCTTTGTATGAGTGAATAATATTCCATTGTATACATACCACGTTTTTCTTTATCCATTTATCCATTAACAGACACTTAGATTGTTTCCGTATCTTGGCTATTGTAAATAATGCTACAAGTAAACGTAGGAGTGGAAGATATCTTTTTGAGATACTGATTTCATTTCCTTTGGATAGATACCCAGAAGTGGGATTGCTGGATCATATGTTAGTTCAATTTTAAATATTTTGAAGACCCTCCATACTGTTTTCCGTAATGGCTATACCAATTTATATTCCCATTAACAGTATACAAGGGTTCCCTTTTCTCCACACCCTCACCAACCCTTGTTATCTCCTATCTTTTTGATAGGAGCCATCTTAACGTGCGAGGTGATATTACACTGTGGCTGACTCACATTTCCCTGATAAGTAGTGATACTGAACACCTTTTCATGCAACTTTTCATGTCATTTGTATGTCTTCTATGGATATATTTATAATTTCAGATCTTCGTGATATTCTTTACTTGTTTTTAAATATTGTTTAGTGGAGAAAAGTTAATAGAAACAAAATAAGGAGATAGCTAGCCGTAAATTGTTGAAGGAGGAGAAGCTAACCTTGCCCCTTTTATTTTGCTAAATTAAAAATTACTGTCCTGTGCTCATGTGTCAGTTCAGCATCTGTTGTTTTATATTGAGTGCTGGCTCAAATCAATGGAAACTCATCACACTTCTGTGGTAGTGTGGCAGTGTAACATGCAGGACTAAGTGTGCTAGAATTCTCTTTACTAGAAAGGAAGGAAGGAGGGAAGGAGGGAAGGAGGGAAGGAAGGAAGGAAGGAAGGAAGGAAGGAAGGAAGGAAGGAAGGGACAGTGATTGTTGGCTGTCAACCTGATATATTTTGGCACCAGATCCTAGGGCCTTTTGAAGATTTCAAGGCTGTAGAAATTGTCTTAATTATAACATGCTGTGCTTCCATAGACGTATTTTTCAGGGGATTTCATGTAGCCTTACCTGCAACCTCACAATTAGGCCTTGTGTATTTAAGTGGTACACAAAAGCCCTAGGATCATTCGCATCTCCTGTTTATTCCTGTTTGGACTGCTTGTTTATACCACAACAAAATGATTTTCAGGTTTCCTGATCCGGATTCTGTCCAGTACCCCATCCTGCCCATCGCTATTTTAATCTGGTCTCTGACCATCTTTAGCTTGTTTCACCATGACTAACTTGCGTTTATGTCCCTAGTCCACTTCAGCTGGCTGACTCAAACTCTGTATCTTATGAGTCTCTTTTGGTTGGATCTAAAATCTTGGATGCCAACCAAGATTCTTCCTGAATGAATTCATGAATCCCATGGCTCCTGTCAATATGAACTTCTCAAGACGTGAGCTCCTGGATGCCACACTTGCCTCACATCTTGCTGGGCTAGTGTTTTTGTTCTGGCCTGGGCTTCCTCAGTTTCCTGGTGACTTAGCAGTGAGATAACAGAAGAACTGAAGATGGGGTTGGTTTGGAGAATGGAGTATTAGAAAGAGAGTGACAAAAGATAAAATGAATTTATGGGACTTCATCAAGATTAAAAGTTTCTGCACATCCAAGGAAACAGTCAGAAAAACTAAGAGGCAGCCCACGGAATGGGAGAATATATTTGCAAATGACACTACAGATAAAGGACTGGTATCCAAGATCTACAAAGAACTTCTCAAACTCAATACACGAGAAACAAATAAACAAATCAAAAAATGGGCAGAAGATATGAACAGACACTTTTCCAATGAAGACATACAAATGGCTAACAGACACATGAAAAAATGTTCAAAATCATTAGCCATCAAGGAAATTCAAATCAAAACCACACTGAGATACCACCTTACGCCAGTTAGAATGGCAAAAATAGACAAGGCAAGAAACAACAATTGTTGGAGAGGATGTGGAGAAAGGGGATCCCTCCTACATTGTTGGTGGGAATGCAAGTTGGTACAGCCACTCTGGAAAACAGTGTGGAGGTCCCTTAAAAAGTTAAAAATTGAGCTACCCTATGATCCAGCCATTGCACTACTGGGTATTTACCCCAAAGATACAGACGTAGTGAAGAGAAGGGCCATATGCACCCCAATGTTCATAGCAGCAATGTCCACAATAGCTAAATCGTGGAAGGAGCCAAGATGCCCTTCAACAGATGACTGGATTAAGAAGTTGTGGTCCATATATACAATGGAATATTACTCAGCTATCAGAAAGAACGAGTTCTCAACATTTGCTACAACATGGACAGCACTGGAGGAGATAATGCTAAGTGAAATAAGTCAAGCAGAGAAAGACAACTATCATATGATTTCTCTCATCTATGGAACATAAGAACTAGGATGATCAGTAGGGGAAGAAAGGGATAAAGAAAGGGGGGGGTAATCAGAAGGGGGAATGAAACATGAGAGACTATGGACTATGAGAAACAAACTGAGGACTTCAGAGGGAAGGGGGGTGGGGGAATGGGATAGACCGGTGATGGGTAGTAAGGAGGGCACGTATTGCATGGTGCACTGGGTGTTATACACAACTAATGAATCATCGAGCCTTACATCGGAAACCGGGGATGTACTGTATGGTGACTAACATAATATAATAAAAAATCATTTAAAAAAAAAAAAAAAAGAAAGAGAGTGAAGCCAGCATTGTTCTGTAGTCTCAAAGAAGGGAGGCATAACTGGCCAAGAGATGGATGAACAAAAATGGGCAAGTGTCAGGACAAAGGTAGAGACAGTATTCACAATTGAGAAGAAGAGGGTAAGTTATTCAAGGAATTAAACAGGAATCCAAATCTAAAAATGGGTCTGATGCTTGGAGACGATCCATAGGAAAAAGTCAAGCAGGATATAATGTTTAATAATCTTTGTCAGAGTTGTTTGTTTTTCCTCACATGCCTTCTTTTAAACCTTTATCAGAGTTTAGGTTCCAATTTAAGAATATGAATCCATTGGTGATGGTAATTATGGGAGAACACGAGTAGACAAGAGAAAGCTGGTTTCAAAGAAAATGGGATTCAAAGCAAAGCAAAATAAAACTCCAAAACTAGTTCTTGCGATAGGAAAGTAGAGGAGGATGAGAAGTAATTTTGGATTTTCCCTAGTGAGCTATGGATGTAATATTTCTTATATGCTCTTTAAATATGGACACAGTATTAGAATTTGGGGGCAGGTTGAGTGTAGGATTACAGAATTTGGAGACAGAGAGTTGGGTAGTCATTACTTGTCAGTGGGAGTTTTTTCTATGGTGCCTTTCTCAGTCCCTGATTTCCCACTCTCACTCTGGATTCCCCACTCCTTTCCACCATAAGTAGGTAATTTTAATCATTTAAACTGCATTATGATAGATGATTGTAATTGCTGTTGTGTATCCCATATAGGTTAGATTTGACCACCTTCCTGCTAGTTATGCTTCTGCCTCTTTAAAAAAAGATAAAAGGATTTCAGAAATTAAATGAATAACAATATTGTTATAGGGATATCCTTGAATCTAGTCTAATTGGCCAAGAAAAAGAAATTTATTTATTCTTAATCTTTAGTACTTTAAAGATTATTAGATTATATGGGATCATATCTCAGAACAGTCATGATATATACTTCAGCATGTTTATAAAAAGTTGAGGCTGCTTCTCTGTATGTTTTGGTTAGCATGGCGATGCATCCATAGTTAACAAAAATCCAGTCCTCCAAAGTCTTGAAATGTAGTATATGTCTTGCCTAAATGTTTCTTGAGAACATTAATGAAGGGATTGCACAGCACACCATTGGATAAAATTTTCTCAAACATTTCCTTTGAACATCTCCTTTTCCCCCAAATACCATAAATCACTTAATCTCTCCTCTTTTCCTGCAAAGCATTAGCATGTACCAAGTCCAATCTTAATTCTACTTACTTCTCCATACGAGCCCTTTTTTCTTCTTTTTCAGTAGGCAGTCCTGTGTTGCTTCAAAGGTGGAATAAGTTTGCCTCTTAACTCTCTCCAGTGCTTCTTCCTGCTCCTTCCCCAGTCAGCTCAGTGTCGAAGTAGTTGAGCAATAGGAATGTAAACATTCTCTGAATGTTTATATCTTTTTATTTCTTTATCCTCACCATGTAAGAATTTGGTACCTAAGAATCCAGTGTCTAAGCATCTAAAACTGAGGTTGGCATCTAGTGGATTCTCAGTAGGTAGATATTTGTCATACTCGGGTAGAAGACTTCAGTATTTCATTTTGAAAAGTAAGTAGGACAAATGCTGTAGCTTCATTGGTCTTCAGGATGAAGTAATGATTATTCTTTCACATGTAAATTTGGCTGCGTGCTCCTGTGCAGAGTCTGGCAGAGCTGAGTTCAAATTCTGACTTAATGTTGCTTTAGTTCTCTAATTTCCCATCTTCTCATTTGTAAAAAAGGGGATAATAACTGAACCTCCCTGGAGGTTTGTTGTGGTTTTAACTAGAAAATGAATGTAATATGTAACATCTTTAATGTGCCATCTGGTACATTTTAACATGCTATCTGGTAAATGCTTGATAAATGTTTATTATTAAAATAACTAATAAGTATTTATAAATATAATACTTAGCATATGATTATTATCTAGTATTTCATTATTAATAAATATGAACATTTTCAAGGGGCACAGTTATCTTAGATGAGGAAACCTTAAAAACCCTTGTATTGATTTGTCATTGTCAGAAACTTTAATGAGACAAATTCTAAAAAACTTGCCTTATTTTGTGAGCAGATTCCTTTCAATCTAAATCCAGTCTGTTCCCCAGTGCTGTTGATTCTTTTTTGC
Source organism: Ursus arctos (assembly GCF_023065955.2). Classification (NCBI taxonomy): domain Eukaryota; kingdom Metazoa; phylum Chordata; class Mammalia; order Carnivora; family Ursidae; genus Ursus; species Ursus arctos. The sequence continues at coordinate 86,129,570 of NW_026622763.1, read as the reverse complement.
AGCACCTTTCCTTACTTCTTCATTCTTATGTCCACTCTTCTAGTTCAGGCCTTCACTGGGTTTGACATGCCTCCCATTTAGCATCTCTTTCTCCTCTGTCCTTTCCCCCAATTCATTCTCTACCTCGTTGTCAGATTGATCTCTTCAGAGCCCAGTCCTGATCTGCACAAGAACTGTCGTCTCCTTGGCCTGCCAAGTACAACTCTCAACACTCCTACCATACTGCATTTTCAACATTATCTCCCACTGTTCTTCACTACCATTATGTCCTAACCAAATGGGATTAAATGCTGTCCTGAGGACACAGACCCCCTGCCTCATCACATATGGCTTCTTCTGCATGGAATGCCAGGACTTTTGATTCAAAAATGAACCCATTCCTCTGTCTTTCATCCCAAACACACTTAAACCAGTACCAAAAGATGAGAACATTTTCTTTTTTCAAAGACTCCACAAAAATAAATTCAAAATTTACTTCAGTAACTTAATAAAATATGAAGCAACCTGTGTATTTACAATTTTCATGTTCAAATATTGGAATAGATAATATATTTATGTGGTATTTATATTTTAAATGGTACTATAGTTAATGGAGAGAGTTGATGTAAACCTTACAGTATTGTATTATTTCCTCAACCACAGGACATGGCCCTGTATGTATTATCTGCCAACAAGTTGTTAGTTATTAATTTAATTTTATAATTATAATGGCATTCAAAGATGTCTCTGCACATTGTTTTTCAGTCTTTGTGTCTGTTTTTCCCCACAGTATTCCCAGTGCAAGCACGGAGCCTGTTATAATAAATAGGCTCTCTATGCATATTTATTGAGTAAGTGAATAAATATGTGACTAAAGGAAAGGTACTTCAAAATGATGAGTTTTGTGAACAGAACTATATAAATTATCTAATAACAAAAGAAAAATAAGAAAACTTTAAACATAAAGGTTCTGAGGAAAGGACTATTAATTTGGTGCACAGTTACTTCTTATATAACACTTTATCTTTGCTGAAGGCCATACAAATACTTAGTAATAAACTAATGACCCTTTTAACCCATGCAAATTAATATTGCCTGCAAGCATAGTGTAAGAGTAAATTATACAGGAGCTGAAGAATATTGGGCAATGAGTCTAAAAAAACAAGTTAAGGTGTTTGACCTGACACCATATGAAAATGTTAACAGGATTCCATATAGGGAATAGCTCACAGTCTAATTTTTATCTTCTTTCAAACCTAAATACATCTCCTCAGTATTAAATGCCTATTGATTTCGAAAGGTGATATGGAGTTACAAAATACATGTGATGAGTTGGAATGAATTAGACTCTAGCTGTATATCACTTGTTCTCTATGGGAGAGAAATTCATAAATCACAGAAGTGCCTTGAAATGCAAGCTTTATGAAAAGATGGCAACATTTTTTCCCTCTAAAATAGGCTTAGGAGACTCTAATGAAATTTAAATTTTACCACCCCAAGGACAACATTAACCTTTGTTAGCCCTCATTTTTGGGAGGGGACACATAATTATTAAGTATATTTTAAGAGTTTGGTATCCAAACCTTACTGAAGCTTTGCAATGTGTAAGTTCTTAAGTTAGTGATATTAACTTGATTGCTAGAAGAGAGAAATAGAAAATGGGTATTCATTATAAAAGGAATTGGAGAAAATAATATTTGAAATATCAGAAGATCAGTGTGAAGAGTAGATACTGAAGGGCTCTCAAAGACAGCTGTTAATATGACTAGAATTCAAATCCTAGCATTTATTAGCTGTGTGATTCTGGGCAAGATGCTTAACAATTTTTCGCCTCAATTTCTCCACCTGTAAGTTAGGAATGATAATAATGGGACCCTGCCAGCGGTATATTGAGAGTTCCACAAGATAAAATCAGTGTCTGGTACTTTTTATTAATGGCTGAGACAGAGAAATATTTGTTACTGGACCAGTTTTAATATCACAGCAATATTATCTTGACATGTTTAATTATTTTTGGAAATACACTATGATTCTCAATTTTAAAAACACTTCAATAGCTTTAATATTTCATCCTTTTGTTCATTTTTGAAATTTATGTTTGCTAGGCAAGTATTTTCTCAGGTGCCACATTGTGCCAGACATTATAGTCAAAATTCAATTAAGATCTAAGCTCTACCGTATTTAAAGAGCTGACAGACTAATGGTGGCCCTAGAGTGTGGAAATTCACAGTCACTCTACAATATGAAGTAGAATGAACAAAAAATGGTAGAAACACACACATTCAGCTGCTGGCCTCCTTTCCCACTAATTATTCAACAAATATATGTACTAAGTGACTGCTATGTGCTATGGACCTTTCTAGGCAGTGGGGATAGACCAGTGAATGAAATAAATTCCTAGCATCACTGAGCTAATATGGAATGAGAGACAGTAAACACATAAGCAAAGAAATAATGTAAACCGAGGTCCAGGTAAGTGATATGAAGAAGAAGGAGAAAGCACAATAAAAGACAGAGAATGACTGGCGGTGCTATTTCAGAATGGGTGTCCAGCTAGGGGCTTTGTAAGGAGGTGATGTTTGAGCAGGGTCCTGGGGAAGTGGAATGAGGAAGCACACCTTGCACAAGTCTGAGGGGGAAAGACAGACAGTCAGTGGTAGGTAACAATATCCCAGGCCGTTAAAAGAAAATAATAATGATAGTAAGGCCAATATTGTCTCAGTGGAGCAATTTGAAATAAAAATGGTTTGAAACAAACTGGAATATGTAGATCATAGGATTTGCAGGAGGATTTGGAGTAGGGGAGCTGCATAACCCAATTTTTATTTCAGCTGATGTGTGGCAAACAGGCTATATGGGGAATCAAGTGGAAGTCAAAGGTAGGGACTTCCCAGTACTTCTTTCCCTGGACTTTGAACTTGCTGTTGAAGAACAGAAACTTCTCTGCCATGAGACTTTGGGAGGTGATGGTTGGTTCACTCTGAACGCTGTCCCTGGCTCTGGAGTTTTTCCACCCCATCTCCTTGGGCATTTTGCACCTCAAGCATAATCCGTCTGTATTTCCTCATCACTATGGTGCAGTAATAGGCACTTCCACAGACTTTACCATAAATCAGAACCTTCCTTTATCTTTGCCTCACCTTCAAGACTGTTTTCATTATTCTCTGACTTTGACTCTTCTGGCACTGTTGTCATTTCACTATGTCAAATGATGAGACTGTGACATCAAAGGTATAACCTACATCTAAGCTGTTAGACACAGAACTTAGTATCCTTTGATGTAGAAGTTTAATTTGTTGAAAATATTGAACACCAAAACACATCACTTTAAAGTATTGTCAATACTGTTGACTAATTTTATATATGCTGCAGTGTTTTTTCTTCCCTCAGTCTGTTATGCTTATTTTATTCAACAAATATTATTGAGCACACAAAGCACAGTGTTTGCTACGGGACCTGCATCTTACGTGGTTATCGCTATGGTTAATGGATAGTCATTTTAAGGAAAAGACTTGGAATAATGCATGAATGATCCTGAGGCTTTGGTTAATTAACTTTTTTGAGAGTTATATAAGTATAATGGGTTATATACGTGTGTGTGTGTGTCTGTTATGTGTGTATATTTGTATACATGTATATGTGTGTGTATATTATATAATAAAATAACTTCCATTTACTTAGCTCTCTTTTTGTGCCCCACATTTCCTTGACATATGATTTAAGTCCCTCAATAACCATTGCAGTATGTAGGTATTATTCACATTTTAATGACTGGGAAACTGTGGGGTTAACTTGCCCAAGACCAGGAGATAAAAAAAAAATCGAAGAACCAGGATTCAAGTCCAGGTCATTGTGACTATAAAGCCCACACTGACTCCCCCCAAACAGTACCAGTATTAGCAAAATGCAGAATGTATTTGGGGCAAATAAATTTACTTCTAAGAAAAGCAAAACTGGGCTTATAAATCTTTGCCATCAAAATCATGTTTCTGTTATATCATTTAGCATTTCCCCAGAGATTCCCAGTAAAGAGAGGGTATTTCATTTTAAATGAGCACGTACAGAGATTTATATCATTGACTTCATTTTTTTTTTGGTATTGCGCAATACTAATCTGCATTTTCTTCTCTTTGTTTGTCTGTTGCTTCCCTATAAATAAAAGATTGCAAAAAGCTGTTATGCCACATTCAAGGAAATACTCAATCCTCAGGCTTTTACAAGCTTTTGTAAAACTGTAGGGATCTTGGTGAAAAACGTCCTGGCTGGTAATATAGTGAACAGATGAGCTCACCCCTGGTATGCAAAGCTGCCGAATTAGCTGGTTAAACAGGCTGCTGAGATAATTACATTGTCTGTTTTGTGACACATTACACCGGTGCACTTGGGATTAACCTGTTCTCTTGTGTCTACTTCTGATCAGTTTTTTAGACAGCCTTTTATCTGATGAAGGAGCACAGACATCAAAAGAGAAAGGGGCGTGGGTGAAAAGAAAGGGCTCATATAAAGCCGAAGAGTTAAATTTTCTATGTAAATTACTGAACATATAGCCCTTATTTCCATAACTTTAGTTGCTCTCTAGAGACCTCTGCTGGAAAAGATAGGTACAGATTTTCCTTTCTAGTTCATTGTTTGCGTTTTACTGTGACTGTTATATCATAAACTCAGTAACTGATTAAAGAATGAAATATCAATGTCATATCACACACATAACACATTAATTATAAAATGCATGAAAAGTTTAGAAGGGCATCCTAATGCTGGAAATATACCATGATAATCAATACACACTCATTTATACCTTTATTAAGACCCTACTATGGGCTTAGCAATTATAACTTTCAGTTTGTTTACTATTTCCAAATTGTTGTAATGTTGAAGTCCAACAGAATTACTTATTTTGAAATTAAATGTGGCACATTATAAAAACAACAACAACAACAACAACAAAACTGTCCCTGAAGATTTTTATGGGCCTTTAGTTCCATATCATTATCCTGAAGAGGAAAAATTATTTAGACTTTCTGATTATGTGGGAATGTAGTCACATAAGATTTCATCATCAGTGATAATTTAGATAGAGAACAATTAAGAGAACAAATAGAAAAACCTACCCATTAACAGCCCCTGGCAACTCAAATTGAATCTAACCAACTATTGAGCCTCTGGCTACAGGGAGATGCAATTTGAAGCAGGTATAATAGATTTTAACAGCTAAAATTTGTTTGTTGCACTGTACCAACTAAGATGTTAGTTAAATGGGGCAAGAAATTTCCTTCATGTTAATGAACATCAAATTTAACTCCTGCTGTCCATTTTTTTTTTCTTTCTAAAATAGCTGTGCTTGACTTGATAGGCCAGCATTCAAATGAGGTTCTTGCAAACAAGTATACAAGCTTTTGAGTGAAGCTTGACTCAATTGCATCTACAGCTTTTAAATACTTCCAATTTGATGTAAAGTTCCGTGATTCGTTACTTGCGTACAACACCCAGTTTTACATCAAAAACTAGGGATGTACCGTATGGTGACTAACATAATAAAATAAAAAAATATTATTATAAAAAAATAATATAAAATAAAAAAATACTTCCAATTTGTTTAAGAGAACTTTAAAAATATTGGTGTATTTCCTCGTTATAAATGCATCCACAACATAATGTCTCATGCAAAGAGCTTTCATATTTAAAAGTAATGTATTTTCTTGAAGATTTTTTTGGACATTCTCATCAAGAGAAATAAAGTCTATATTCACCATTTTTACCTAAGTCAGTTCTAGTGGTTCTAGATCTGTCTAGCATTTTTTTTTTTAAAGATTTATTTACTTTAGAGAGAGAGAGGGGAAGAGTGGGAGGAGCAGAGGGAAAGGGTAAGAGAAACTCAAGCAAACTCCACACTGAGCACAGAGCCTGATGCAGGACTCGATCTTATGACCCTGAGATCACAACCTGGGATGAAATCAAGAGCTGACTGCTCAAGGACTGTGCCACCCAGGAGCCCCTAGACCTTTGTGCTCTGTTTTCATTGCTTACCTGCAGGCAAGGGTGGGAAAATAAGATAATTTTTGTTTTCATTGTTTTAGCTAACATCCAGGATTCTTAAAATGTATATGCGTGTGACCTGAATCCTAATGTTTGTTATTACTCATAATTTAAAAGAATTCTGTGATAAAACGAAAACAAATGCCTGAGATAATGTTATATGATAAACTTATTTTTCAGTCAATACAGGAAAAGGTGATTTTTCTTTATAAATTTTCAAAAATATTTTTGACCGTACAACCATGAATTATAACTGTAGTCTAATTAGTACTCTAACGTTGGACTTGCTAAGTATCAGACACCAAGACTAAAGGAAGTTAATTTTTTTCTCTTTTCTAAACTCCTTTGCTTTGATTTAATCTCTTTCTGTGCTAATGCATAATTATTAGTGTATTTGTTGCGTAGATACCTATTTTCTGTTAATCCAGTGAGTATGGGCACAAACGATAGTTTTATGAAGCACTTACTATGGGCCAGCAATATGCTAAAGGATTTGTATATAATATCATTAAATCCTTCTAATGATCCAGTGAGATGGTGATTATTCAAGCCATTTTACCAGTGTGATATGTGGCTTAGAGAAATTAAATACTTCGGTGAAATTAGAATGAGTTAAGAATGGCAGATCCGGGATTCAAACCCAGAATCTTTTTACTCTACCATTTAGTTTGAGCACTGTGTTATACTACTTCTGAAAAAAATGCATAGATTTAAATGTAATACTTGTAGACTGCGTGCCTCTTTTGGAAGTTGGATAGATTTTGTATGTATTTCTCAAAAAGAGAAGAGACTGGTGTTCAGAGTCATATGATCAGGTTTGGAATTCTCATTTCCAGGTCCTGAAGCCCATGACGCTTCCATTTTAGTGGTGGTGGTGGTGCTGATAGCACAGATTCAAATACCTTCAGGAACTAGGTACAAAATGAACAACACAAGAAGCATACAGAGCAGTCTTTGGGAAAATACTGTGGTAAGTGACTTTGAACTAATTTTAGCTTGAGTTTGAATCCAGGTGTGGCACTTAAATAGGTGTGTCCCCAGGCAAGCCATAGAATATCTCTGGAATTCTATTTTCTCATCTGAAAAATGGTGATATTAATACAGACCTTAGGGAGTGGCTTCAAAGGTTTACATATGATGCTAGAGTGCCTGGCACAGTAAAAGTGCAAGGTAGGTCCCCAGCTCACATTTCTCTCACAGTAAATTTTGGGAAGCTCGATGGTTATGTGTGATGCAATTAGACATGAAACAGTGAAAGAATGCTGCAGAGCTCCACTTGATGAAGTGCAATTCTGGCTTGTAAGGACAATTCTGTCAATACGGAATGGAGTTTCAGGGAGAAAATGGGGCTTGAGATGAACTTTGAAAGATGGGAGGAGAATTTGTATAATTTGAGAGAAAGGAGTAATTTTTTTTTTCAAGGGAGACAGCACTAGCTGAATTGCGTGGGTGTAATAAAAGTCCAATCCGGTTACAAAAATACCATTCCAGTGAAAAGCTTTAATGAGATTTCTGCATCCCAGCAGATGACCCACTTATTTAAATACCACACAACATTCAGTACTACAGAATTCCTTGATGACATGACAATTTACTCAATCTCTTGCAATTAGGTGTAATTTAATCAGCATCGAAATTGAGGACACTTTTCTTCTAGTCAGCATATTGCCTCTAGAGTTAGCATTCTCCGTTCAACCCAAGACTGGCTACTGGCCCTGGGGCCCTCTTTTTGGGTAGGGTGTTTCTGTGCTTTCATATCGCATGCCCTAAGACCAGTTCTGTACACAGATCATAGAGTGGCTCACTCCGTTTGCTCTGTCAGCCCTTACTTTAATCTTTGCAGACGTTCGCTCTAACTTATCGGTGGCCAGTGTGATTAAATTTGTTCACAAAATCCTTTGTGAGTCATGAACAGTAGAAGTGGGAAAATGTGGAACATCTGTCACTTATGTCGCAATCTGGGCACTTTCGTAAACTCTTGGTAAGAGCGTACATAGCAGTGGCCTTTTTGGAGGGAAATGTCAGTCACTTTAAATTCATAGACTCTGATCCAGCATTCTATTTCTAGAATGTTTTACTACAGATATACTTACAAAAGCATCCACAGAAGAAAAATGGAAACAAGTTAAATGTCAATCCAGGGGTGAATGGATGAATTTGTTGAGATATATTCATATAATGGACTATTATGCAGCTATTAAAAATACATTAAATTTGTAAGTGTTGCTATGGAAAGATCGCTAAAATATGTCGTTCGGTAGAAACAAGGGAAAATTCAGAACAGCATGTATTCATTTTAGATAGCCAGTTGGCCCAGCATTATTTACTGAAAAGACATTCCTTTCTCCACTGTTCTGAGGTGCCACCTTTGTTATAAATCAAGGGTGAATATAAATGTGGCTGTTTCTGGACTCACTAGACTTTTCTATTAGTCTATTTGTCTATCCTTATGGCAATACTACATTGTCTTAAATGCTTTGGCTTTATAATAAGTCTTGGTATGTAGTGTCAGCTTTTTTTTTTTTTTTTAAGGTTTATTTATTTTAGAGAGTGTGTGAGTGGAGGAAGGGAGAGCAGGAGAGGGAGATGAGCAGATTCCCTGCTGAGTGGGGAGCCTCATGCAAGGCTCAATCTCAGGACCCTGAGATCATGACCTGAGCAGAAATCAAGAGGTGGACACTTAATCGACTGAGCCACCCAGGTACCCCAAGTGTCAACTTCTTTCTACATCTTTAAGATTACATTGGATATCTTTGCTCTTTGTATTTCCATAGAAATTTTATAATTGGTTAAGTACAACCTTACATAAAAAATACTCATTTAAAAATTTTGATTACATTGACAAATAGACAACAGATGAATTTTTTTAAATGGGCAAAGTATGTGATTAGGTATTGCCCAAGAGAATATCCAAAGGGCCAATAAACATATAAAAAAAGTAATCATTAGGGAAAGAAACATTAAAATCACAATGAGATACCTCTAAACAGCCACCCAAATGGGCTAATTTTTAAAAAATTACATTAATACCATTGGAGACAATGTAGAAAAACTGGAACTCTCACATTCACAGTTGGTGGGAGACTACATACAAAACTTTGAAAAACTGGCTCTGTCTCCTAAATTTAGGAGCATAGCAAATGGTATGACCCAGTAGTTACACCTCTATGTAAATACCCAACAGTAATTCAAACATTTGTGCATCAAAAGACTTGAGCCAGATGTTTATAGCAGCATTATACTTAATAACCCAAACCTGGAAACATCTCAAATGTCCATCAGCAGTAGGATGGATACATAAATTGTGATATGTTTATATATTAGGATATAGTATATTTTATATACATCTTCTATATTTCCATGTATTAGAAGTTTCATTGTAATAAAGTAAGTAAATAAACCACTGCTACAAGCAATACCAGGGATAAATTTTACAAACATAATGTTGAGAGTAAATAGCCTGACACAGAACACATTTTGTTTGATTTCATTTATCCAGGCAAACTGATTTATGGTGTTGGAATTCAGGATAAGCATTATCTCTGTGGAGGAAGGAGAGAGTTGTGTTTGGGGGATGATGTAAAGGGGGCTTCTGGAATACCTGTAATATTCTATTTCTGAATCTGGGGGATGATTACCTGGGTGTGGTCACATTATCATAATTCATCAGCTCTCTATTTACTAATTGTGCACCGTTCTCCGTATATGTTATAATTTAATAAAAACTTTCTGAACCTATCTTAGAAAATGGATTTTTCTGGATACATACAAAGGAAACTTTACTGTTTTCTTAATGACTGGGACTAGAGATTTGGAGAGAAGAAATTTTAGTTTTAATTTTAGACCTTTATTATTTATATTTACCAGTAGCATATATGGTTTGGATAATTATTAAAGATTATAAAAGTTAAAATCTGAGCAAAAATATCTAGGAAATCACACGTCTGTCATAGAATTTTAGCATTTGGATAGACTGAACTAGATTGTAATAAGATTTCTTCTCAAGTTAATTGCCTGGTTGAAATTCACAAAAGTAGTAATAAGTATAATTTTATTACCTAAAAATTTTTAGATTAGAACCAGTTCCTGGACTCAGAGTCTATTTATAATTTCTCTACAACATAGAATTTTCTAATATGCAACAAATATACTTATTTCTTTAGTGATTTTGATTTTGTGACCATTGTATAAGATCTTATTTACCAAAACGCTGAAAAATTATGTCTGCTCTTAATCTTGGAGATGGAAAGAGCTTGGAGAACTAGAAAAACCTGAATTCAGATCTGATTTCTTCAGTTCCTAGCTGTGAGATCTTGAGAAAATTTCTTAATCCTCGAGCTTCAGTTTATATATAAAATAAGGCTAATCATTCCCATCTTGTAACTTTATTGTACGAACTAAATAAAATATATTCTGAACATCTTCCATATTATCATAGAAGGGATATAATAAATGGTCATCATTTAGAGTTGATTAATATCTTATAGTCTATAGATAATTTTTCATGATCTCCAGTTCTTATCCAAATATTTATTTTAAATTTGTGATAAAAAGGAACACCTTCATAAAATTTATGATGCTTCTCACATCATTTTAAACTCTAATATCTTATCTTCTATAAAATTATCATAAAGTTTATAAGTATCGGTAACTTGGGGGACTCATTTTTATATTAAAATCACTCTATCGATGCGAGAGATCTAAGTTGGATCTAAATGAACATATAAATTACTATGAAAAACAAATCAGAAGTTTGTGACCTCTGACAAAGTCGCAAATCTTTACCAAGTCTTCTTGAGTAGACTGTCTCGATATCCTTTCGTAGTATACAGAGTGTATCCTCTACACATTTTTAGCTAATAAACTTTTGGTGGGTATCGGTGAAGCTGCAGCCCCAAGCAACTCTAAGACCAACAGAAGGCAGTAGCAGTTACTTGTGAAGTGTCATTTCGAAGTTTCAGAACCTAGTCAAGCCTATGTAAATATATAAAGGACTTTCTATATAAGTAAATGGAAGTATATTTTATAATTATAGCTCCATGAAAATATGTGAGGAAAATATAATGACTCTGTTGCTTTCATCCTGAAATTTGTCCTTAGAAAACTTATTCTTCATATGCTGAATAAAAAAACAAAAATGAAACAGTATGCAAATATTCACTAAAACTTTAGTGCTTTTTCAATTTATCAGCTGTTTCCTAGTAAGTAGATGTTAATTTGGACATCAATGTAAGATAATATTTTATGAAAGAATAAAATTTTTAAATCAAGAATTGAGATTAATTCAATGAGGGAGGGAATTAAGTATGTTTATAATGTAGTCCTTACTAACATGTTAATTTCCTCATTTTAGTAGTGAATTTTAATGTTATTAATGGAATTCAACATAACACTTCAGGAAAAAGGAGAGGAAAAGGCATTGATGTTCATTGCTCAATATCGTGTAGGTACTTTACATAGTTTATTGTCTATTCTCAAAGAAAAACTGCAGATTAGAGATTATTTCCTTTGTGTTATAAATTAAAAAACTAAAGTTCAAGAAGGTCAGGCAACTTTTGCAAAATCATGTAGCTAGGTGGGGCAGGGATTCAAAGCCAGTTCTCTCTGAATCCATAGCCAGTGTTTTCTTAAAATGATTTGGCTATATAAGGTTGTTTATATTCATTTTTTATCATTAAATTGTAAGCTAGAAGGAACTTGTTAACATTTTAAAATTACATTTCACTTAATTTTATGTTTTTGCTATTTTTATAGTTATAATGGTTTTAAGTGTTATAATAATATGGCAAAATTTTAAGTGAATTTTCTTTTTCTAATAATGATATTCTACTTCCTTGGACAAAAAAGATCAGAATCATATTTGCTAATGTAGGTTAGATTTAAAAATGCTTTTTTTTTTTTTAAGATTTTATTTATTTATTTGACAGAGATAGAGATAGCCAGCGAGAGAGGGAACACAAGCAGGGGGAGTGGGAGAGGAGGAAGCAGGCTCCCAGCAGAAGAGTCTGAGGTGGGGCTCGATCCCATAACGCCAGGATCACGCCCTGAGCCGAAGGCAGACGCTTAACGACTGTGCCACTCAGGTGCCCCTAAAAATGCTTTTTAATTATTTTGATGGTCCAGAATCAGCAGGAAGATTCCAGTAGTATGGTAACCTGATACATGTAAAAGCACCTGAAATCATACCAAAATTGTAGTTTCTTGTTGCTGTGTACTTTTGTTAGTATTTGGATGTATTTATCAATCCTTTCCAGAGTCTTAGAATAAAATTTTTCAAGCTGGGACTTGTAAATCTTAGGAGTCATTGTAAACATCTTCTGTAGGGGAAGATGGTAGTTTTATCATCCTTTTTTCTTGTCCGTTGGGGATGGTTTTAGTCTTGAGAAATGTGACCAAGTGTAGAAAATGAAGTTCTCCAGTTGATTGTTGCCATTTCAAAAGGCCCAAGATTGGCGTTTTTGTTTGTTCTTTTATGATTTTCCCCAATTTTTGAAGTGGTAATTGTATCCTTAGACATCTCACACATTAAAATCACTTGAAGATTTTTATTTTATGTTATTTTATGTAGTAGAACCATGCATTTTCATACTTGTAATTTTACTTTTCAAGGGGCTCACATAAAGTTCTGAAAGGCTATAGATATGGCTTTATTACATTTTTCTTAAGGATGGGAAGTGGTGGGAATAAGGTCTGTTGTTCTGTTGCCTGTTCCTGGACCCTCTTCCTTCTTCCTCTTCTTTCGGATGGCTCCTACTCATCTTTCAGGACTCAGTTGAAAAGTTACTTTCTGGGGAACTTCCTGATGCCTTAGACAAGACTAAGCCTCCCTTTTGTGTATTTCCTTGGCATTCCCTCCTTTGATTATAAAACTAACTCATTCAATAATGAACGAATGACCTTAATTGTGCAGTCTTCCTAAATAACATCTAAATTATCTGAGGTTTTATTTATTTTTGTTTGTATTCATATTGTTGTTTTGTTTTCCTTCTTTTGAAGTAGACCATGGCCGGTGAAATTCTAGTTTACTGAGGGTCCTGTTGAGCTAGGTTCTTAAAATGTTATTATGTTAAATGTTAAAATGTACATGGAAATACACATTAAACACAGAAATGTAATTTAAATTGCCCTACGAAACCTCACAGAAATATGTAGACATCATTTGTCTTCAGCCAAAATAGAGCACTTTACCCTTTACTTCTTTTTTAAAATGCTGTTTCTCAGGTTCAACTTCAAAAGCAACCCTCAGTCGACAGAGTTTATACTACAAACTCTCAGTTGCTTTTGTAGTACTTGTTAAACCTGAAAGACACTCTTAACTGCCTGAGATGCGTGTAAACAACTGTACATTAATGGGTTATGTTAGTACAGTTTAACTGGGCTACATTCCAAAATATACAAACTTTGCATGTACATTTCCACAGTATAAAAGTACTTTTCTGTTCGCCAGGGTAATTAGGAGACTGTACAAAGAAGTAGACAAATTACGAGAACTCATTGGGGTACACAATACCATAATGCTATGAATAGAAAGTTTGATTTACAGTGAAAGCTTGGCGTAGAGGTCTAGTGAAAATTGGCAAAACATTGACTGGGGGATGGTGAGCAGAGCATAATTACAGGCTGAAAATATCTGAAGGTGCTGGTGCCCACGAAGAGGAAAAAGGCTGTTTATATTTTGGCATTTTCATTCACTCTCACACATTTTTAGAGTTGCTTTCCAAGTCTTTTGCCCTCGAGTCCAGCTGCCAGCTGGATATTTTCAGATGAATATCTTACCGTTATTGTTTCAAAGACAATGTTATTAAATCCCCTAAAAAAGTTCTTTCACACGTGATTTGCCCCTTTGTATCAGTAATACTTTAATGCCCTAAGCTTTGGCTGCTTCTAATGCCAGCACAGGATACATGGTAGGAGCCCACACAACCCAAGAGTTATAGCTGTTTTTCCTCCATGTCATCCATGTCCAATCAGTCCTTATGTCTTGTTGACTTTTTTTTTTTAAAGATTTTATTTATTCATTTGAGAGAAAGAGAAAAGAGGGAGAAGCAGGGTCCCTGCTGAGCAGAGAGCCTGATGTGGGGCTTGATCCCAGGACCCTGAGATCATGACCTGAGCCTAAGGCAGATGCTTAACCGACTGAGCCACCAAGGCACACCCGTCTTGTTGACTTTATTTTTCTTTAATATCTGTGAAGATTCTTCGATTCTTTTCCTAAGCCACCATTTTAGTTTAGGTCACTAGATATAGTAAACAGGTTTTAGCATCTCCATATGTTCCCTTCCCTAAGCCATCTAGTACCTTTCTTTGTTACTTATATACTCTTAATCTCTTGAGGGACAGACATGGGGTTCTTGACATAGGATGCATTCAATAAATATTTGTAAGTTCAGTGAACTAAAATTTTATAGAATTTACAGAGATAAAGGCTGAACTGAAAATTTTTTTTTTCCTCTTAGGAAAAAATTGTGTGTGTTGTGTGTTTCTGTGTATGCATACACACACCGTTATGGAAGTGGATCCCTTGAAAGATTATGACAGCTCCAGAAATAAAACACTAAAATACCTACATCAGAGACTTTCTCACATTTTACAAATGGTGAGTGAGGAAAAGATCTAAGGAACTGTAAGCTTGAGGTGTGATGAAAACAAGTGTTAATCTATAGCAGTGCTATTCAATAGAAGGTTCTGCCATGTTGAAAGTGTCCATACTGTAAGCCCTAGTTGCCTGTGGTTATTGAGCACTTGAAATGTTGAGTGCAGCTGAGAAACTGAATTTTTAATTTTATTTAATGTTAATTAATTTAAATTTAAATAGCCACATGTGGCTAAATGCTACCATCTTGGATGCAAAGATTTACAGTCAGAATCTTTTCTAAGGATTGTGGGAATTTATTGAGATTTATGTATAGCATTTGTTGTAGTTATCCTCAAGTTCCATGTGGTTTTGCTTTCAGATAGCAGAGGAACCATTTTGATTTCAGTTAAAAACCCAGCCCAGCTCTGTATACATTCTATATCTGCATTATATGACATCATTTCTCTTGTTCATTCATTCTAAAATTTTGCACTGGTTGTCTATATGACAGGCATATCTTGGTCATAGGGCTATACAAAAGTCCCTGCTCTAGTGGAGCTTCTTTGCTAATAGGAGATATAGATGATAAAGAAATAATTAAACAACATATAGTTTGTCAAGTAATGAAAATTTGAAGAAAATGAAGAAAAATAAAGTAAGGGTTTATATAATGACAGAGGGTCTTATTTTTAGGAGGGTCATTAGAAAAGAGCTCTTTGAGAAGGCAACATTTGAGCAGAGACCTGAGGGAAAGAAATGAGCTATGTAGATGGAGGGAGAGAAGGAAGTTCTAAGCAGAGGGATCCATACATACCAAGTCCCTGAAAAGGGGATATTCTTAATATGCTTAAAGAGTATCAGGGATGATGCTATAGTTTTTAGACTCGGCAATTAGGTGAATGAAGTTGTAATTTACTATGATGGAAAAGTCTAGAGGAGAACAGGTGTGTATGAGAAAAATCAAGAATCTGGTTTTGTACACATTAAATTTGAGACGTCTGTTAGAATTCCAAGTGGAAATGTTGAGTAGTAGACCAAGTCCAGAGGTAGAGATTCGAATCTGGCATTGAGATGATATTTAAAACCATGAGTCTGGATACAGTTTCTTCAGGGGTGACTATAGATATAGAGGATGGGTTACTAAAATACTTCAAGGTTGAGCAGATATAGAAGAATCAACAAAGGAGACTAGGAAATGGGTCCAAGAGTCTGTCTGGGGGACAACAATGCATGATGACTCAGAAGCCAAGTGAGTAGAAGTTACTAAATGGGAAGGAATGGTCACACAGATGCTACAGAGAAGTCGAATAAGGTGAAGATTGAGAATTGACCATTGGTTTTGGTAACCTGGAGGTCATTAGTGGCCTTGATAAGTAAGGTAGGAAAAGAAGACATGATTCTTTTCCAGAAAATCCTTATTAATACGCAATCAAGAAGACTGGTGGAGTCTAGGCAATGTTGCAAAAAATGTCTGTGCTTTCTCCCTCGATTTACTACCCATCAGATGATTCTGAGTTCATCTTGGATGGCACAGAGGAATTCTTCCTCCAAGGTCTTCCTCCCTCATCTCTGCCTCCTCTGTCGTCCCCTCAGCCTCCTTAGCCCTCTGCTATCTTTGCCAGTTCTGCTTGCCTCAGTTCCATTTTCTCCTTGATGGACCTGGTCATAAAGACTTGAGGACAAAACAAACTTTTCTATTATTAAAATTGACTATGATGTATTATTATAATTTTTTTCCTGACAAAGTAAAACTCCCTTCTGTTATCAGTTTGGTTTTGAAGACTGCTATTGACATATTCCAAACCCCATAATACTAATCTCCCTTATCCTGATCTACATTTTCCCCATAACATTTATTACTTTCTAGTATATGCCATAATTTACTTTTTAATTGTGTTCTTTCTTTATTTTTTTTTCTGCTAAATATAAACCCCAAATGAGCAGTGCTTTGTTTCTGTTTCATTCACTGATGTATCCTAAATGCTTAGTATAGTGCCTTTATTGTAGTAGATACTCAGGAGATTATTGCTGAATAAATGAAAGTTGTGGTCTCCAGGATAGGGTGGAGTTGTGCTACGTTACAGGGTTGTGCTATGTTAGATGCATGTAAGGGAGCATGTGTTATCGTGCCACAATTACTATGTGGTAGTAATTGATGCACAGAAAATTCCTTTGCCCCAATCAATTCCATTTTTATCAAAAAAAGACCCAAGGGTAAAGCAAGCCGAAGAGGTGTGTATTAAAGATCAAAGCCTAGGGAGAAATCAGGTCTTCAGTTGTGCCTGGGAATCAGGAAACATCAGCCAGCTGGCACAAATCTGTTTTCCAGTTCTTTTATATTCCAGTTGAGGAGACATAGTGGGAAAATTGGTGGGAGAGTAATAGAGTGTAGTCACAGGCAGTTAACGACCCCTAAAATAGGGGGCTGGAATAGTCAAAGGGAGCTTGGCTCTGTCCTTATGAAAAGGGAAGAATCTCACGGAGGCAGGGAAGTGGTGGAGTCTTACCTGTCTTCCTCTACCTCCTTGAAGTTTATGCTGCTGCTTATTCTTTGTCCCTTACTTTGTGCCTGCTACTACTTTGGGTGGCATTGAAGTGGTTTATCCTAGCACGGACTGCTAACTTCTGAGGTATTTAGCCAGAGTAGCCTGAATCTTGGTTAGCATTTTTGCTTGGCTGAGATTTGCCCCAACTATACTCCCTTCACTTGTTTTCCTGTCATTCCACCCTGGAAATTGAAGTACGTACAGTCATGCTGTGAAACAAATGTGATAATGTGTCTGAAACAGTTGTAGTTTGGAAGAAAAAATTCAAGATTGAACATAAGAGTTCTAAGAATGTTTGCTGAATTTAAAATACACTGATTTAATATTTCTTTACTATTTTGTGTTATATTTTTATATATAATTTTTTAAAAAGATTGTATTTATTTATTTTAGTGAGACAGAGAGAGAGAGACCACGTGCACATGGAGAGGGGCAGAGGGGAGGGAGACAGAATGGGAGAGAATCCCAAGCAGATTACCTGCTGAGTGTGGAGCCCCCTCCCCATCCTCATACCCCTGACTTGGGGCTTGATCCCAGGACCCCAAGACCATGACCTGAGCTGAAACCAAGAGTCAGATGTTCAACTGATGGAGCCACCTAGGTGCCCCATATTTATATATATATTTATTTAAAAGAATTAAAATGTGCAGAAAAGTTGTAAGTACAATTCCAAATCTACCCGTTGAACAATTTGATCTCCCAGAAACAAGGGCATTCTACTACATGACCACAACAATCCATCAAAATCAGAGACTGATCCATTGCTGCTGTAGTTCTCACACCCCATTCAGATGCCACCAGTTGTTCCAGGAATGTTCTTTATAGCAAAATGATTCACTTCACACATCGCATATAGTTGTCAGGTCTCTAGTTTTCGTCAATCTGGGATAGTTTCTAAGTCTTTTGACTTTCATGATTTTGACACTTTTGAAGATTGTAATTTATTATTATTATTTTTTGAATGCCCCTCAATTTGAGTTTGTCTGAAATCTCTGTATTAACTATCTTGCTTTTTTTGTGTGCATTTTTGATACTTGACATCTGGAATCTTGTTGACTGGGGAAAGACTGCCCCTCCCAGGGTAAGCCAGTTCTTAGAGATAGCCAGCAACTTTCTCTGACAGCATGTCTTTCATATGCAAACCAACCTATTCAGAGCCCTTACTACCACGGTCCACCTCTTCTCTGGCTCTCACACTCTTTCCTCTTCTCTAATCATTCCAGGGCCAGCCAGGTACAGGACACCTGGAGATAGCCCCAACACCTTAGAGCTTACTGAAATTTTTCCAACTAGCCAATCCTAAACCTGCTTATCTTGCCTTGCCTTCCCTTCCTGGAAAAGACTATAGTAAAGGTACCTGCCCATACTTTCTCCTTGCTCCTTCTGCCTCCTGCCCAACCCTGGTGCTTACCTGTGTAGTCTTGCGTGATATGGCACGCCCCCTCCTCTTAGGAACTGCGAGTAACAAACTTTAAAAAAAAAATATTTAATTGCTGTTAATTTTATTAATTTAATTTACTTAGTTGCTACCCCTCCTTCTCTGGAAGGAAAGAAGATTCAGAGAGATTTTCTGTTTATTGAAGGACTCTTAGGTGTCCATCGTGGGACCATGTGGCACAGGAATTTGGGGAGAAGCAGAAGAGAAGGTTACTGCCTTTTTAGTCCAGAAACTTTATTTTTTGTTTCGTTTGTTTGAAGATTTTATTTATTAATTTGAGAGAGAGAGTGAGAGAGAGGTAGCCAGAGAGCAGGAGCAGGGAGGAGAGGGAGAAGCAGGCTCCCCACTGAGCAGCTTGATCTAGGGACCCTGGGATCATGACCTGAGCCCAAGGCAGATGCTTAACTGACTGAACCACCCAGGTGCCCCAACAATCTGTCTTTTAATGGCAATCATCTTTTGCTGTGTTGGCTTCACCATCCCTGAATAATGATGACACCTGTATTTAAAACAATCTCCTCTTGATATTAGATTCAGATTATGCATTTTTCATAGGGATGTCACAGGAGTAATAATGTGTTCTTCTCACAGCATTCTATCATTCGGTGCACAATTTTGATTTGTCCCATTACTGAGGATGTTCACTTTGATTTCTTGATTAGGTGGTGCCTGACAATCTTCTCCATTGTAAAGTTACTTTTTTTCCCTCTTTGTAATGCTAAGTGTTTTTTGAGGTGGCACTTTGTAACTATGTAATATTCTGTTCTCCATCAAACTTTCAATCTTGTTCATTTATTAATGGGAATGATGCTTTCCGAATCAAGACAATGGATCAGGAACAGAGGGGCATTTCCTTAACTTGGCATGGTCAGGTTAGCATAGGTCGAGAGTAACCATCTCAAATGTGATGGCCATTGATTTAAAAGGAGATTGGCTACTGGGGTACCTGGGTGGCTCAAGTTGATTAAGCATCTGGCTTCAGCTCAGATCATGATTTCAGGGTCCTGGGATCATGTCCTGCATCTAGCTCCATGCTCAGTGGAGAGTCTGCTTGTCCCTCTGCCCCTTCCCCAACTTGTGCTCATGTTCTCTCTCTCTGTCTCTCTCTTAAATAAATAAAGAAAATCTTAAAAAAATAATAATAATAAAAGTAGATTGGCTACTAAAAATACTAGATAGAACTAGTTGTCTGACATCTGGCAGATCTCTTTAATTCATAGGGTCTCTATTACTTCATGTGTACATTAAGAGTATGTGTATTGGTTAGGATGCATGGCAATAATCAGAAAACTCTGATCCATATGGTTTAAACAACATGGACAATTTACATCTACCATAACAAGAAGTTAGTGACTAGAAGACATCATTGGGAGCTGATGCGTATGTGTGTGTGTGTGTTTTCCTTTCCCTACAGTTCTCAGGTTTACTGGTACGTAGGCTGGAAGCCTTCATGGCCATAAAATGGAAGAAAAAGCACGAGATATCCTGTCACAATGTAACAACATCCAGTTGAACGGGGGTAGGGGGGTGTCTTTGTCTTCCTATGTAATTCTCATTATTATTGAGGAAGCATTTTCCAAAAGGCACTGGCAGAATTCCTCTATCTCATTGGATAAACTTGTACCATGTGCCCATGTTGAAACCAATCACTGGCCAGAGGAAGATTACCTTCTATCAATTAGGATTCACTCCTTGGAACTGGGCCTGAGGCTTCCCTGTCTTGAAGTCTTGGTGGGAGAAAGGAGGGCAAATATCTGGGAGAAAAGGGAAGAGAAGGTTGAAAGGTGATGATTGTAGAGTAGGCAGCCAGCAGTGTCTCCTGACATGCTGTATTATTCTAAGGTACTTTCCAGCGAATTTGGGGTTTGTGATTCAGTTCTCCCACTTGGCATTCTAGTAAAGTCCTCAAGGGTGAGATCGTGACTTTTTCACATATGGATCCTTCGTGCTAAGCACTAAGAATAGAAACTCAGCAAATATCCATTGAAATAATGAACAATAAATAATTTCTTAAATCATTGCATCTTACTGTTTTTGTTGTGCTGGTGGTTGTTGATTTTTAAGAGTTATCCTAAGGTATGGCTTTATCTAGTGCATCCTCCTCCTCTTCTCTTATACTAGAGTGAGAATGATGAATTTATTTCATTTATGGATTTCATTTGAATAAAACATGTTGGACTTTTAAGCAGTAAAAGCTACCTTCCCTCTTTTACCTATCTCTTCTAGTTGTTCAGGCCTAAATGTGGCATATGAGTGCATTTTGTTGACCATGCCCTGGATTTTTCTTCCGCAGGATGTGGTGAATGAGTCTTGACAAATATATAGCAGGTATCCGCAGCAGTTGTGAGTCAGTTTGGTTTGCACATCTACCATTGCTATCCACCTGCTGAAATAGTACATAGATCAGTGTGGTTAAACACAGAGATATTATAGTGCAGAAGGGATTAACAAATTCTCTCTTTGTTTTGCACTTAGAAAGTATTGAATGTACTCAGGAAGAGCAATAACTGGTTTATAATTCTGGAAGTTGGGGAAAGTCAATTCTTTAAGGCATTTACTTTTATTTATGTAAGAAGCCTTTTTATTAGGAACATCAGCTTCCAGGCATAACTAGAATAAATGAGCTTTTTAGTTTGTTTGTTAATTGACAAACTGATGAGGGCTTTAAAGAATCACACACAAAGTGTAAAACTTTTAATTATATGAGACTCTGAAGTTGTTTATGTCTATTTAAAAATGATAAAGGCTGAATAATGTGATATTATAAAAAAATGTTCTACAGGAAATTAACAAGATATTTGCTTTGCCTGTGTTTTTTAGAGCCTGGTTCACCAGACTCTGCATCAGGATGTATGAGTTCCTGTTTAAAGACCATTCCTATACTTTAAAAAACCTTAGATGATGCCTAAATGTTCCTGCCTTAGTTTACCTATATTCAAAGTAGAAATTTGTAGCAAATTCATAGCTGTTAGATTAAATTTATTATGACAATAACACAGAGACAATTTTAGGGAAAAAGTTTCTACCATAATTTTTCTATACAATATATTTTGAATGGCATAATAATAATAATCCCCACTTATCCTAAATGTCCCTGCATACATGATTGCTGTAATTCTTCTGAAATTAGTAGAAACCTAAAGACATTGATGAAGCGACCATATTGAAAATTTGTGACTTTCAGTGGAACTTTTCCAGCATTCATTTTGCTTATTTATCTGTAGCATTTGAACTATGGACAAATCCTTCTATAATAAACAGTTCTATTTTCTTTACTTCTGTGATACCACTCCCTTTTGGACATCCTCTTATCTTTATGATTGTTCCTCTTATTCACTTTCTGAATGTTTTCCTTCTTCTACCTTACCCATAAATAACATTAGTTTTCACATACTTGATCCTGTACACCTGTCACTTGACGTACTCTCTGAAGATGATCTCACTCAGTCATGATGTTTCAAGTACGATCTGTAAACCATTGGTCTCCAGCTAATTAGCTCTAGAATGAATTATTCCTCTGAGCTCCAGATCCAAGAACATCCTTAATATCTCTGCCTAGATGTTCCATAAATATCTCAAAGTCAACATATCCAAAAATGTGTGCCTTTCCTTAACCCCACCCAAACCAAATATTCTGCCTGTGTTTTTGTTTCAGAGATTGTGACTATCATATTCTCAGCTGTTCAGGCCAGATACTCTGGTACATTCTCAAATTCTGATCTCTTCCTCAGCCTTGCAACCAATAAATCAACAAATATCATTGATGTTTCTATCTTAACATCACTTCTTTTAATCCACTTTTTAAATCCACTTCTCTGCATTTCCATTGTCTCTATTTTATTTGAGGCCGCTAATGTCCTTTCCCTGGATCAATGCAAGCCATCATCTGTTTGATCTTTCTGCTTCTATCCTGAGAGATCTTGATAGAAATCAGTTTGACCATGACACTTTTCTTAACTAAAACCCTTCACAGTCATAGCATAAAGCCTAAACACAGAATGATGAGTCCTGGCCCTGCTTCCCTATTCAGTCTCAAGTGCTGTCACTCCCTTCCTCATAATAGTCTAAGATCCAGACAGACCAGATCACTAGAGTTTCCTCCAAATACCACTCATTCTTCTCCTCTGAGCTTTTATATAGACTGTAATTCTACTTGTTTTACACTTGTCTCTTTATCCAGTACGGTCTTATTTACTGTTCAGGCATCAGCGTAAATGTGATCTCTTGGGAAACCAATATAGACCTGTTCCTTGTATTCCCTTGTATTCCCTTGTATTTGTTAGATATTTTTAAATACCCTATACCTATCTTTATATTAAATGTGTATCCCACTGTATGAATGAATGATTTAATGACCTTTAAGCTTATGACTCTCTTGTAGCAAAGATGTACTTAATTAGTCTCATCTCATTCTGACATTTATATGTACAGATGGGACAACGATTACTCACCCTGAGGAACAAGTAACTTACACTCAGATTGTATCACAGAGTGTCAAATGACACATTCATAGCAAAAGAGGACCCTTTGTTCTATATTAACTTGATATATACCAGATTATTATGTATAGTAATTTCTCACTATGATAGTACCAAAAAATGTTGCATTTTATTCACCTTGTGACTCAGGAAATGTAGCTTTCAATTATATTCAACATTTCTTTGTTTTTCTTTTTAAAATTGACTTAGTCCTCAAAAACTCTTGTTTCATTCTATTGCAGCAATTTCTTATGCACTACCATACATACTCTCAAAGTGAAATATAGCATTTCTCTCTTCTCATATTTTGGTAGTCTTTGGTATGGATAATTGAGGCTGAAATCAAGGTCTTCAACATTTAAAGTGATATTTGGTGACTTTTACCAAGGAATTACTAAGTACTCAAAATATTTTCTAAAAATTCAGGTTTGATTCTAAGCATTTAAAGCAAGATGGTTTGACTATTCTTTTAAACATATCACTTTTATTTTTATTAACTCATAATGATGTTTGCAAAATTTTTATTTGCTCTCTTGGGTATTTGAGCATTGAATGCCTTATTGATTTATTTCTTCTTTGTTAGTGGAAAATGACTATTTCTCTTTGGAGGAGGCATATGTTCCAAATATTTATTGATGCAAAACAGCTCTCCTGATCTTAGTGGTGCAAAAAATCATAACCACTTTATTGCTCACAGATTATGTGTTTCTCAATTTCAGAAAGGGCACAGAGAGAATGATTTGTTTGGGGTCTCAACTAGGATAATTAAAAGAAAGATGACTTACTAGCTGGGGGATGGATTCATCTCTAGCATGTCTGATGGTTGATAGGGGTTGGCTATTTTGGGGGATGTTAGCTAGAGCTGTTATCCAGAACACCTATATGAGGGATCGATATGGGGTATCTCCACAGGGGTTAGATTGGATTTCCTCATAGCATGATGGCAGCAGAAAGAAAGAACATTCTACAAATAAACAAACAAACACACAACCAAAGTGGACACGAATGACATATTTATGACCTAACTTTGGAAATCAGAAAGATTCCAGTGTATTATGGTTTAATGTACTCTGTTGGTCGAGGTGCTCATAAATGTCAGGAAGGATTCATGGAAGGGGACTTAGACCTCACCACTGGATGTTGTGTAACAAGAAGAGCATGTAGGATGAAATACAGTGCTGTGTTCCTCTTTGGAAAATACAGTCTGTCTCAGCATACATTTATAACATAGCTTCTGGCAATGGCACATATAATATTGTGGGTCTGTTGAACCCTTTCGTATTGTAAAAGGACATCTAAAAAATATTTCTAAAGCCTTTAGTTAGGATGATAAAAGTAATAGATATTTATTAAGGGAAGCTTGAAAAATAAGGAAGAACTATGTGCCATGATTTACTGTAGCAGTTTTCTAACTTCTAAGGACTTTTTTCATTGTTGCTTATTTTAGACAATGCCACGATATTTTTTTCATAAATGTTTGACTACATCATGATTTCCATAACATATATTTCTAGAAATGTAATTATGTCAACAGTGAGGCTTATAATCATTGTACAGAAAAATACCCCTCAACCATAGTCAGTGTGTATTTTCATAAGTGAAGTGGTTGATATTTTGTTGGCAGTAATGTAGGCACCTTACCTTGGATGTTTAAGAAAAACAGTCTTAACGTTTGTTGTTTATCAGATCTCAGTGTTGTCAAAGGACAATGCTGAGAGTAGGAGTACGTGAAGGCACCCGTTTACTGTGTACCTAATCATTCCTGTAGACACCAGTGACTGCTACATGGGAAAAGTACCATTGGTTCAAAGGAATAATTAAACAGTAATTCTGAAGCATAGCATCCCTTAACTCAATTCTGAACTAACTGCCACTGAAGGGCTGTTTTTAAAAATACTATTTAACTTCATTGTTTGAGCACTGTGGAAAAAATAATGTAGTATTAAAAGCGCCATAGCTGTAAAAGTTGCAGAGTCTTTTTAAAATAGTTTTCTTCTTAGTATTTTATGACTGCTATTTAAATGATGCCTTTATTTCTTTTGTTCATAGATATCTTCAACTATTTCTTATGGAAGGCTTTGCACTTGAGAAAAAAAGAAATATTTCTATGTAGCATTTATGGCTTAATTTCAGTTAATTTTAGGATTTGATAAATCATAAAGAAAAACAGGGTAAAACTGAACTAAAATTGCAAGTTGTAAGAACAGTTTTAGTAATGCTGAAGCTTCATGAGAAATCTATTGGTTTATTCTTGAGATTTGTTAAAAAAATGGAGAAATATTCTGAAAGCTCATATGGGATAAAAATGTCACAATATAGGAAAAGTATTTTATACTGTTATAGTATACAGTATACTGTTACAGTATACTCCAGTGTGGACCAAAGCAAAATCAGTATAAATTTAGGATATACTGTGTGTATGTAAGAATATGCTTTAATCTACCAAGTTGTATTCCTAGAAATAAGTGATAGAACATAGTGCCCAAAGGCGTTTTGGAAAGTCCATGCCAGGAATGTAGTGATAGAAACTCCAGATGAGGCATCATAAGTCATAAGATCTGGGTTCTCACTGTGTGACCTTGAGCAAGATTTAACCTCTTTAGATTTTAGTTTCTCAGCTGTAATATGAGGAAGTGGGCTAGAGTGATTTTAACCTTCTAATAGATCGTCTGATTTGTAGTTTAGTGGGAAAGCTGAAAACTGCCAATCTGGAGTTCACTAAGAAATATTAACTTTATATGCCCAGAAAAGGATGATTAAACATTTGACCCACATTTCTCTGTAGCTTGTCTCAGAGGTTCCTACCTGAGAAGTGGTTTATGTAATCTTCTTATCATTCCACCCAATTAGCTATTTATGTGGCATTTAATACTAGTGCCCAGCTTCCTGACAAGGAAAGAAAAAAATCATATCATTTACATTAAAAAAAATATATGCTGGCAAATTCTAAAGAGATGTTTACTTGCAAATAACTTTTGAATTCTTTACTACTGTGTGCATTTTTACTGCAAACTCACTTCTATAGAAGTAGAGCTAGAGCTCATATTTAGTGGGGAAATCAAATATCTTGTAACTTCTATCATCTGAACCAAGGAAAGTTCTCCGGTTCCCTTGGAAGAACCGATGTTGTTACAAATGACAAGTTCTGTGCCTGCTTTGATAATGGATCTTTAGGGGAAGGGAAAGGAAGTGGAAAGTTTGAATATCAGAAGAAATGCAAATAGAAATTATTTTAAAATTTTGTGTGTGCGAGGGGGTAAAACGTATTTATCTATGTTTTTTCTTTTTTATGAAGGATGTTTTATCCATTCATTCTTCTTCATGGAACAAGTTGTTAGTCTTTGAGTTTTCACTTGTAGAACAAAAATGGAGGAGGAATATTTTCAAATGGGTAAAGTTTTTAGATATGTGAAATAGCTATAAGGTTTCTTTTTAAAGATTTTATTTATTTATTAGAGAGCACGAGTGGTGGGGTGGGGGAAGAGGCAGAGAGAGAAGGAGAAACAGACTCCCTGCTGAGCAAGGAGCCCTACTCAGGGATCACTGAGTCACCCAGGCACCTCTAAAATAGCCTTAAGTTTTAAAATTACTTGTGTGTATTAAGTATTAAGAACTGCTTCACATTCATCTTGCAATTCTTTAATTAAAATGATTAGAGTTAATTTTTGATGTCTTAAGATGTTCAGTGTAGGGGAGAAAGCAGGGAAACATAAAGAAGTTTTTAGTGACTTAAATTTAATGAAAAATTTCCAAAAATACACTATCAGCTTTCTGACATTAAACTTTGCCTAAATCCAAAAGAAACCCAGCAATCATAAAAAGAGACATCTTTGATTTATTGCCTTCCATCCACTGACTGCTTGTGCAATCAGCATCACTAAGACAAATATAAAATTATCCCTGTAATTGTATTGCTCTAAAGAATTTGTTTTTAGCATTTTCCATAGCCTACAGTGAGTGTATCAAATACTGTACTAAAGAAGTGTTGCAAGGTACTGAGTCATGACTAATTTATTACCTGTAGAAATGCCTTAACACTTAATAAGGTGTTAATTGCATTCGGGTGACACAACTGTAGTTGGAAAGATAATTTGGTGAACCTTATCTGAGCTGATGGAAGTACAGAAAGCATTCAGGTTACACTGCTCCTGGAAGGGCAATTTCTTGCAGCTTATCAGCACTTGATAATGCACACTTAGCAGTCTAACTAGTAAATGCATTTATTCTATCACCATCAATGAAAAGCATTTCTATTAATAGTAAGAGGAAATGAAGTTTGTTTTTTAATGTTTTGATTTGCTCTCTTTTAAAGAGGTATTAGTGTGACTATCAGGAATATAAATTGTTTATTTAAATGCTTATTATCCCCATCAGTAAGTCATTTAGGAGCTTTATGTTATGGCTACCCTAAATGACACCAACATATTCAGACAGAAAATGAAAAGATTCAGTGAATCATCCATACATCTATAAATTTGTAAAAATGAGGATATAAGGACTGAACTAAGGTTAATGTTTGTAGCAGAAACAACCAAGCGCAAGATCATAAGATTTTGAGTTGTTTTTAAAATGTGCTGTCCCACATTAGCTTGATTTGCCATAGATGTATACCAGAGATAGCATGCTAAAAGTTTATTCCCTGTGCAAATTTCAAATATTATTTTACTGTTGAAACTCACGATTAATTGGCATGCTTACACACTGATGTTTTTCAAGATCATAAATGATTTGTGTTTACAATAGATTCATATGTACTAAACCAAAATAAATAAATATGAAATCCAAAACATTTGAGTCCTAGAAAAGCATTGTAGCTTTTTAAATCCATGCTTGTTTATCCTTTTGTTCTTCACGGTTTAGTTTCTAGAATAAATTGCATAGTTGACATTTTTCTTTTTTTTTTTTTTTAAGATTTTATTTCTTTGAGAAAGACAGAGATAGTGACAGAGATAGTGAGAGAGGGCAAGAGCACTGAAGAGAGAGAGAAGCAGGCTCTTCACTAAGCAGGGAGCCCGACGCAGGGCTCGATCCCAGGACCCTGGGATTATGACCTGAGCCAAAGGCAGATGCTTAACCAACTGAGCCACACAGGCATCCTGATATTTTTATTTTTATCAGGTTTTTTTTTGTTATTGCATAAACATAGTAAGGCGTAAATGTAAGAATTAATACATAGTAATAGTATGTGGCATTTATCAAGTATGAATTCTGGCCTAGACAGTTTTAGCTTTATATGGATTATTTCAATTCTCATAATAACTTTGTGAAACAGGTAGTAATTTTAATGTCCATTTTTCAGATGAGGAAACCAGAGCACAATATATTACAGCCAACGTCACATACTATGTAAATGGAGCTTACTAGAAACCGGAGGGAGACCAGCTTAGATTTATTTTGAAGGTCCACAGGTGATGGGTATTAAGGAGGGCACATATTGCATGGTGCATTGGGTGTTATATGCAAATAATGAATCGTGGAACATTGCATCAAAAACTGGGGATGTACTGTATGGTGACTAATAAAACAAAATAAAAATTATTAAAAAAAAAAAGTAAGGAAAAAAGCAAAAAAAAAAAAAAAGATTTATTTTGAAGGGCCAGGATCAAATGTCTTATAACTTGAATGAGTGAAACTTGAATGAAAATTGTTTCATTCCAGAGCCATTGCCTATGAGATACATTTTCCTTTTGTGAGCTCAATTTCACTATTCGATTTTTTTTTTTTTTGTCTACTTAAGTTATAGAATTGATTTGTCAAGACTGTAGAGGCCTTACAGAATTCTCACATGTACAAATACTAATGGAATGTCTTGCTGCACATTTGCACCTGCCTATTGAAAGACCATGAAGATTCGTCCTCCTTAAAGTGTAGCTTTAAATGATGGTTCATTTCACTTAACTAATTGGTACTGGAAGGAATTTTTAGGCATAGTATAATTTGCAGTATTGAGATGAAAGCATGACTCATTTAGTTTTGACTTTATTCGTTTGGTTGGTGATGAATTATCTGCTTGTGAGTCATCAACATGATGTTCATTAAATATTATTCAAGTCACAGAAACTCTAGGTAAGAAGGAGAATCACGTAGGAATCATTTATCACTATTTTATGCTTTCACCAGGCTTTTCTGCTTATGGATCGTAAGGGGGAGCATTTGAAAAGAATTGAAAAAGTTATTAAAATTTAAGGGCTTTGAAGGGTCAAGTACATTCCTGATTGAGGGAGTATATGATTTGGTAGAAGTCAAATAGGTTTTTTTCAAATCTTTCCCCCTCTCAAAACTCCCATACTTTTATGTATGTATGACATTAGTTTACACAGGCATTAAGAATCACCCTGATAGAAAAAAAAAAAAAAGTGGAGACAAAAAATAAAAGTACAACAGGCAGCCTGAGATGGGTGACAAACAGGGTGGGGAGGAGGGTTGAACATGAGCGGAGAACAATGTACAAGGATATACAGATGTGGTACTTGTTGTTAGGAACTTTCCGAATTTAGCGAATGTTGTAAGATAATACACACACCTACCCACCCATCCCCAAACTGTCAAACAAGTGGGTAAAGAAGCCCTATTTGTGTAACATAAATATGCTGTCCTAAGGCTTCCTGGAAGGGATAGTTAATATTTGGGTGAGTGATGTGGAAAATCTTGATGAAGGAAGTAACAGTTGAGCTGGACCTTGAAATATGGCAAGATTTAGAGGCATTGCAGGTAGAAATAATGGAGTTGGAAAAGGCATAATGGAAGCAGTGTTTAAGATTCACTGGATAGAGAAATGAGTTAATTAGGGCCTGGATTATGATTATGACAATAGGGAATGGAGAAAATGAATTAAAGGAAAATTGTGAGAGAAGACTCATTAGGTATCTCATGCCCCCATGTGACTGTTCCTTGGTATACAATGCCTCTAGATTTGGATTCTCAGCTTGCAGCTTCCAAAAACTAGTAATTTTGCCAGTTGAGCCAGAAATAATCTAGCTCAGGGAAACTGACAACCAAACACACACACACACACACACACACACACACACACACACACACACACGATAAATGAGAAAGCTAATTTATTACTTGACAACTTGTAAGGAAAAATGTCAATGTAAGGAAGTAAATAAATAAAAGTTTGCTTAAACTCTACCATGGTAGAGAGATTTAATATGTAAATATTACCTCACTAGGCTTCACCTGCTTGTGGGTTCAAATACAATTACTTTGTTGTCTGAGGACAGCTGTCTCCTTAACCTTAACCCCTACATACCTGGTGCCAAGACCTCAAACATGTACTGTTGCCCTTCTTCTCTAACCTCTAGGAGTCCCTATAACCTATTTAGCAGGTGCGTCTGTCTTGGCTCTCAGTTGTGTGACTTTGGAAAGACTCTTGGGTTCTGCTGAGTAGGTGAGTTTGCTCAAGCTACCATCACCTCCAGTTTGCCTGCATTATTGACTTTGCTTGGGTGGCTGTTGACTTTGCTAAGCCATCATTTGGAACTCCCTAGAAATTGCTCCTCTAGTCACCAGCATCCTCCCCTTGGTTGCACTTTGCCCCTCTTGCCCCTGCTACCACTCTGTGTATGTTACTGAACCTTCACGGATATTCTGGTGCTCCACAGCTTAGCCTCAGTTCTTCTGTAGGAGAATGCTATCCATCTCTCTCCATTTTATTCCTCTATCAGAGTTGTTTAGGCCTGATGGGTAAAATCTTCTTTCAGTTTTGTTTGCATTGTTCTGAGCGCGTGCACACGCACACACACTCCTTTTACTTCCCTAAGGTGGAAAACCAATAGGTTGGCTCAGCTCACTCCTAACTATACCCCAAACTACCAATCTCCTGACTTCAGCTTGTCTTTGAATCCAGATCTTCAGCCAACGTCTTTATCCATGGTGAATTATCTCCAAACGCCTATCCTTTATCCATGCAATTTAACTTCTGTTGCTGCCTCAGATTTGTCACACACCTTTTATCTCAGTAGCAGTGTGACCCATTTGGAAATTAACATTAGGCACTCTCACATCTCTGTAGCAGGATGACCCATTTAGAAATTAACTGGTGTGTATATTTTGTGTGTTTTGTTTTTTTCTCTCTGCTGCAAGAAAACCTCCAATCAGTTCTCGAGATGCATATTAGGAGAGAATGAAAATTATCCAAAGTGGAATAGTAAACATAGATTTGTATATCTAAGGCCTACATCCTTTTTGTCCCTAAGGAAGACATGGGCTGTTTTGTTTTTGAAGACAGATCTTGAAACTCTGATAGGTAGTTAAAACTCTTACCATAGAAAGAGGAAGAGGTGGACAAAAAAGAAAGTAGTCTGTGCCTGGGATAGAAACACAAACTTGGGAAGAGAGATAATGGTTTCAGATTCCATCCGGGCAAGGTCTGTAGGATACTCGAGTGGTGGGACTGAGCTGAGAAAGGCTATGTATAAGACTGAAGGAACAGGACCCCTTGAGTGGTAGCCTGGGGATCTTGAGCATGTAGCACATGGGGTTAAGCTTGGCCGCGATTGGTGTAGAGATACTGGCTAGTAGTCTTCTCTTGAAGGTCCAGGCTTGCTTGGGCAGGGATTTTCTTGGATGCAGAATTGCAGCTCTGGGGAGATAAGATCTGGGAGAGCTAGCAACACTTCCCTGACTCATGAGGCAGCAAAGTACAATGGCACAATAGCAACTGCAGACTGAGAGATGCTAGGACACTTTCCTTCTTGAAAGTAGAAGCACCAGACCACATTTTAGCCCTGGCCTGGTCGCAGATTCAGTGGTAGAGGTAGGAACTTAAGATTACTTGACTTCCTCTCAAACTGGTGGGTGAGGTCTCAAGCTGGTATCAGTTTAATGTGAACCATGAAATTGTGTGGCACTGCTTGTCTCCTGACAGTATCAAACCCCCAAGCCCCCACAGAGACAGTAGAATTGGCAAACAGAGGGGAAGACGGTGGTTGTGATGAGTGTGCATTTGCATTGCTTATGCCACACACCAGACATCCAGCTCTTAGCCTGAACTCCTCCAGGAACCCTGATTAAATTCTCATAATACCCGCAATAGATGACATTGTCTTCATCTGTTTTGTTGTCTGCTTGTTATGTTAATTTAGGTGGAAATAATTAACAGAGAGACAACTAATTGGAAAGAAGTTTTGATGGTCTAAATGGCTAATATAATAAAGTAATGACAGATTAATGCATCTCTCTCTACCGTCAGGGGGATTCTAGCAAGGTATTTAAATAAACATTCCCACTCAGGGCACCTTCTTTCATCAATAAGTATTAGAAAATTTTGGCAAATTCTTACCTTTTAATGCTCGTGTTTCTTTATTCTACCAACTTTCTGTTATATGGACATTGCAAATAACTCAGATATTTGAGAAATTAAAGTTTTTGAGAATTATTTTGAGCTTTGTAACTAAATTTGTGTCATGGTCTGGTGTGAGTAATGTATTTACAAGCTATTTATGAGGCAGAGTAAAATGTAGAAAGGCTCCTGAGTTTTGTATTGACTTCTGCTACCTCAGATTTCACTTTGGGGGCTTTCGTGACTCCTTTTCCAAATTAGCTCCCTTTAAACTGTCAGCAGTTATTTTGAAGCCTCTTGTCTGAGTGGCTGTCTTTATGATCTGGCAATTCACAGGGATATAGAAGTCAGGAAAGGGGGCTGATTTCTCAAGGCAGGTAACTGGTATAATTTTAGTTATCTTGAGATTGAGATTCTGGTGGTACCTCCAGGTGGAATTCCCTAGCAGGTATCAGGAAATGTAAAGGTACGTACCTGTGCATTTTGGAACATTCGAGAAGGACTTTGAATTGAAGACTGTAAAGTATAAGAAAGCCAAGAAAGGGAGTTAGAATAACAAAAAGGCAAGGGGCAGAGCATTTTAAGAGGTGTCTTGGGGGATGTGTGGTGGCACTCAGGCAGTATTGATTTCTTCTCCCAGTTGGCTTTTTTTCTAACTCACTAGCCAACTTTCTGCAAGCACAGCAGCACCAGGAAAATGAAACTTGACAACCTTCACATTAAACAATTACTGCTTCTGGTAAATCAGTTGAGCCACATGTCATGGTTTCCTGCC
This sequence comes from Ursus arctos, assembly GCF_023065955.2. Taxonomy (NCBI): domain Eukaryota; kingdom Metazoa; phylum Chordata; class Mammalia; order Carnivora; family Ursidae; genus Ursus; species Ursus arctos. Next base: position 86,096,454 of record NW_026622763.1, on the reverse strand, counting down.
CAGGAGGAGCAATAATCCCGGTCAGAGAACAATTCAGGAGCCTGTTAGAGCAACACTGTTGCCTCATTTTCAAATGGTTCTGGCTCCATATGACAAAATCCATGACTGAAAATGTTTCTCAATATATAAAGGCACCTTATCTCTTCCTGACTACCAGAGCAGGTCCTATCGAGGATCAAGAAGAAAATAAAGGGTAGGTCCTATGCAGGGAGAACCCATCAATGCAGCTTTTATTTTTTGAAACTATGATACACTTTTGAAGATTTTATTTATTTGACAGAGAGAGACAGGCAGCGAGAGAGGGAACACAAGCAGGGGGAGTGGGAGAAGAAGAAGCAGGCTCACAGCGGAAGGGCCTGATGTGGGGCTCGAACCCAGATCGCCGGGATCACGCCCTGAGCTGAAGGCAGACGCCTAACCGCTGTGCCACCCAGGCGCCCCTGAAACTATGATACACTTTTGGTAGAACTAAGTTAAAATTCATAATTAAGTTATTAAATTTTACACACACACACAGTTTGTCAACCAGTCTCCAAAGTAAATCTCAACTAAGGACCTGTCAATTAGGTAGTACTTTCAAGGATTTCCCTGGTGAAGAGCTGCCTTCCTGCATCCCAGACACTAAGGAGAAGTTGCTGGTGTTGTAATTTTCCTTGTTATTTCCAATAAACAAGTTTTTAATGACTCCCTCTTTGTGTCACCCTTTAGGGCTGATAGATCCCATAACTATTTCATTACTTAAATTGAAACCTCAGAGCACATATCAGGATTACTGTGTCACCAACCATTATAGATTGAATATTTGTGTCTGCCTAGATTAATATATTGAATTCATAACTCCCGTTGTGATGGTATTAGGAGATGGGGCCTTTGGGGGATGATTAGGTTATGAAAATGGCACCCTCATGAATGGGTTTAGTGCATTTATAAAAGAGATCCCAGAGAGTTCTCTCAGTTTTCTGCTTTGTAAGGACACAGCCAACTATGAACCAGGAAACAGGCCCATAGCAGACACTGGAATCTGCCAGTGGCTCGATCTTAGACTTCCAGCCTTTAGGATTGCAAGAAATAAATGTTTGTTGTTTAATCCACCAGACTGTGGTGATTGGTTACAGCAGTCCGAACGGATTAAGACACCAACCTTACTAACATTTTTATTTAGGTTTTCGTTTTATCTTTGAAAGTATATCCTACGTCCCAGGAGTGAGTTAAGGAGATGCTCCTGAACTTTGTGAATACTTAGCTAAGCTATAATTAAAGACTTTGTTTTCCTGCTGTCTTAACACTGAAGAGTTTTTTGTCTGCGTTCTCTCAGGCAATTCAGTTATTCTACATTATCCTACATATATCCATCTCCGGTACTTGTCATGGGTATACCAGTGGTTCCCTCAATCAGATTGTAACTTCTTGAGGTAGCAGATCGAAGAATCTCATTTTTAAAATAGTCTTTATAGTTTTCAGCTAAGTACCAAGTGTCAGTAAAAGTTCAGTAAAAGTTAGGTTTAAATGAATCAAAATAAGTTCGTAAAGCATACGTTCATTAGTGTATTTGCATTGAAATGATTATATTTTATGCCAATAGTTGCCCTAAAATGTGTTTTAAAAAATGAGGTCATTAAATATAAATGTAACGTTGTATAGAAATAGGCACTATATGATTGGAAAGAGTCACACACAGTTAATGAACACATTAGATTGTTCTTGTTTGGGGTGTGGTGTGCGTGTGTGTGTGTGTGTGTGTGTGTGTGTGTGTGTGTGAAACAATAGTGAAACTAACAAAAACTCAAGATTGCTATGACTATTACTTGCTCAACTTGTAGAAATAAAAATGACTACAAAAAGGAAAAATAATTATGAATCACTGGCTGAGGAGCTAAAACAAATTTTAAAAAGAAAAGGTCACCTGGGTGGCTCAAGCAGGAAGGGTCTGCCTTTAGTTCAGGTCATGATCTCAGGGTCCTGGGATCCATCCCTGGGATGGAGCCCTGGGATCAAGTCCCACCTCAAGCCCTTCATCTCTTGCATCTGCTTTTCCCTTTCTCTCTGCCCCTCTCCCTACTTATGCGTGCTTTCTCCCTCTCTCTCTCAAATAAATAAATAAAATCCTTTAAAAAAATAGTTTCTTTAAAAAAAAGCAAATAAAAGGTAAATTAATTTCTGTAAGTGTAGTGCTTAATTTGCATATACGCCAATTAGGAATTTTTGTAATTAAGGGCCCACTCATGCTTTTGTAACCATTTAGAATTCAAGATTTAACACCTGCCAAATTTTATCCTGAATTAAAATAATTGGTAACTAGGCTTGAATACAGTCCAAAGGTTTTTGCCTGTTTTGAAGAGTATAATTAAAAACTAGTATTTTCAAACTTCTCCATTGAATTCTAAGATTCATCTCAAGATGCTTTGTCAAAATGAAACTCTGGCAGATGTGTTAAATATGTGTCTCTCTTGACACTTTTTTTAAAAAAAATTATTTTTGAATTTCAATTCCAGTACAGTTAACGTGTGGTGTTATATTAGCTTCAGGTGTACAGTGTAGTGATTTGACAATTCCATACTTCACCCTAAGTATATCAACACTTCTTAATCTATATGACTCTAAGACATGACAACAAGAGTAGACAAGGTTAAAACCCCCACTGTTAGTGTAAACATCTAGGATAGACTTTTGTTATTTGACATCAAAACTAATGAAGGCAAAAGAGCACTTACATTGTTAACTAAAATGTGAACCTGCTTTGAGAATTCGGTCAGAATAAATTTTCTTAGTAATCTTCCCATCATCTTTAAAACCGTCCTTGATTTTCCTTATTCACTTCTGTTGAAGCCAGGAGTAGGGCAAGTAAGACTAAGGAAGGAGCTGTTTTTAACTCACAGTTGAGTAGTGAAAGCCTGATATGATTCAACAGAGCCTTTATTGCAGCTCTTTTATAGGAATATGAGTTTTCACATGCCCTGAAATTTGACAGTCTATTTTCAGCCTGTCAGTTTCAGATTTCTTGGTATGTGGCATAGTTGACTTGAGTAGAAGAGCCAGGCCACTTAATACATGGGTAATATTCTGAAAGACGTCGAATGATAGTCACCTTTGCAGATGGAAGGATAAGCTGCTAAGGATTTTAAAGGATTTCTTGTAATCTGTGCTATTATAAGAACTATAGTGTTATATTATAACAAATACATCTATATGTTTCCTTGTGGTGATAATATTATTACCTGTATATAGGCCTTTACATTCGAGGTTTTATAGGATCCCGGATAACTGTACAGTTCAAGTAGATGGTCATATTTATTATATGACTTTTAGAGAAGCCCTTCTCTCAAATGTATTTCAGTAATCAAATGGCTTTCTCTTTCATACCATTTTCTGAGAGTGTTCTAGAAGTCATTTCTATCTTTTCCATTTCCTTCATTCTCCTCCCCTTTCCCACTCAATGACATTATTCCTATCCATTCCCATTACCACCACCCCCATTCGACACCAGTACTTATCATATCTTGTACAATTTCTTGTAGGTATTTTTTTTCTTTTATCATATTCCCATGTAGCTTTCCTTCTTAATAGCATGATGTTTGGCCGATACAAGATGCAATATGTAACATTTACCAAACTCTGAAGCTTCATCCAACAATGAGCATCATCTAATCCAAGCCTAGGACAATGACTCATGTCATCTACCTTTGTGCCCCTCTCTTAGCTTATATCCTCTTTCTCTCTAGAGGTAACAACTATCTTGAATCTTGTGTTATTCCTTTGTTGTTGTTGTTTTTTTTTTTATAATTTGAATATATGATAGTGTTTGAACTAGTCTTCCTCCTGCTAGAGCTAATTATAACATTTCCCTGCTCCAAATCTTAACTGTCTTATATGATAAATTCAAACTCATTTGCATACAAGATATTCACAGTGTTGCCCCTCTTGCCTATCTAGTCTCAACTTCTTCCACTCTCCCTGACCACAACAAGCATTCTATATGCTTTTATAACTCAGCATGCTGATTTTCAGCTTCAACCGCATTGTTGCATACATCAGTCGTTCATTCCTTTTATTGTTGAGTAGTATTCCATTGTGTATAAATATTGTATTTTGTTTATCCGTGTATCTATCTGTTGATGAATTGTGTGTTGGTTTCAGGTCTTGATAATTATGAACAAAGCTGCTATGTACATTCATATTCAAGCCTTTGATGGACATATGCTTTCATTTCACTTGAGTAAATAACTGGGACCCATTTGGCTGGGTCATATGAGAGGTTTAACTTAAAAACAAATAAAAAATGGTTTTTACAAAGTAACTGCACCTTGTATATTACCACTTACAGTGTGTGAGAGTTCCATTTTCTCCATGCTCCACATCCTTGAAAACACTTGGTATTATCAGTCTTTTTTAAATTAACCATTTTAGTGGGTTTGTGGTGGTATTCATTGTGGTTTTAATTTATACTTCTTCTATGTCTAAAAATGTTGAATATATTTTCAGGTGCTGATTGGCCAATTATATTGGTGATCTATATTATTTTGTGTGAACTGTCTGTAAATCTTTTGCCCATTATTGCTTTTAAAATTATGAGTTACGAAAACTCTGTGTATTCTGAACACAAGTCCTTTATTAGACAATGAATCCTAGCAATCTGTGGCTTGACTTTTAGTTTAATTTAGTTTAGTTTTTTCAAAGATTTTATTTACTTATTTGAGATAGAGCGAGAGTGAGAGAGAGGGAGAGAGAGCACTAGCTAGCAAGAGAGAGAGAGAGCTAGAGAGAGAGTGAGCGCCTGTGTGCTTGGGGTGGGGGTAGGGAGCAGCAGAGAGAGAGAGAGGGAAAAGCAGGCTCTCCACTGAGCAGGGAGCCAATGGGGGGGCTCAATCCCAGGACCCTGGGATCATGACTTGAGCTGAAGGCAGACACTTAACTGACTGAGCCACCCAGGCACCCCATCAACTTTTTGTTTTCTTTTATGGTTCATGCTTGTGTGTATGTGTGTGTACATGTGTTTAAATTTTTTTTTTTGCCTAACTCAGGGTCAAAAAGATTTTCTCCTGCATTTTCTTCTATAAGCTTTATAGCTTAGCTTTTACGTTTGGATTTAGGGTCCTTTTACTTTTTATTTATAACATGAGATAAGGTCAAGGTTGTTATTGATTTTCATACTTATCTCCAATTGTTCCAGGTTTTTTTTTTTAAAGACTTGCCTTGGTACTTTTGTTTAAAATCTATGCATGGCTCTTTTTCAGGACTTGCCATCCTATTCCCTCTATGTCCCAATTTTTGCAGCCATCACACTGTCTTGATCACATAGCTTTATAATAAGTCTTGAAATCAGGTAGCATAATTCTTTCAGCTTTGTTCTTTTTAAAAATTACTTTGATGATTCTAGGTCATTTGTATTTTCATATAACTTTCAGAATCAGCTTGTTTTGAGAAAAAAAAAAGACTTCTGGAAATTTTCATCAGGATTGTATTGAATCTCTACATCAATTTGGAGCTGGGATGCACCTTTAACATGTAAAGGCTTCTGGAAAAGATAACAAATTATAGTATTACAGTGACTGTATGAATGAGTGAAACTTAGTAATAAAAACAGAAAAAGCCTAGCAAGAATTCCATCTCCATTCATATTTCCATTATTTTGCTTAGAAGTAGCCTCAATTTAACCTTGAATAAAACTTTCCTCTAAGAGAATAATAGCAACAACAAAAAACTAATCTATACCTAAGATCCTAGCTTATAATGAAGTATATCTTACAATCTTTTTCCCCTCTATTCTAAAGAAAAACCACAGAGGATATCTTTTTACACAAAATGTCTATGCTTGTTTTAAAAACTACCTTTTGAATGTGCAAACAGCCCAGCATTTAGAACTACAGGTTACAAGGTATTGGGGAAGTACCTTCCACTTGGAACCTCATCCTTTCTGCATACTCAAGCACCTACTGATAAGCAGACAAAGGAAGTGTTTTCTTAATGCAGACAGTAACACATCAGAGGAGTTGAAACCACTTGCAAAACTGCCTCACTTGGAAAGGTATTTTGCCCCTTAAGTTTTCAGAAAGCCTCAGAGGGCAAATGCACAGAACTCTAGCTACTTGAATTTTTCTTTGACCTTTTAAAAGGCTCATATTTTCCTTTATCTGTTTTTGTTTGTTAGTCATCTAGTTATTTCTGTTACTTTTTCTGATGTTCGGCATGTTCACATGGGCACTGTTTTTATTTAGTACACAACTTTGTAACACTTTCAGCACATATTACCAGTAGAACTGGGCTACTCAAAACCCTTATTAACACAACAGTCCAGAATCCTTTTTGTCGTGGAATTGACATAGTTACTGAATGAAAGAGGAAATTTCCCTACGAGTTAAAAATATGATGTTATACTCTATACCTAGACACATAGAATCAGTTTTAAGATTTACTCATTTTACCCTGTATTCTTGGAAACATTCTTTTTGCCTTAGCAAGGGTACTTGGTACTTATTGCCAAAATCAAGACATTACTTGTAAAGGTGACAACTTTTATTGGAATACAGGAGTTATGGAGACAGTCTCTCAGGATGGTGTCTATCCCTACTCACAATTCAACTTTTTCTTTCAATAATTACTGTCATAATATTTTCTGCTTCAACTCTGGTAGCAGTGGTAATTCATCATCTCAAGAAAATATTTTTTAGACTGTAGAAGGTAATAGATTCAGATGCTAAGAAAACTTTGATTTTTTGATTCTAGTGCAATTTTCATCTATGAAATTCAGGAAAAACTGAGAGAGAACCTAAAATCAACCCTCCCTCCTCAGTCACCAAATTTGGTAACTCAGAACTCAAATTAGAACAATTGTATTGTTGTCACAATTTCTAGAGTTCCACAAATTCCTGTGTTTTTTTTTCCTTTATTCCAGGTAGACATGTCATACATATATGTGTGTGTGTTACTGATATGTATTACATATATGATACACATATATGTGTGTGTACATATATATTATATAAACACACACACACACACACACAAAGTGAGAGAAGGATACCCTGTTGATTTATCATGTTTTCAAGTATTTTTTTAAATTTGTTTTTTCCAGTTTTACGGAGATATAATTGATATATAGCACTGTTTAAGGCATATAGCATAAGGATTTGACTGACTTACATATATTGCAACATGATTACCAGTTAAGTTTAGTTAATATCCATCATTCCATATAGATGCAAAAAAAATGTTTTTTTTCCTTGTGATGAAAACTCTTAGGATCTATTCTTTCAGCAACTTTCAAATATACCATAGAGTTATGTTAACCCCAGTCATCATATTGTACATTACATCCCTGGTCTTCATTTATCTTGTAACTGGAAGTTTGTTTTTTTTGTAGGTGTTTTGTTAAAAATCATTTTTTCACCTTTGGGAGATGCTAAGTCATGCTTATTCGTTAATATACCTGTGTCAAAATTACCCAGTATCCAATGCACATCTGTTTTTGAAACTAGCATGCGAGTCTACAAGAACATGAAAGGGTCATTGACCACAAGTATTGCCCCCTCTGTGTCCTGATTTTCCACAGCGTTTGTCCCCCTCCTGTCCCCCACTGTCTGCAGACTTTGGAGCTGTTAGGACCACAGTTAGCATCTCACATGCACTTCAGAAAGAAAACTCTCGTGGTTGGTTCTTTCCACGTGCCTGGTGCTCTGTTGGGCAAATCACATATGTGAGCCCATGTTTCCCAGTATTAAGTACACCTCTGGGGTGCACAGAAAATTTTAGGTGGAGTGACCCCATTATTTATTGTCTAGACTAAAATATTTTTGTGAGTAAAAGGAATGCCATTAATAATTACACCTGGACAACAGAAATGACCTATCCAGGCAACTAAAAAAATGTGGGTCCCCTAATTTTAGGAGAACATATTAATCTTTCTGATGCTTTTTTATTTATGGTAAGTGATAATTTATGATAATAAGCAACGTTTTCTTTTTAAATGCCTGAATTTAAGGGGGAAAAAAAAGAATAGTTAAATAATACTAGTGCTGGGGGGCCTGTGTGGCTCAGTCAGTTAAGCATCTGCCTTCGGCTCAGGTCATGATCCCAAGATCCTGGGATCGAGCTGCACATCAGGCTCCCTGCTCAGTGGGAAGCCTGCTTCTCCCTCTCCCTCTGCCCGCTGCTCCCCTGGCCTGGGCTCTCTCTCTCTCTGTCAAATAAATAAATAAAATCTTTAAAAAAAATACTAATGGTATTAGAATGAATAAAATATTCAAGAATTATAAGAAAGACTGAGAATTGGGAAATGCTCCATTAATTTATTTAATCACCACAACAAACCTGTGAAAGGTATTCATGACTTTTCTTTTTTAATTCATAATAAAAGTGAGGCTGGAGAAATCAAGAAGTTTGCTCAAAATTATATAGGTAATAAATAGGTGAATTGGTATTTAAACCCAATACCATATGACTCACAAATCCATATTTCTTCCTTAGTGGGGACTCTGATTTTTATTTTTTATTTTAGCCAGGGGCTAAGACATTCCCTTTTCCTCTCAAATTGAGAAAATGTGGGAAATTTTCCAGTCTGGTTTAAGGGGAACTTCATGTAGTTTTTAATGTATTTATGGTGCAGGGCTTGGGAATTCTATGGGTCTTGGATTTCTCAGGATCCAGACTCCTCCACGTCTCTTCCATTACCACAGCCTCTCCTGGTCTTCCCTGGTGGCCAACTCCAGATAGTGAAGATGCTTCCCTCTCTGGCCCACAGGGAGGCTTGTTATGGGCCTCAAATTTTATGCTTAATCCTTTCCTTATCCAAAGGAGTTAGAAGCCACTGGTGAGGATCTTTCTGGTATACACAATTTGGCAAAGGCATAAACACTATTGGATGCTTGATCTGATTTAATTATTTGAAAAACCTCACCTTCATCACACTTGAAGTCTGTGATCTCCAATCTTTGTAATCACATGTTTTCCAATTCACTCGAAAACAGTGTTTTGAATGCTCCTATATTCCGGTTCTCTTCTAAAACATGGGAAGGGGTTATCTGGGTGGGTTAGTCAGTTAAGCATCCAACTCTTGATTTTGGCTCAGATCATGATCTTAGGGTTGTGAGATCAAGCCCCAGGTCGGGCTCCATGCTCAGCTCGGGGTCTGCTTGGGATTCTGTCTCTCCCTCTCTCCCTATCCCTACATGTGTGCTCTCTTACTCTGTAAATAAATAAACAAAATCTTTAAAAAATAAATAAAACATAGGAAACACCAGTAAACAAAACAGAAAAAAAGATCTAAAAAGCCAAAGAATAACGCAAGCCAGTCAGAGAAAGGTATTTGAACACAAAACCCACAAGTATGTATATATTTAATATATATGTTATTTTGAATCTATATATTAAATATTAGTAAAGTTTAATTTCTTAGACAAAAGTACAGTACATATAAAGATGTAGGTTCTAATTTTGTTCTTCCCCGTTAAAGTGGGTGATTTTGCACATCCTTTGGGTCAGCGCTTCCCACTTGAGAGACCACGTTTTTGCGACTGCAAAAACCCAGCGGCCTTCGTGGTTGATAACATCTTTTCTTGAATTGTGTATGTATGCTTTACATTCCTCCCTCACCACTACATAACTTGCTGTTTCAAAACTGAAACTACTTTCTGGGTCTCTTATTAGGGTTCTGTTTCCTACCTAAGGAACTTGCTCTGGGAAGCAGCTCAGAAGTCTTTTGCAATGGCTCTGAGCTCCTAAAATGGGAAAATCTTTCCCAGCTCAGGTTATTAGTTGGTCACTCCACTTACCTGATCAACAGGTGACTTTCGAGGGAGGGGATTCATTATTCAGTTACCGTTTCCAGGTCTTCTTTACCCAAGATGGTAGTTGCCATGAGCCCAACTATCTTATTTTGTAAAAGTTACTTTAATATGCACTAAATATAAAATGAACACTTAGTGAAAAGGGATATTCTTATGCACCACGCATATTTACCAGGCAAATAGATACACGAAACAAATGAGAACCAGCTTGTTCATTGACAATCATTGCTAGTGATCCCACAACAAATTTTACTGATTGTCTTTCAAGTGCATGCCACCATAGGAAGAAGTGGGGGACAATACTGAAGGCTCAGTTAGAATCCCTGTCTTTTGAATGAACTCTTTTATCCTGGGTCGATCTGTTCAAGCCAGCCTACTGTCTCATAACAGTAGTACATCTGATTTTCAGACATTCCTTTGGCTCTTCTCTTTGCTTATTCTGAGACTCTCAAGAGGCAATAACTGCTTTTATTTATTTATTTTTAATCCGTGTTCTATAAATACACCTGGTAACATGACTCACCAACCACTAGCCATCCCACACAAAGAGACAGGATTGTTTGGGGCCACAACAATCTGGTTTTGAGGGGGTGCTGTCTGGTTTCACAGCTTCGGCTCCATCCCCTTCTCACTGGAGTCTTTCAAGGACGCCTCTGAGTGGCTTTGCACAATGCAGTGAGGCGTGGTTTTGTCAGAACTTAGGGCAAGGGGAAAAAAGAAAAAGAAAACTTCCCTCTAGTAAATTGGCAGAAAAGCGTTTTCCAAAGGTTATACACCACCCACACATTCCTTTCAAATGATCAAAGCCTTACAAGAGGTCATGGAATGAGAGAAGAGGAAAGGGGGAGCCTGGAAGAATTTGAAGTCCTCTGTATTGCAAGTCTTGCTGAATAAGGGACGGATTATGACTCTTGTCACTCGTTCTGGAAGATTTCTAGATTGAAGGGGGCAAACATTGCCTTGAGTTGGTGAACTGATATCTCAAGCATGAACAATACGCTTATCTCTTTCCTAGGTCTCATTCCAAGTTCTGCACTATTTTTGTCCGTTAACTCTTTTAAGTGTTCTTTTCATTATTTTTTTCAGGTTTGGTTTTCATGGTCCTCTTTACTTCCTGGTTTCAGCAGAATATACTTAACTTGTTATCTTGATATTTCTGGCCCATCCCAAAGCAGGAAGTACTCAGCATTTACAAGAAATCTGTTTGGACATGATTTCCTTACCCATTGGTAGTTTCTAAACTCAAGTTAGTCCTTTGATTTGGCCTTAGTTTTACCCTGAATCTTGTGTCATTCTCTAGAGCTAGATCCTAGACGTCTACTCATTTTCATCAGTTGGTGTGAAATGCTCCCTCATCTAGGTTTTCATAGAATTTATACCTTGGTTAGACCTTTGCTCATAATGTAAATTTTACTTACTGTCCTCACTCTGACATGTAATCTCCTTAAGGAAAGAGACTGTGTCTTCCACATCTTTGCATCCCTACCTCCTAGCAAATTGTCTGACAGGTAATGGATACTTAATAAATATTTGTTGAAAGAATTAATAGAATTTTTAAAACTTGCAAAGCCTGAGGCATAAATCTGTGGTTTTTCTTGACACTCTCTACCAGGTGCAAGTGGCTAGAGGCCAGAATTTTTGTTGTTATTGTTTAATCCCTATTTGCCATTTGGTGCCCTGCCTTCCTTCCCCGTTTCCCTGTTGCCTTGGTCCATACACAAACACAAGACTTCTATCACAATACAGAAAGCAGATATGAGAAAACCCTTAGAAGGTACTTTAGCTTTTCAACTAAAGGAAATTTTACATCAGGTTTGTACTTGTTTCGAATAAATACTCTTTAATTGCATAATGCATATGGTGACTTGCTCATCTCTACTATTGCATGAGTAGACATTCCAAGCAAGGTACTCTCTGTTCTTGCTCCCCAGGAGCAGGATCTGTTCGGCTGTCCTGGTTGCTGCTTTATGCATTGATCTTTAGAGTCTGAGCTGTTCCTAATTCCAAGTACCCTATTTGGCTTTAATTCAGTGCACTTTCTTGACTTCTGGCTTGAAGGTATACCCTTGGCTTAGAAAGATTTTTTTTACTGATGCCTACTTCTGCCCTGGAGTTTAGAATACACTTCCCGTTGGAATCAGAATCTTGCTTTCCAGAGCACGACTTGGTCAGAGTCCGTGTGGTTGCTGTAAGCAATCTGACCCACCTGGAAGATTATGACAGCCAATGCATGAGCTCTTAAACTGACATCTTTCAACGCAGCCTAAGTTTTACTGAGCCTAAGATTTACTGAGTCCTCCATGTTTTTTTAAATCTCCTTAGCTTAGAATTAAGCTTGGAATGTTATAGAATATCATCTTTTCCAAAATATTTTTAAAGCAGATTTTGAAGATATGTTCTTATTTGCCAAAAATATACCTTTTCCCTAGTGTTTGCAAAGACAATTGTTACAGCCTCTCTTCTGTGTCCCAAATTCACATTCTCCTCCTTTGAATGAAATCCTGAATTTTCAAGTCCAGTGATTCTGGACCCAAAGGAAATGCGATTTATGTAAAAGTGTTTCTATTGTGTCTTTGAGAAATTGCCAGCGCAGTGTTTCACAACTTATTTTGTACTAAACGTGTGTGGTTTTAAAAATTGTCTTAAAAATTGCAGAAATACAAAGTGTACTTTTTAAGACAAAACGTGTGTGTGTGTGTGTGTGTGTGTGTGTGTGTGTGTTTGTGTACGATGTAGACTGAAATAAAAAAGATGCATTTGGGGTAATTGCCATGTTAATTGTGAATATTTTGGGGAGTGAATATTTATTGTTTTGCCAGCTCTGAAGCACTTCCTCTCACCTCTGATCATGTGGTTCTGATGGTAGCTGCTAATTAGAATTAGCTCTTTCCCTGGTCACAGGGAGACCTATGATCCTGGCTGTCCCATAAAACATATACCATGTCCTTTGGTCTAGGCCTGAGTATGGGACCCAAACTGGGTTGCCCAGGATCCTTCCCTGACATTTGTCTTAATGAGAGTTAGAGATGAAGGCTTCCTGTCTTCTCTGGCTATAAGCTCTTAGGTTGTAATCTCTGAGCTGCCACCAGATGTGGCTTATACAGAGCCAAGCTGAGGGACAAAAGCTGACACAGGAAGCAAGGTACATATGTGGAGAGAGAATCCAGAAGCTACTATGTTGTCCCCAAGTTATGTGCCCCCCAGTTGTGTCTGTGGTTTCATAACATAAACCTATGGATTCACTTTCCTCTTTCTTTTCCTAGCTTTTATTTTATTTTATTTTTTATTTTATTTTATTCTATTTTATATTTTTTAGTTTTAGTATTATTTTTATCTTTTTTGCTTTTTCTGAAATTTCTACCCTTGACATATCTTAATTTAGAATAATGAAGAAAAGGGTTTTGAACTTGTATTTTCCCAAGCAAAACTCTTGTTCAAGAAAGGAATACATATTGGGGTGCCTGTGTGGCTCAGTGTGTTAAACATCCGACTCTTGATTTGGGCTCAGGTCAGGATCTCAGGGTCCTGGGATGGAGCCTATCGCTGGGCTCTGCACTCAGCACAGAATCTGCTTCTCCCTCCCCCTCCCCCTGCTTGCGCCCGCTCTCTCTCTCTGTCTCTCTAAAATAAATAAAATCTTTAAATTAAAAAAAGAGAAAGGGATACATGTTTACTGAAATCAAAATTCATAAATACAAAAAACAATTTATTCCATACTTAACCTATACCAGATAACAACCTCTATCTTTAAAAGAATTGTTTGTGTTTTGTAATTCCTTGTATTAGACTGAGATGTAATTTGGTTTTTAAAACACAAAGGCTTTTTTTGTTTTGTTTTGTTTGTTTCTCAAGATTTTATTTATTTATTTGAGAGAGGGAGTGCGCCAGAGCACAAGCAGAGGGGGAGGCAGAGGGAGAGGGAGAAGCAGACTCCCCGCTGAGCAGGGGGCCCATGTGGGGCTCAATTCCAGGAACCTGAGATCATGACCTGAGCCAAAGGCAGATGCTTAACCGACTGAGCCACCCAGATACCCCAAAACACCAAGGCTTTAAATATTAATGTTTATTTCAATAGATGGATCCTTTTTCTGCTTTGAAGGGTCCTGGTTCATGAAAAAAATTTAAAATAAAAAATAAAATGTCGTCCTGCTTCATCTCCTAAAAGATCCTTTTGGGTAACACCCACTTAACTTAAGTCTTACACATGGAGCCCTTTCCCTACAAGGCTAATTTCCAAAATGTCATCTTAGCTTTTGTAGCTATTAGAACAACTAATCCTTATGGATGCTGATGAAATCCCTTTAACGCATGTGTAATTAAGACTGTAGTCTTTGGATCAGATGAACCTTGCCAAATTTTTTATGGCATTTAAGATTTAAGCCCCATTTAGACAATGCACTCTTTGGACATCTTTTCAGCGTGACTCAGTTCTTATAGGCAACAGCTAATATTCAAAAATCACTAGGTCCAAGTTCCTAGATTGTAGTTCTTTGGTGTTTAAGACTGATTTGTCCAGCTTTATGGACAGGCTAACATAATTGTTCCTGACCTCATTTCTCAGCTAAGCAAGTGTAGATGCTGCATACCCCTGGCATTGGCCATTACTCAGCTGTGCTCCTTTTATTTTTTATATATTTTATTTATTTATTTTATTATTATATTATATATTTATTTATTTTATTTTTTTAGTTTTAGGCACACATTTTTTATATTTTATTTTATTTTTTTAGTTTTAGGCACAGAACTCCCAATGACTGCCTACGAAATTCTGTGTGTTTCACAACTGCCAATGCAGATGTCCTTTGTATTGTACGTGGCCCTATTTCAGAATATGTTGCAATGAAAATTGCAATCTGATGGAAAACATTCTATTTTCTCCTCCTGAAGGATAACTGCCTGAGAACTAGGGCACCAAGCAGGGTTTCTGGGTAAATTTTTGTGAGCGAGCACTTATGTGGGTTTGAGGTGACTTCTGACTGGTCTCCATGTCTGGTTATTCCTCTAGATTTTTTTTTTTTAAGTGCTCCATTAAGTTGCATATGTGGTATCATTCTTAGTAAAGATGGATAAAGATGGCAAAGGTAAAAGGTATATTAAAAATTCCAGTGTTAAAGGAACTTCACAAACTATTAGATATAAAGCTCTATGTTGTAGTTTGAATCACGTGGTTAAAAAATAGTGTATCTTAATAAATGCTTACCAGATTGTTGATTATTTATGTCCCCCTACTTTCCAAACGATCTTAGCAACTATATGTAAGAAGCTACGAGAACATTTTAGCTAATAAATTAAGATGAAACAGGGGCTCCTGGGAGGCTCAGTTGGTTAAACATTCAGCTCTTGATCTCGGCTCAGATCTTGTTCTCAGAGGTGTGAGTTTAAGCCCTGCATTGGGTTCCACACTGCACATGGAGCCTACTTAAAACAAAATTAAAGTAAGATTAAACAATATTAGAACCCAATAGCTATGGCATTTGAGCAAAAAATATCCTAGAAGACATAGAAAAAGGGAAATGCAGTAGGCTCCCATCATTTTCAAAATCTATAAAGGAGAAATTAAACTTTTGTCAAGAGAGGCAATGGGATAATAGAATGAACTATGAGGGCAGACCAAAGTGGGTTCCAATCTATATCCTGCCTTTCACTGAAAGTGTACTTTGGATGGATTGTAACTTAACCTGAGCTGTTCTCTAGTTATCTGTAAAATGAACATAACAATACTTATGAACGTCTGACAAAGAATAAAATAAAACCAAAAAAACATGTGACACATAGGTGTTTTCAGTAAATTTACTTATCTCCTGCCATTGTTTTATACTCTAAGATGACTTTATTGCAAAGTTTTTTACGAGGGTCAGTGATCACCATTTTTGTAGGCACGTTGTCATTGTCTCCATTCGCACTTGATTAAGGAAAACTGAGGGTGACAAAGTAGCTCTCTAGGGAGTCATCTCGTGGGGGGGAGTGAGCATGAGCTAGTCCATGTTGGCACTGTCTGGTTCCCTCAAAAGGTAAAACTTTGAGATGGGATGGGAATAGGTGTTCAGTGTGCACCTTAGAGTATTCCTACCATTATCAATGGCTTCAGGCCAACTTTTGATAAAAGCTGAAACGTTGAGACTGCTGAGATTGAGGAACTTTTTCTTCAAGTGAGATGAGTTTTTCACAGAGTACTTACTACTTTTAT
This sequence comes from Ursus arctos, assembly GCF_023065955.2. Classification (NCBI taxonomy): domain Eukaryota; kingdom Metazoa; phylum Chordata; class Mammalia; order Carnivora; family Ursidae; genus Ursus; species Ursus arctos. The sequence goes on along the minus strand of NW_026622763.1, from coordinate 86,080,488 downwards.
TTTCATTTCATAGCTCTCATGATTGATGAAAATATGCAAATGAAACCGTTAACATTCACACAGTCTGTTAGCATCTTGGTGTTTATGTCACTAGCTTGGTGCTCCCATTGCTATCAGAGGATGTCGGCCTTGAGTCTCCAATATGCCCATGGATGTGTCTCTTCACATACTTTGTGTCTGGTGGCCTTGTTAATGTCCATCGCCAACAAAGTCACTTGAAGTATTTGGTGTCCACTACTGCCACTCAGGGAGCATCACCGTCTAGTGTCTTCTTGTGCTTCGAAAGCTGAAAATCCTTGGGGGTACCATTAACTTTCTGTATTCTCTCCATGTTTCACAGCCCTAGCGTGATAGTGTGGTCTGACAGAAATAGGAAGAATGCTCCAGAGCTGAGATCTGGAGCTGATACGTACTGTCTAATTTCACTATTGCATTCCTTCCCAAGTACCTTGGACCCCTATCTCCATCTTGTGACCTTCTCTATTTTCACTCCCACCCTGGAAAATGAGCTTATGAAAAAGGCCAACATTGTGGTATTGGCATTGGTAGGGAAGCCGCCATCTTGTAGTTCACTGGGTGACACAGCCTTCTGTCCAGTCAAGTCATTTTGCTATATTTCTACTAAACTGGGAAAATTGTTATCATGTAGCAATCTTCTAAAATATTTTTTAAAAATAATAATGTCTTTATGGCATTTAACCTGAAGATGAATCCATGAAGAAATATCTTGAAGGAAACAGTGCCTGTAGGGAACTGAGCCCAGACCAGAGCAGAACACATTGTGATTCTTTCTAGCCTGCTTCCTTTCCTGCCTCACCTTATTTAGAGACTGTCTGGTAGAAGAAGAACTACTAGAGGATTGATGAGTAGTGAAGTCAGAGGTGTTACAAAAGTGTACCATAAAATCTGGAATAGCTGGATGGAAGGGTAAGGGCAGTAATGCAGCTCTGTATAGGAGCCTGAAAGGAGAATTAGGAGAGTTGAAGTAGTCTGTGACTTGCCTGCCACACTCATCTGGAAAGCTTGTTTAAATTGTGTGTTACTGGCCTTGTACCCAGTCTTGCATGCCCATCATTTACTGAATCAGGATCTTTGGAATTTGGTCCAGTGTTTTATTTGGGCACCTACAGTCCTCTGCTGGACAGTATTATAGATTCTAGGATCTATAGATTCTAGGATGAAGGACACATAGCACCAATGGATTTGAAATAAAGTATATTATTCACATAGTAAACAGCAGAAGGATTCTCCAAGGAGAAGGCCTCAGGTTAGGTCTAGAGGAGAATAAGAGCCAAGCAGAAGAGTGGATTTGACCCTTATAGTGGCTGTGGAGTGCCCTGGGGAGAGTTTGAAGCATGAGTTCGTTAGGAGTTTGAACGACTCGAACTTCCCTCTGGTGCCAAAGAATGCATGGCATATATGGTTGCTCTAAACTTGATTGCCCAAATGTGGAGCACACAGGGATCTAAAAGTTGTCAAGGGGAAAACATTAAAAAACAGAGTCACCTTCTTTATTATAGCTGGTATTCATAAACTTTAGCAAACTTCTTTTTTTAAAAAAAGATTTATGTATTTATTTGAGAAAAAGCATGCGTGCAAGCAGCCGGGGTGAGGGGGAGGGGGCGGGGCAGAGGGAGAAAGAATCTAAAGCAGACTGCATGCCCAGTGCAGAGCCCATCACAGGACTCCATCTCATGACCCTGAGATCACAACCCGAGCAGAAACCAAGAGTTGGTGGCTTTAAGCCATGGTGCCACCTAGGCGCCCCAACGTTGAGGAACTTTGAAGACAAGTTCTTTGCATTTTGCAATTTGTAAACCATTGGTTTGTGGGCCTCTCTGACTGGTGTGAGCCTCTGGCTGTCTTAATTCTTGCAGGAAGAGAGACTTCCTTGCTCTGATTCCAAGCTTGGTCCACAGTGGTTTGGGTACCAGAATGGTATCTGAGACAGGCAACCTGTTCCAGTTTCCCACACTCCCAGGACTGTGCTGAGCTTCTGCGGTGAGTCTGGGCATCAGAGGCAGGAAGGGCTGTCCATCAGCTGTGCAGAAGCATTTTACAGCCCAGCTGACTATCAAACAGAGTTTCTGAAATGTGTGACCACCACCTGATAGCTTCCCTTTGTTTTATTATCCAGGTTTGCACTTTGCTTTTCCAGTCCAGTGACATCATTAAATAGGGAGCTCTGAGACAACCCTTATTTGTCCTCACAATGACAACATCAGCAGGATGTTTTATTTTCAGACTATTTGGAATAGGTTTCTCTTTTCCCCATTTCAGGCTCTTCTCTGAACTTCCTACTTTTCTCTGACAGACATTTGCTCCACTGAGTTCCAGGATTGCTTTTGGAGTGCTGAAAATCAGCATAGCTATTGCCGTGGAATCTGCAGGATGGCTTTACCTGAAGCTGAGTGATGTTCCCTCACAGAAATCCAGATGGCTAGTGAACAGAAGCCTTCAGTAAACCTTTGGCTAACTGTGTGGTCACTTAGCAGGACTTATCAACTGGGAACATTATAAATGTGTACCTACGTGCATTGACGCTTAGTATTATTATTGGATATTTTACTGGAAAGGAAAAGAGGATAGCTAAATCAGTTGGCAAATTCCTTTGATTAACAAAATGGACAATGCAAACTTTTAGCAGCATGCACATACTTACAATCTCAATGGGCACATGATTTTTCATTTGTAAAACACTGAATCCAGCCAGTGACACCCTTGATACTCTTTATTTGCCTTTCGCATCATGGATCTTAACAAACCCCAGCGTACTAACTGAACATTTACTATATATGGTAACTGTTCTAAGCTAATATTTGCATTACTTCATTGAATACTTACCAAAACCCTGCAAAATAGGTACTGTGTTTTTCTGCTTTTATAAATGAGGAGATCTTAGGAAGAAGGGAGCTTGGGTAACTCATCATACAGCTAGTAAGTGGTGTAGCTAAAAGTGAACCTGGCTCTAGAGCTGGGCACAAAAACACTGCAGCACATTGCCTTTAAGCAGATTACTTTCTAGAATTGTTTTTAAAATAGGAATATTAAGGGCTGGCTGTTACTAGAAACCGTCTAACCTTTCCTGAATACCGTAAGAGAGTTCTCCTAGTCTAAGAATTCGTTTCACTTGGCAATATATAGTATGAAATGTCTGCTTTAGATAAAACTTAGAAATAGTTAAAAGGTCTGGGTATTAGAATTTTGGGTGAATATCTTCTTCCCTTGTATTATTATTATTATTATTATTATTATTATTATTATTTTACTTTTGTGAAGTGAATTTTAAGCTATGTTCTTTAGACTCCCTTTAGTGGCTGGGCATGGGAGTAAGAAGCATGTGGATAGACTCCCTCAAGTTTTAACATGAATGGGGTTATCTGTTCTACATCTTAGGCTTTCAGATAAAATCCTTGTTGAAAACAGGATTGGCCTATTAAAAAACAAAACAAAACAGAAAACGGAAAAAGTTTAAAAATGCCTAGACTGGACAGTGTTCAAAAACTGTTCATTGAGAACCTCCTGTGACTGTGAATGAGCTTGAATTTGGCCATCCTGCCAATGCAGATGTTTGTATATCAATACAATCCAAAAGCTCTTGAGTGCTTAACCTTTATCAAGTACTTGGGTTGACACAGAAATGATGAATTAAATCTCAGGATCAGAAAGGTTCCCTGGGGACCAAAGGGGAGATTGAGCAGTATAAAAACCCGACATAATGCACCTTAAGTGAGGCTGCAGAAAATGCTTTGGGACTTCTAGTTACAGGGCACGCTGAGAATAAAGGTCTAGCTGGCATGTCCCCCAACAGCTACAAAACCCCATTTAAAGACAAAGTATACAAAAGGGAATGGCGTTTTAAAGTTTTGAGGATGGGAGAGGTGGTTCAGAGATTTTGTTCCTGGAGTAGGGTTTTGACAGGTGCAGGTGAGGGGAAGAAGGTTACAGGCAGAGGGAAGGCAAGAGCAAAGAAAGGTGTGATCATTTGGAGGTGAATGCAGTGCTTAAGAGGGTTGAGTGGCAAGAGACAAGAAATGGTATTGGGAAGGTGAAGCAGGTTGGGGCAGATCTGCAGTAGGAATATTATGCTAGTATGAATAGGGAGGAAAAAAAATTCTTCAGTTTATTTTTTAGGATGATAGATATCCTGACAGTGTGGAAGACGGATTAAGCAAAGAGAGGTTAAAGGAAAAGAGATCAGGGGCACCTGGGTGGCGCAGTCGTTGGGCGTCTGCCTTCAGCTCAGGGCGTGATCCCGGCGTTATGGGATCTAGCCCCACATTAGGCTCCTCCGCTATGAGCCTGCTTCTTCCTCTCCCACTCTCCCTGCTTGTGTTCCCTCTCTCTCTGGCTGTCTCTGTCTCTGTCAAATAAATAAATAAAATCTAAAAAAAAAAAAAAAAAAAAAAAAGAGATCAATTGAGAGGTTGGTTTAGATGGTCTGAATCAGAGAGAGTAAAGCCTGGAACTGGGTTATGAACATGAGCTTTTTGATTAGAGAAGGTAGGTTTTGATGAAAAAGCCAGGATTATATTTCATCATTAATAAGTTACTACTAAATTAAAAAAAAAACATTTTCTCAGTTATGATACTGAGTTGAATAAGCAAGTCAAAGATTGTAGGGAAATTGTCACACAATTGCTTTCTGTGCTCTAAATATATCTAATCAATAAGTAGATACCTTTAGCAAAGTTGCATGCCTATTACAGGTTTTGTCTAAGGACACCATTTGTATGTGTTTGTAAGTGATTTTTCTTCTATCCACAACCCATGACAACCTAGAACTAGCCCTTGAAATTGCTAGATATGCCTGACAGTGATTTCTGAAGTCTATTAGCTGATGGGATAAAAATGAGCCTTTAAATATGAAGCAGTTTGTCCTTTGAAATTTTGCTACTTCTACAAATGGACCTTTTTTCCCCTAACATTTGGCTTTTCTAATTAGATAAATATTTAACGTGTTTGTCCAAAGGAGACTGACAGTGTCAGTTCCCTTCTAGTGGCAAGGACTCGGGTCTTTCACATTGATTTAATCTCATTTTAACACTGCCTTGGTAAATTTCATTGAAAGCATTTTTGGCACGAATGGTGGTTGTGGTAGTAATGCTGGTGGTAGTTGTTTTCAGGGAACATTTAATCTAATTTTTTAAACTTGGAAGAGTCAAAATTATAATTTGGAACAGATAGAGCAAGGACTGTAGTAGAGTTCTGTATGGGCTCTCAGCCCTATTTACAGTGGCTGTATAACTAAAAAGAGAGTAACTGATCACTGATATGTCAAAAACAGCAAAGCAAGGGAGAAATCAGAAAGACTTACTGTTCTTTTAGATTTCCTATTGTCTTTCTCCTACTGCATTCAAGAAAGGAGCTCTGTAAAGTATTTTAACTGGTTGATGTTTATTTGCAATAGACTTCCTGTGTCGTCTTTAAATTTTTACTAACTATTCTATGTCAATTTTCTTTTCTGATAATGGGTGGAATATGAGACTATCCCCTCTTAAGAGCAAAGTTCTAACTAGCCTAGCTCTTGACATTCCTCTTGAACAGTTTTCCTGTTGCCATGTTTCACTTTCTTGTTTGTTTGTCTTTCTGGGAAAAATAAAAAAAAGCAAAACAAAAGATGCATGATTCTGTGTCTAGTAACTCTTCCCCCCATTAATTCCAGTCTCATATGTGTACAGACCCTAAATGGGTGATAGAGTGCCACGATGCCTTGCAAGGAGAGATCTTTCTAAATTTCTGAAGAGTTTTTTCTTCTTTGTGATATGTTAGCTCTTCTAAACCTCTGTGCTTCTTGTTTGTTTCTAGACAGCTCAATTACAAGTCAGATGAACCATCAACAGCTAAACATACCCACATGATTTCATGTTTATCCTCTAGGACCAGTGTTTCATTCCCAATTTCCCTCAATCACATTAATGGTAATTCCTTTCTACTTCATTCTTTGTCCTTTCTTAATGTGGAACTTTGCAGAAACAATCCTTTCATTCTGTTTCTCATTGCAGCAATTGCCTGATATCTTACTATGCATCACTGTCAGCTCAGTTTTCCCAAGGTATTTAGTGTATGGGAGACAGAAGACAAAACGGTCTGGAGACAGCACTTATTGAAGTGGGCACAAGCTTTATTGATGACTTTGGTTTAAGAATCTCTTCCAAGCAAAGCTGTCTCCTGATACACTCTTCGGAGAAGAGAAGTGAGCTCACATTCAAGCACACTGTCCACGTACATTGCCATCAGTATACCCTGTGTGCTCACCAGTCTCTACCATACCCCTTACCCCACACTAGGGTCCTGTTGCTCCCCTCCGGCTTCTCCTCCCTCCCACTGTCCACCCACCCCCCTTTCCATTCTTGACCCTTGGCTTTTAAGCCTTCGTGTTGTCAGAGTCCCTTTCTGATGCCTTGTCCAGGAAGCTGGAATCTACATCATCCTTCTGAATTAACAATGCATTTAGATAAAGGAGATAAGGTCATAATTTAAATAGGAATCTAACCCCAGGTCCTTTATTTCTCTGGATAATTGTGAAACTAAATCGCTGTGATAAAAATCAATATCTGGAATCCTCATACTTAATATTACAGAGGTTGATAGATACTCAATAAATACTGGTTGTTGGAATAAATGAATGAACGAATGAGTTTGTTGGAAATGAGCCCAACCATTCTTCCTCCCACATTCCATCATTTAAATTCCATTGGAAAATCAGTGCAGAGATAGAGACAATGGGTAGAGGGAATGTCCAGCTCTTCTCCATTTGTTTTTTTCTTTTTTTGGTTTTTTTGGTATGGTATTATGTAAGACAAATGGATATGTAAAGGAATCCTGGCTTTTTAAGTTTTTTCTGCTTTCGGTTGCCTCAACATAAAAGGGCTTCTGTAATTTCATCTTCTGGCTCTAAAGAAGCCCAGTTGGGTACATGAAGAAAAAGATAATTAGGTCTTATATTAAGACTTACAATAGCAGTGAAAATTGAAAATCTTCTTACACTTTGGTTGATGGCCAAGATGAGAGAGAAATTTAGGAAAGGTGGAAGAAGTAAAACTTGTATTCAAGTTTTGGCCCACTGCTTCTGGTGCTGAGGGCAGGACTCTTGAAACACTGATGACTGTGTTCATTCTCACAGTGGTACAGGGCTTTGTACTCTGCAAAGCATGTTCGCACACATTTCCCTTTGATTCTTGTAACAACACTATGAGCCTTATCTCCTGCCACTCTCCCCCCCTTGGTGTAACCACATGAATCTTTTGCTGTTCTCGGACCCTATCAAACTCCTCCTTGCCTTGGGGCCTTTGCACATGTTTTCCCTTTGTCTTGGAATGTTCTCTCCAACCCCTACCTTCCCACCCTTTTTTCTTAAATATTGTTCCCTAAGGAGATGTTCTTTGACTTCCCAGATTAAACTACATCTCCCTGTTGTTGTTGTTGTTATTTGTACTCCTTAGTTTTTCCTTAAGGAAATTTAAGAAAAATGTAGTTATATATTATTTGTATGTTTGGATGTTTGTCTTCTTTTCTAAATAAATGATAAGCTGCCTGGAAATAGTGACTATACCTATCATACCATCCACTGCTCTCTCTCGTGCATAGTAACTACCCAGCAAATGTTGGATAAGTTATAACAAAGCAAGCAGGTGAGTCCCTGCCTCTCCAGTCATGAAAATGAAACTCCAGTTGGTTACTTGATTTACCCTCCCCTCATGGGCATCATAAGTGGTAGAAATGGAAGTAGAAACCAGGACTTCTGATTATAACTTAAGGACAGGCTGCTTTCCTGGAGTTTTTCTTTAGTATCAGTTCCAGTTATCTCCATGAAATAGTCAGTTATTCGGGCCAATATCTAGGGTGACTAAGCGGATGGAAGTAGTCAGAAATATTGGGAAAGATACCAGCTTGTTGCTGGTTTCTCATTTTCCTATATCTGTTTCTCAGAGGTGGAAATCTTTCCACAGACAAATTTCAATTGGTACACCATAGGATTCGATATACCAACTCAAAGAAATTCCCACTACTAAATGCTGTTCACATGGTGTGAAGAAGAGAGTTTGGGAATTTTAAAAAATAAGATTCATGCTTCCAGAGCTTATTTGGGCAAAATTCCCAAGAATCACAAAGGAAGGGTACCTTGGGTAACACCTGTTGAATTCAACCTGTATTACTAGATTTGTTTGTTTGTTTGTTTGTTTTCGGTATACCTTGGAATTACTACCAAGTACCTGGTCGTATTGTTTTTTGCAATGTCCAAATCCTGATCAGTAGGTTTGTATTTTATTCATTAGTGGTTGCTAAGGGTGTGCATTTTTTCTGAGTGTGGGCATTCTCCACGGCAGCTCTCAACAAATACCCTCCAGCTGAAAGTGGATGTGTCTGGCATTAAAATCACCAGCATTCAGGCTGAATCAGAGCCCTGGGTTTATGGGTAGATCACCTCATCTCTCATGCTGCCATTAAAGACTTGCATTCCTGAGAGATGGAATAAGCCATCTGAGTCAACAGAGCCCCAGCTATTTCTGAATGTTGGTGTGGCCTTTTTGATGGGTTTTCATAAGCTTTTATTAAACTTAGTAACATCATTCTAATATTTACTTAATTAGTATCCATAAGATCTAAACACATACCCACTTTTTAAACTTTAGGTGACTTCAGTCTTCTGAATTCTATTGCATTTTTTTAAAAACTCAATCTGAGACTATTTATCCAGACTATTTACTGCAGCTTTAAATTTTCAAGGGATTGTGTATTTTTAATTGTTTAGGTTGGATTTATTATGTTGGGGAAGGGGGGTGGGAGTTTGTCTTTGAATGCAGGACCATCAATTTAAAATTTAATTATTAAAAGATATTAAACAATTTCAGATATTCTAGGATTCTTAGATAATCTAGAATTGTTCAGAATCTGAAAAAATTAGGTTTTGCAAAGAAGAGGAAGGAAGAGAGAATTCCAGGCTGACATCATATGGCCTCAGTCATAGGAATGGTTTGGCTTGTTCAGGAGTCTGGGAGAAGTTAACCTGGGCTGCAGCAAAGCTGAGATTGGTTGAACAGGTAAAGTGGTGCCCTTATTACAGACAGACTTGTATCAGTATTACTCATTAAAAAAAATCATATTGAAGTATAATATATGTAATTATATTTTACTTCTATGAACTAAGTATTGCTATTATAGTTTGGTTTGATCTCTCTCTTAGAAAACTATGGGCTAACCTGAGTTTTTCCTCTTCCTTGAGTGACATGTATCTAAAGACCCCATGTCTCATGGAAATGGTGGGAGAAGTAGGTCTATAACGGAGGAATGGGGATGTTTTACAAAATCTTCAAATATCACAAGCTCATACAATGAAGGATTTGTGAATTCCATACAGTAAGTCTTGGCATGATACTTTTATGAAATATAAGGCTCACCCTGAGCAAGGGGAGGTCAATGACTTGTACTTCATTTCCAACCAGAGCCACGGGGAGCAAAGTGAAGCAGCTGGGTGCTACACAGTTGGCCCAGTTGGCATTCTCTAGTTCAGATCCAGAGGATTTTACAGAACTTGGTGCTTATTTGTCTTCGTGACATTAAAAACAAGTTTAGTACTTGGTATTGAGCTGGAACTCTATACATATTTATTGAATGGATAACTAAATGAAGACTTGATTTGAAGGCACTACAAATCCATTTTGAATGTCCCTAATCAACTTTCTTTCCCATTTGCTTCAGCAGCTCTTTTTGACCTTCATCCTTCTGAAGCCCAGTGCTTTGCTGTTTTGATGCTCATTCTTGTGTCCTCCTTCACTGAAGATATAGGGGTTATCAGCTGGGAATTCTCCATAATATTCTCTTCCATTTCCCCAACACCCTCACTGAAAGGCATATTTACATCTAAATAATTATTTTTTGTTTTCCTTTTCCTTTACTCATGTTGAAGAACTGTCCCTCCTCTTTCTCAGAGACCTCTCAACTTCAGTCAGTCAATCCATTTGATTCTTTTTCCTGTATTTTCAAAATCTCAACAATCTTAAATTTAATATATAATATTAAATAGTAAAGGTGAGAAATAAAAGCTGAGAAAGTAAATATATATTCTAATATTCAATTAAAAATTATAATCAATGATATGAACAACTCCTCTCTCTACTGCCTCCATAATGTTATGGTGGAGAATAGCAGGAGGAGCTTACTGTAGATTGGGAGGTCAAGGACACTCTGAGGAGATGATCCTTAGCTAAGACCTTCCAAAAGAGGGGTTAGTCATGGAGGGAGGAGAGAGAGAGGAAGAAAGAAGAAATGGACTAAATAAAGGCTCTGAGGTAGGAGTTTCATGTTTGATAGCAATTCAAAGAAGGTTGTGGTAGCTGGAACATAGATCAAAATGGGGACAGTGGCACAGGAGGGGTCAGAGGGTCAACCAGTAAGCTCTTTGGTCAAGAAGGTGAGGTCAGAGGGGGAGGCAGATGCTAGATCATGATGGGTATTCTAAGGCAAGGTGAGGAGTGTGGATTTTATTCTGTGTCCAAAGCAAGGCCAGGATCCATTTTATGTTGTTAGGAAATTACTTTTATTGCAACATGTTGAGGGGTAGAGGAGAGTAGGCAAGGCTAGAAGCAGAAAGACACTTTGGAGACTGTTGCAGACCTGCAGGTGGGAGCTAGTGATGGTCTGGGCCAGGGCAGAATTGGATACAAGTGGACATATTTTGGGGGCTGGTTTTGCATCTGTGATCTCAAGACGTAAAATGTAAGATTGCTATGGTGGGACACCTAATGGACAACCTAACCATTAAATGGAGGCATCGGAGTCATATGAAAGAGAAAGAAGAAAAATAGAGCTTATAAAACTCTAGAAAAGAAGCATTTGAAAAGTAGGTGTAATGTGCTTGGTCTATTGGATCCAATTCTCCAGGCTCCTCTAATTGATGTGAAACCATTGCACCTGTTGCCCTTTGTTGCAGAAAAACGGAATGAGGGCGCCTGGGTGGCTCAGATGGTTAAGCGTCTGCCTTTGGCTCAGGTCATGATCTCAGGGTCCTGGGATCAGGCCCCGCATCGGGTTCCCTGCTCAACGGGGAGCCTGCTTCTCCCTCTCCCTCTACTGTTCCCCCTGTTCCCCCTGCTTGTGCTCTCTCACTCTGTCAAATAAATAATAAAATCTTAAAAAAAAAAAAAAAGACAGAAAAATGGAATGAGGTTCATGATTCTTCACAGGCCACCATTGTCACACCACGTCTTGCTCTTCTCCCCCAGGCTACTCTAGCAAGCTTACTCTCTCTCTTTTTTTTTTTTTTAATATTTTTTTATTATATTATGTTAGTCACCATACAGTACATCCCTGGTTTTTGATGTAAAGTTCGATGATGCATTAGTTGCTTATAACACCCAGTGCACCATGCAATACGTGCCCTCCTTACTACCCATCACCAGCCTATCCCATTCCCCCCCCTCCCCTCCGAAGCCCTCAGTTTGTTTCTCAGAGTCCATAGTCTCTCAAGCTTGCTCTCTTTAGAAATTTCCAGAGATGGAAGCTCCATTGTCTATGGAAAGGTACAGCTCACAAATTTGGGAATCTGACATGTTCTTTTAAGGACTGCCCCCTCATAATCTCTTTTACTCCGAGGGCAGCCCCAAGAGTATGTCCAGCAAACATTCAGTTGGACCCTTTCCTACAGGTCCCTCCCCACAGACTGTAAAAATAGTTCTCTTGGAGGCTCTCACCTCTCGGTCTCTAACCATGATTACTGCATTCTGTAGTAGGCTAAAAACTTCTACCCAGACTTCACTTCTCATTTCCCCTTTATATTCCTCCTTATGTATTTATGGATGACGTGAGGGAGGACAGGGCAGTAGTTGATTTTGGTAGCACTGGTTCTTCTCTTATTGTGGTTCTGGTGGTGATGAGTGGGACATAACAGCCCACTGCTGACTGCTCTCTTTAGAATGTAGCTCTTCATGAATTTCTAAGTAGCAGGAAAATTTCTACCAGCATCCTCTTAGATTTGTTTTGTTTTTTGATTTTGTGATTACCAAAGCCAACATCAAGAACAGGACAGCAATTCAAAATGCTCTTGTTGCCTGTGTTATCCCTTGAATTTCTTATGGCTTAAGTTGGACTACTACTGTTTACGTGTTTGCTCTGACGTGACTGCTGGCCATGAATACTTCTTGGTCCTCTGTCCTTTTCTCTTTACCAGTAGGTTTCTGTTCATCCTTTGCTTTCCTTCTACACACCTGCCACTTTCTTAGGCGGTTCTGCATACCATCAGTATTAGACTGAGGTATTTCCAGCTTGTGACTACCTGTTTCAAGGGTGGGTAATGGTTGTCAACATCTTTCCCTTGTCCCTGTCCCATATCTTTGGGCCCATGATCCATATCTGGAAGAAGAGGTAGAAGAGCAGAACTGGAGACGCAGGAGAAAAGAAAAAGGGAAAGAAGGTGTCAGGAAGTTTACCAGGAATGGGGCTTTTGGGAGAGATCTTGGAGTTTAAATAGTGAAAGACCCAAGCACATTTCTGAATATAATAGATGTGAAGAGAAGAAAAAGAGGTTTATGGGGCACCTGAGTGGCTCAGTCAGTTAAGCATCTGCCTTTGGCTCAGGTCGTGATCCTTGAGTCCTGGGATCAAGCCCCACATCGGGCTCCCTGCTCAGCAGAGAGTCTGCTTCTCCCTCTGCTCCTCCCCCAACAGTGTTCTCTCTCTCTCTCTCTCTCTCTCTCAATCTCTCTCTCTCTCAAATAAATAAATAAAAATCTTTTTTTTTTAAAAAAAAGAGGTTTGGTGAGATAGTACTATGGGTTTATGAGTTAGATTCCCAATAATGGTTTTTGAGTGACAGAAATAAATGTAATGCTTCTACAATCAGTATTTGTGGTTGATTCTACAGTTCTTGGAACTTGTTCGCCCTAGGCTATGCTATATCAGCCTCCGATTTTATTATGGCGATACAAAAGAAATATAACCTGATAATTTTTAAAAGTTTGCTGTTTTCTTCTGTTAAAAAGTGGAGAAGCTTGAAATCAATGGTCCTGTGTTTGCAGAGCATCTTAATAAGGTTTTCAATATGCAGATATAGGTCATGCTAGTTGGGTTTCCTTCTTTCCTTCCTTCCTTCCTTCCTTCCTTCCTTCCTTCCTTCCTTCCTTCCTTCCTTCCTTCCTTCCTTCCTTTTTTAGAAGGCAGAAAGTGAAACATAAATATCTTTGCATAAGAAAGTAGAAAGAGTAGGGAGGCAGAGGAATAGCGGATATAGAGTCTGGAGAGCCAAAGACATGTGGGCAGTGAGCAGGGATGGAAGGTGTACAATCAGAAAGAAATTTCTCTTCCCTTAGGGAAAATCTGATAAATTGTTAGTACGGTGTTGTCTAATGTTCAGTTGAAGTTGGTGTCTGTACTGTACTGCACTCTAATTTCTCTCTGTTACCCTGAATCATTAGGAAAATTTGGTCACCAGTAACAGCATTTTGTAAATAGTGCTTTGGGGATTGGAGGCATAGAGTCAGTGTCCACGTGCTGCAAAGGAAGACAATAGTGGACACAGAAGTGCAGACAGCAGAGAGGACATGGATAATTAATTCAGTGAAAGCAAAAATATTAGACAAAGAAATGACTAGGAGGTGGTAAGCATTTCAGCAACCTTTGTAGATTTGGGGTGGAGTGAGGGAGGCTGGTTTTCCCACATAGTCTGAGATGGGTAGTCTTGCATTCCATTTAAATATTAAAGGAAATGCTGACTTCAGATGATAGGAGACCATAAGGACATCCAGGTGACAGGAACATGAAGTTCCTAAATAGATGACTTTTACTCAAAGATAAGACATTAGCTTTTAATGCTGGAGAACTATATACTTAGTTCCAAATTTGCCAGTACAAGTAATGGGTATTCCCTGGCAGCCTTCACGGTATGATCGTATTGTATCATAATCTATCAGTGTCCAGCACAGTTTAGAAAAGCAGCAATCTTTGGTCTGTGGTCAGAGTTGATTGCCTATAAGTGGCCAGAAAAATTCAGGAGGTGGAATGTGGTACATCGTTTTTTTTGGGGGGGCAGTGGGATTAAATTTTAAAGCAAAACATATTATTCCCATAATTCAGTAGGATCAAGAAGGCCGATGTTTAAAAGAAGACACCAGGAAATAATCAGTCACTATTTCTTTGTGCATGGAATTATAATCACAAAATTCCAGAGCTGGGAGAAACTTCCATGCCTATGGCCATGACTGCTAGTGACCCACCCAAAAGCCATTCTCCCTCTTCTACCGGTAACAGCAGTCATGGTGGCAATATACTGGAAGAATATACTGTCTCATCTTCTTCGGAGATAGGCACAGCTGATGAGTCATAAGAAGTCTCTGGGAAGGGCTTTGGAGATCATTTAAGAGGGCAGTGCCTTCCTTCTGCCTGGAGCATAGTTGTGCTGCCCAGAGAGGCAGTAATTTTTTTACAGCCGTGGTGATTCAAGTCATGTAGCCAGGCTGATGAAGCGGAAGAGTGAGGGCCAGGGGAATCCAGGACGTTGTAAAACCACAACGTCTGACCCAGACTTCTTTTATGTGAGAAAAAATAAACCAGTATTGGCTGTATCTTGATTATTAGGCTGATACAGTGATTATTTAAAGATTGTGGTTTTTTTTTTTTTTTTTTTGAAGATTTTATTTATTTATTTGACAGAGTGAGAGAGAGCACACAAGCAGGGGGAGTGGCAGGCAGAGGAAGAGGGAGAAGCAGACTCCCCGCTGAGCAGGTTGCCCAGCCCAGGGCTGGATCCCAGGTCCTGGAATCATGACCTGAGCTGAAGGCAAATGCTTAACCGACTGAGCCACCCAGGCGCCCTGAAACAGTGATTATTTAGTAAGGTTTTTCCATTTGTCTGTAAGGAGGCACCAAGAACTCAGCCCAGTCTCACTTCAGTGGTATTCTTGTGATATTATGTGTGTCTAACATGAAAGTATAACAATATATTATAACATAAAATCTTGTAGGTGTTTCTCGGAGATGTGCTTTTCAACTGAAGTCAAAACTTCAAATTAAATACATTGCATTCAAAATCCTGTAGAATTTCTTATTAATAGTTATGTGGGAGGGATGGGTTAAGAATACAGCCCTCCTGGGGTAAAACCGTGAACACTGAAACACATTGCTTCATTCTTTCATTCATTGACCTGTATCAATTCCTGCCGTGTGGTTCAGGTTAGGCTCTTGTTTGCTTGCCCTTGGACAAATGTAACAGCTTCCTGCCTTTGAGATTTACCTCTGCTTCTTCTGTAAACCGTCTACAGATTAATTTATAGTGGCGCATTTTTCCCTCTGTTTAGAAGCTCTCAGTAGGTTCTCTTTACTGACTGATTAAAATCCAGACTCATTAGTCTGGAAATTCTTGGATTTTCTGTGCACTATTGGTGCTTCTCTGCCTTCAAACGTTTGCTCAGACTCTCTTTTTTACCTTTTATTTGCCTCCTGGCTCCAACTGCCTCTCAAGGTTCAGGTCTGTCACCTACCTAAAGCCAAGGCTCCCATCTTTCAATGCTGTTTGCAATGAAGGCACTTGTCATATGTGGCCCTTTAGCTGCTTGACGTCCGTTGATAATGGCACCTTCTTCACTGGGTTTCTCACATCCTCCTGCAGTTTCCTTTCAGCTCTGTTTCTGAGTTTATGTAAACATTGCATTCATTACAAGTTAAACTTCATTAAAAGTTACAATTTGGATGATTTCAACTGTTTTATCATTCTAGTTGCTTAACTTGCTTTAGTCCTCAGGGAGGATCAGATTTCTTTGCAAAAAGAGAAAAAATATGGTAGGCTAGCTGAAAAGTTGGTAGAATTTAACTAATTATAATTTTTATGTAATATAAATTATACCTTAAGTTTAAAAATTCTCTAAGATGCTTACATAAACTACATAACCCTTGCTGGTTTTTTGAACTGATGTTATTTTGGTTCTTCTTCTTTTTTTTTTTTTTTAAACCAATGTGTGCTTAATTAAACCCAATAGTGGATTGACTCTGCAGAGGGTTGACAAAAATGGGCATGCCAACACATATATTGCAAGTTATATTTTAGTGTGAGAAGCTGAAAGAATACAGGGACATAAAATTGGGGATGTGTAGAGAGTGGGACTCTCAAGTCTCTGCTATTCCTCAGAGAACTGGGCTTGGGAGGTAGGGCAGGGTATTTCACCTGTCTGGGGTGAGGTCCTGCTAGGTCCTCCATAGCCTTTGTGGCATTTATTAAGTTTCTTATACCTCAACATTATTACCCCCAAATGCCAGGAGTTACTTTATGTGATTCCAACAATTACTTTTAATGTATCACATCATCTGGCCCTAATGTCTCGGTCCCCTGTACAATTTCTAGTTCAGATCAGAACTGAGTGACAGTCTGTAGTTACATGACAATAATTGTGAGCGTGGATATTGAGTCAACCTGTGTTTAAGGCTTAACAGGAATTGAGTACCATCAGCTAGCGCAAGGCTTATCTCTGTTCGAAACATAGTTATCCTCTTCTGTTCATGATATGTGTTTATACAAATTTACAAATTATATATTACATATATATCCATATACACATGCATATATATTAATACTTTAAAGAAGGTGGGGCGCCTGGGTGACACAGCGGTTGGGCGTCTGCCTTCGGCTCAGGGCGTGATCCCAGCGTTATGGGATCGAGCCCCACATCAGGCTCCTCCGCTATGAGCCTGCTTCTTCATCTCCACTCCCCCTGCTGTGTTCCTTCTCTCGCTGGCTGTCTCTATCTCTGTTGAATAAATAAATAAAATCTTTAAAAAAAATAAAAAAAAATAAAGAAGGTAAAGGATGTTTATCCCACGTATCCATATATATATTTGTATGTGTATATATAAGAAAACCATAAGCAACCTGCGTGTGGATAGGCATCACCTTATCTTAATAAGTCATCACATTATCTTCATTATTGTTTGCCCTTCTTGGAGAATATAATAGCAAAATAGCTACTAAGAATGGGGCAGCTTTTTGAGTTATAAGGATGTTTGTATTTTAAAATGACATTGAGGATTAATTTCCCTTATGATCACCTGTTATTGTTTTGCTCAGCCTCCTATATGACAGAAAAACACAATAAGTTAGATTTGATTTAAAGACCCTGATATCAAGTCAACTGAAAATCAATGTATCCTGAGAGAAGGTAATAAATTTGTGAAACAAATTTAGAAAGCATGAGATTTTGTTCCCTCTGCTAAATCTAGAGGCTTTAAAGGGATTCACTTGGTCTCTTGACTAATAAGTGGACCAGTTTGTTTCCCTATAGTGCTCATCTCACCCAGTAACTTTTCCTTGTTGAATTCTGCTACCCTCTTCTTGGAACACAGACCATATTGTTCCCTCCAGTGTATGTTACACTTAAAGAGGACAAAACATGTTCTTTTGAAGACTATGAACCTGACAAGCATGCATTACCAAGGAATGAATGTGGGCCTTTTAAGCTGTGTTTCACATAAAATTTACTAAAATAAGGAACTCTGTAATAGAGAGGATTACAGAACCTAGCAATCATTTCAGATTTGGTCTGGGACTTTGTGTTGGAATTGAGGGGAGTGAGAATGCGTTTTCGGGTACAGTATAGAAACTGGATGAAACTACAATGCGCACGTGCAAAACAAAGTGGAAATGCAGTGGACCAGTTTGCTGTGTGCATGACTTTTTAGCGGGCATTCATATTTGAAAGCTTATATGTAAAAGAGAGAGTAAGAATTAGAATGGATTCATATCATTTTTCCCAAGGTGGGAAGAAGAGTGATTTTCTATTCACATTTGGAATATTAAGAATGAAAGACAAAATTTCACTTTTGATTTTAAGGGTGGAACTCAGAGCCATTGGATTAAACTTTTTTTTTTTTTTTTTTTTTGCCAGACATATTTGTCACAATGAAGAAACATATGGGCGCTTCCCATAATAAAACTTCATAAGTAGCAGATTTATAGAGTTAGACTTTTTCCCTCCTAATCATTTGAATTTTTAAATGTCTTAAAGGATCTTTCATCTTGTTTTATTTTTAAAACTATCTTTAAGTTCTTATCTTTATCAAGCCTGATTTTGTTTTTTTACATATGAATCTTTTGATCCTATCTATTATGTTTGTCATTCCTACTTATTGGAAACCAGACTTCACTTAGAATACAGAATAGGAGGTCGGACACCTTGAAATTTGGGAGAACCTGGGGAAGTTACCTTCTTTGCTGGAGACACAGAAGGATGAGGTGACTGAAGGAACTCAAACTTCCCAGCTGGGAGGAAGCAGAAAGAGTGCTAAATGTAGACCTTCAATGTACAGATGAGAGAGCCAAATAAAGTACTCAGCCGTGCAGATAATAAGTATCAAAGCTGATATTTTAGAATTATAAAGCAACGAGATTATAGCTGCTTAAAAGAAACACTTTCTTGTCCAAAGTGCACTTTCTTGTCTAAAAAAGGCACATCCTTGTGTGGTGTGCAGAGACTTAGATCAAGTCCAAACCCCTGAGCTCCAGCCCAGATTGGCCACTCAGTGGCTCTGTGGGCTTGTGCCACTGTCTCTGCCTCTCTGAACCTCACATTCTTCCTCAGGAAAATCAGTGCTGACCGCTTGTCATAATCTGAAACAGAAATGTACAAAGAGTTGAGAGAAGAAAAGGATTATTTCTCACAGGGAGATAGATGAAGTATTTTCTTTTTGAAGTGTTGAAAGATGGGTAAGATTTCACCAGGCAGAAATGATCTGTGTGGGGAGAGTTCAGGAAGGCACCTCAAGCAAAGGGAAAAAACAAAACAAAACACAAACATGATTAGATGCAAAGAAAGAGAGAAAACAGGGATTCTGCTCAGGGTACTAACGAAGGCAAAGACTGGATTGGTGAGAGCATAGACTTCATGGAAGGAAATAGTGGCAGGTAACATTGAAGATAGGTTGTAGCTGGGGCACACAAAGTTCCTGACATTAGGAGAACTCCAAAGCAAGAATCTCTTGAGCTAGCTAGATACCCGCGATGTGAAGATGAAGATGTGCCATATGCGCCCCGGAATTTGAACTTTATTCGGTGGGCACTGGGGGAGCCCTAAAATTTAGTGAACCCTAACAGGAGGAATCAACATGACTGAGTATGATCTCAGGAAGATGGCTTTGGCAGCACCAGATGACATAGTTTAAGAAGCCAAAAAACTGGAGCCAGGAGACTGGATGGAAAGAACCCTGATATTTAAAAGAGGGAACACTAGACCTGGCTTTGCTTGCTGGCAGGGGAATTGAATAAGAATGAAACCATTTAGCCTAGTGACCCTACAACATTTTGAGTGATAGCCCTAGCTTTGAGAATCTGATAAAAACCGTAGATGCATTCCTCAGAAAGTGTATCCATAAAATAGGTATGGAGTTTTGCATGCAACTTCAGTAGATTTATAGACATGATGTGAACATTCATGGGACCTAAATTAAGTAATCCTCATCTAAATGGAGATTATGGAGGTTGAATCTATAGAATGTGTGCCATGGTATAAGGAGTTGAAATGACTTTGAGGTTATATGCCTGCATGTTTGGGAGAAGTGCAGAAATGGGGATGTCTAAAAGATGAGCTTATCGAGGACACCTGTGATCACATGTTACTCTGTCATTGCCATCCTTGGATGGGAGCTTTTTCCATTTAATTTTAACCATTTAATTTTCCATTTAAATTTAACCAAATTTAACCATTTGGTTATTGCCTTCTTCCACTCATCTGAACTCTCTAGTCAGAGGTGACTGGATTAATTTTAGTGAATGGAGAGCAACTGCTCTAGATTGAATACACCTAAACATACACAGACATATTCCTTGTGACATAGGACTCAGGAATCTGCATATCTCATTCTTACCATATTCGTACAAATTCTTGCATTTTTAATAGGTGGAAATTAATTTCTTCCATCAGTATTCTAAACGTGATCAATGTATTCAGTATTCATGTGGCCCCAGTATAAATTTATATGGAAATTCTAGTACAATTTCAGTAATTAATGCCTGCCAATTATAAAGGGTTACAATTATAGCATTCACAGGGACTTATGTAGTATATGAACAATATACAAATAATCAGATAAATTAATTTTCTAGACCCAATCTTCCTGGTTAATTTAAAAAAACCCTAATTATTGGGTAATCATAATGTGGAGAATGCTAATAAATAGTCCAAGGAATACTTTATTTTATCCAGATCTCAAACATTTTTTGTTTATTATAATTTTTTGTTTTGTGCTAAGAACACTTAACATGAAATCCACCCTGAGAGGAATATTTTATTTTCAGATAAAAAGAAATACTAAGGCAATTAGAAGCTTGAGTAAAAATGAAATAATTTATAGTATCAATTAAATATTAAATATAAACTATATATCATTATGGGCTTTTTGACATGATGGACATTTGGGTCAACTTTGTGGTTCTCAGTCTTAAATTACAAGGAAAATTTGGAACTGGAAGAAGCCTTCCTTAGAAATCCCCTACTCCAACCCATTTTTCTCTTTGCAAATGAACTAAAACAGAGAACATTTTATTTTCTCAGGATTCAGTGACTTACCAGAAGAACAGATGCTTTGAATTTGGAGGGAACCCTTATTTCACTATTAAGTCAAAAACTATGATCCTTACAAGTAGCGCTCTTGTGTGAAGAACTAGAGTGGCCAAGGGTATTCAGCGGTTCTCTGGTCTCTCAAACAAGAGGTCTCAGTGAGGCAAAGTGTATATTGTTCATGTGAATGAACTTTTTTCAATGTAATGGATAATAAATTAGGAGCATTGGATTCTACGATCCTAACATGAGTATAGAATCTTGTTAATGATGTAGGTAACTGTATTATACCTTTCTAGACACTTAGTCAACATACTTAAAAGTAATTTTATAAATCCTACTAAGTCTTCCTATCTATAGGATTTCTCCATATAGTTGGAAGGAAGGCATCTACTATTTCCATACCAAAGAAAGTAGCCTCAACCCAAATATGTTATAGTATGTCAAGCTTAATAGATATAATGATAAATTTTAAAAAATGATGGAACCTGGTCATCTCATTGCTATTGACAAGATAGCCATTGTATACATTCTCACAATAAGCAATTATATAATTACAAATACGTAAAATGCTACAAAGAATAAGTGTACAATGGAAGATGGTCTAGTCATTGGTTTTTGCCACTAAACAGAATCTAAAAGTTTACTTGACTGGGGCAGCTAAGGCATTGCCTCTGTGATGTCTCTGTCTCTGATGTCTGTTTACTGTCCCTAGGCTATTTGTCTTAGCCTTTCAGTTTGACTTATCAAAAAAGAATCATGTTATTTCACATGCTAGAAGGGACTCAGAAGGCAGATTTTCTTAAAAAGTGTTCTGAGATCAACCACATTAGAATTAGCTGCAGTGTTCCTTAAAAATGGAATACCCAGACCCCACCCCAGACCTGTTCAATCTAAATTGGGGTGAGGGAAATGGGTAGCACTATTTATTTGTTTGTTTGTTTGTTTATGTATTTAAAGATTTTACCTATTTATTTGACTCAGAGACAGAGGGCACAAGCAGGGGGAGCACCAGGCAGAGGGAGAGGGAGAAGCAGGCTCCCTGCCCAGCAGGAAGCCTGATGTGCGTCTTGGTCCCTGAGGGTTCTGGGATCATGACCTGAGCCGAAGGCAGACGCTTCACCGACTGAGCCACCCAGGCGCCCCTGGGTAGCACAATTTAAATAAACTATCCAGCTGATTCTTACCCCCTGCTAAAGGTTGACGTCTATTGACCAGTGGTTCTGAAAGTATGGTCTTAGATCAGCAGAATGAGCATCACTTGGGAAATTGTTAGAAATGCAAATTATTTGTTCTCCCCTATACCTAGTCAGTCAGAAACAGTTGAGGGTGGGGCCCAGCAACTTGTGTTTTAATAAGCCCTCCAGGGGATTCTAAAGCCAGCTAAAATGTGAGGATCCCTGATTCTAGACAGTCCATTCAGTTGACCTAGAAGGAAATCAAGACCAAGGTGAGTAATGGGCTTGTTCACTTTAACGTGGGTTCATATTGTAAGCAACAGAAAAAATCAAATCGTCCTTTTAGAAAACTAATCTGGACCAAATGCATATTATAGCTTTTCTTTCCCTCACATTTGTAGGTAAAGTGAATGGGGTATAACAGTGGTAGCAAGGGAAAAAGGAATTTTAAGTTTATTTTATTTTAGGATGTTTGCATTTTCTTAGAGATCTTTGAAAACTGTTTAAGACTATTTGCTTAAATAAAAGAATTACCTTTAGTATGCTTGAAATGCTTTGCATTCACTGGAAGAAAGACTCAATTTAAATCTAAAGGATTGTTTTTGCATTGATGGCATGGCAGAATAATTCATATACTTTGCTATTAAAAATTAGACTATAAAATGTTCACTATTATTCAAGTTTTGAGTAGGAAGAATACTTGTAAAATATTTTACTATTGCCAATTCAGACATTAGAGCTAGAAAAATAACTCATACAGTTTGTAAGGCGGTGTCTTTGCCAAAACAGAGGCGCTGGTTAAAACAAGACCTCCTCACCTGCATGGCGAGAGATGAAATTCTAGTTAAGCACCTTGTTGCTGAAAGTTGGCGCTTTTAGTCCCCCCCCCCTTTAAAATACAACTGGCATCTAACCCGCAATAAACTTTGCCAGAGAAGAAAAAGTCAACCCTAGAGCTCATCTGTACATGTTCTGCTTTATGTATCTTGTTTCTTGTAATACTCTCAAATTTCTGAGTGTCAATGAAAAAAAAAAAAAGTTCCAGGGGAGAGATGGTCCAGCTTTGAGGTCCATATCCTGTCATTGATTTCTGTACAACACTCTCATCGACTTCAATGGGAGTTCCGCACTTGGATCAATGTCAGGATATGGGCCTTTACATTTAGATGTGAAAGTGTTTTAATAGTGGTTGGCAAACTAGTGATGAATTAGGGTGAAAGACACAAAGAATTGGCTGGAAACTTTAGACCTATAAGCTACCCTTAACCTTTAGAAGAGTTATTATTATTTTTCTAATGCACTGGGAAATTTGCATATGTTGATTTGGGCCACTAAGTGTCCCAGTACACTAATTAAATTACTTGAGTCTCTTCTGGATTTCTTATAAACAGTGTGGAAAGTAAGTCCTTAAGTGGCCAGGCCATTTGAATTAAATTGTCCTGTGGACCCATATGTAACAAAAGCATCTGATTTGCTCTCTTGACTGGTTAAGACTCACCTTCAGGATCTTATGATTCAGAACATTATTACATCCCTAATAATTTAACTTAAAACACTGAGGTTAGCTATTTCATCCCTCTCTTTGGTTCTAAATCTATTCAGGCAGATAAAGAAAAATAGAATACTAAAAATAAATTTTCATCACCTCTTAAGGTCATCCATTCTAAGTACTTGATAGTCATAACAATTATGGAAGATTTATTTTAGCAAAGTATATATACATACATACTAAGGCATCTATCTCATACATGCACATGTGATATATGTGTATTATATATATGTGTGTGTAATATATTGTGTAATTGTATACTATATATATATATTGTATAATTTACATCTATGTGTGTGTCATCTATTGTGTTAGAGGTAAATTTCTTTTTCCATTGATGAGGAGAAAGAGCACAGAGAGATGTAAAGGATATGTGCTCACAATCGCCATCTAAGTGACAAGGTTAATTAAAAATTTCAAGTCTTCTCTCCTCTAGGCCAAATGTTTTATGTCAGTTCACACTTTCTTTACTTGCCTCATTTGCTAATCATTTTGTGTCTTTGCTGTCCCCTTTCATTTTTCAGCAAGTTATGTTCCTACTTGTGTTTATTATGGAGTTTCATTCAAGTAAGTGAAGTCTTGGGTGTCCAGTGTGAGCATTACCCGGGCATCCTGTAATTGTAACGGTAAAGTGCCTCATACTGAATTGGGAACCACACATGGATTCTTCACTGGATTTAATTACTTCATTAAATCACTGTTCTCCAGGCTTTAGTGTGAAGAGGGTTGGTGGTGCATGTTTTCATTTCCATCAGTCTAAATGAAGATCCAGTCATAAACATCTCTTTTCCTTTCTGACCTTTGTCATAATCTCCTACTGCATGATTGTAGGTTTGGGAGAGAGGCGGCAGTTCAAGGTTTTTTTATTTCAGTTGCATCAAAATATTCGTCCCCATAATGCTTTCATTCACAAAGCAGTGTACCATTTAAGTTATTGCTAGAGTTACACAAGTTTGCTCTTCCGATCTCATCTAGATTCAGATGCGTAGCAACGTGGTTATTTCTAGTAGAGATAGTTATGTTTAAAATAAATTTAATGAGTAAAGACTTTTGTAGGAAGGAGTGATACATGATTTTAATTCTGTACTTTAGAGCAAAAGAACTGGCATTTATGCTTCTATCTTTCTTTTAAATCTCACACTAAACATTTCAGATTCTTACTGCCAGGGTTGTAGAGATTAGTTACTGGAAGAGTACATATGTGGGAAGGAAGGAGGGAATAGCCTGTGCCAGGAAAAAAGCAGGAAAGAGAATATTTTTGTTAATGGAATGACTGATGAACTCATAATGGCAACACTCCCCAAATGTGTATACAGAATAGAGGGAAAAAAAATGTCAATGTCAGTTGAGACATATAAAATGTGGGCCTTGCCAAATGAATATCTTTTTAGTGTATGTAACTGAACACTAGTTACTATCCATCTTTTTAGAAATTGATTTGATTTTTAAAGCAATACTCTTTGCATAACTCTTTGCATGAATATTGATAGGTAAATTCTGACATAGACCTCTTCTGTAGTTTGACATAGCCAGCTTCCTTCCCAGCACTATTCATGCACCTCAAATAAAAATCACATGAGGCACTGATAGACAGAACAACATGATAAATCCCGTAATTGCCATGACACCAGTTTTAGGCAAGGCGAATGCCAAATAGCATTTTAGAAACCCATGGGGGAATAGTTACAGATAGAAAAAAAGGCAAACATGTAGCTTTTATTTCCAAATCTTACTATTCCAGTATCTCCCTTTACTTTTTCAACATTTCTGTCATTGGACTTATATGTATATCACTTTACCTGCATATTAAATGGTCATTAAATTATTTTGCTTTGAATAGATTTTGAGAAAAATAATTAAAACTTGTAATGCATTTAGGATTCTTTCATGAAGGAACACTAGACCCAAGTAAAATAATGTTGTTTTATTGCTTATAAAAATGTAAGTTCAGCATAAATTAAACCCATAAGCACTTCTTAAACTTCCCCAAACATTCATTGTACCATATACAATATTTTTATACTAGTAGCAGTGCAGACATGAACTGAAAGATTGCTAACTAAAGCCTAAATAAATTTGCTTAAAACATATAAAAATGGAAGACATCTTTTCTTGAAGTTACACAGATTGTGCTTTTAAATTCACTAATATAAAAAGTATTTTTTTTTTTCTTTTTACCAGCCCTCTTTTTCAGGCTCTTCCTTTTTATCAATGGGGAAAGAGAAATCTAAGATTTGTTTCTGAGTGCTTTGCACATTGTAGATACACAAGAAATATTTTGTTGAATAAATGTTGATTCTGTAGTTATCTTGAAAACTTACTTACAGACTGAGTTAGTGGCTCTTATCAGTGCAATTTTACTTTGTGCTTTCTTGGCTACATACATGGAAAGATTAAGCTTGCTTTCTTCTTGCCTGTTTTTTGGAGGGGGCTGAATAACTGATCAGCGTGTAAAGCTTTCTTCAGGGTCAATGCAAACTCAAACTAGTGTCATTTCAAGTGATAATCCAGTAAGATTAACTTCACAAAGAAACAAAACAAAGTAGATCAATTGTGTGTGTATGTGTGTGCATGCGTGTGTGTGTGTGTGTGTGTGTGTGTGTGCGTGCGCGCGCGCGCGTGTGTGTGTGTGTGTGTGTGTGTGTGTTGGGGGAGTGTATTGTGTGGGAAAGAGAGAAAATGCACTTAATTCTCCATTTTGAAGCTGAACAGCAGTTCATAATACAACTGTGTGGTTTGATGCCCTTTGCTACTAACCTCAAAGGTACCGTGCTATGCAAACCAAGTTACTGGGTCTCACTAAGTTGGGCCTGTAACAGTGGGTGGCATTTGCTAAGTCTAGCCCCACCCAGCCGTTGTCCCTAGTGCACAGCTGTGTCTGGGAGCACAGCTGTGCTTTCCCTGAGCCCTCCAGCATTTTACTGTGCAGCTGTGAGAGCTGCTGGGGGAAATCTTAGCAGGCAGCTGCAGAAGCTGCTGGTTGTCGTGGTCAGTGTGAACCCTACCGGGGTCAGCGCTCAGCGGTGAATGGCAGACTCTTGTAACCTCCACATTCTGAACACGCAAAGATAGGTACTCCGGAATTTGAAGGGAAAAACTTCCGCCTAGGTTTCTTGTGATAGTGTAGCTACTTTCATTATGGGCTTCACCTGAATCTCAAAAGTATAACTCTATGAAATCACCTTAAGATTATGTTAGTCAATGTCTGTATGAATAGCCGCATCAGTAACGTGTGGTTCTAATTGTATGTGAAGACTAAGAGTTTCTTTTTTATTAATTACTTTAAAAAAAGTACCAGTTCATATGTCTTTGAAAATTAAGTTATATGCTTAATATACTATATACTAATTCAGAATTTACCTCTTAAAATTCTCCTCTAAATCTCATTTACTCATATTTTCTTATTTTATATATTAGCCAAATCCTTTCTCACATTTAGTTAAAAAGGTGCTCAGGGACAGTATTGTATGCTCAGTGTCATGCCAAATTTGGTAAAGAATATAAAAAATTAAAAAAAAAATTTGCGACTGCAAAAACACCCAAGATATAAGCATGAAGCATGTTAACTGCATTTGATTAAGGCCCTAGATGAATGATTGAGAGGAAAAAACATAAGAGAAGAACGACCACTGTATGTTCAAAACTTGAAAAAAAGATGTAATAAGAGAATAGTATTTTAAACATTAGGTCACTGCATCTGTATTTTTGGGATAAAGACCTCGTAGTGCAATTGCTGAGTAATAGAGTAGCTCTATTTTCAACTTTTTGAGGAAATTCCATACTGTTTTCCAGAGTGGCTGTACCAGCTTTCATTCCCACCAACTGTATAAGAGGGTTCCTCTTTCTCCCCATCCTTGCCAATATCTTTTGTCTCCTGACTTAATTTTAGCCATTCTAACTGGCACCCCAATGTTTATAGCAGCAATGTCCACAATAGCCAAACTATGGAAAGAGCCCAGATGTTCATCAAAAGATGAATGGGTAAAGAAGATGTGGTTCATATATATAATGGAATATTAATCAGCCATCAGAAAGGATGAATACTTAACCATTTACATCAACGTGGATGGAACTAAAGGGTATTATGCTGAGCGAAATAAGTCAATCAGAGAAAGACAATTATCATATGGTTTCGCTCATATGTGGAATATAAGACATAGCACAGAGGGTCATAGGGGAAGGGAGGGAAAACTGAATGGGAAGAAATCAGAGAGGGAGACAAACCATGAGAGACTCTTAACTGCAGAGAATAAACTGAGGATTGCCTGCGGGGTGGTGGGTGGGGGGATAGGGTAACTGGGTGATGGGCAAGGAGGGCAAGTGATGTGATGAGCACTGATGAATTATTAAACTCTACATCTGAAACTCATGATGTGCTATATGTCGGCTAATTGAATTTAAAATAAAAAAAATAGGTCAATTTTAGGGAGGAAAAAATGTGAAATTGCCATAGCTAGTGGAAAGAGAGTTTCATGAGCAATGATTTGAGGGCAGGGAAGAAATTTGATGTATTCAGTAGACAGAGATCAGCTCAATGAGGCCCAGGACACACAGGTAGGGAGTTGGAGATTCAAATCAGACAGGTAAGGAAGTGGTAGGTTATGGAGAGTTTTAAATGTCATCATATTTGATGCTGTGGAAATTGGAAAATGTTAAGGGTTTCAACTTGAAAAAAAACAATACAAAAACTTGCCTAAGTTAGGAAAGGTGAATTATGTATCCACAAACTGTCGTTGGGCCAGATTCAAAGTAAATACTTAGCTAATATTGAATAGAATGTTTTTGTTGAATAAGATCTCAGAGATGTCCTAAACATAAATTAAATAGTGAATTTAATTGTGTATCTGTCAGGGTTCTAGCAAGAACCAAACATTCAGCTGCAGCTGTTGAAGAAATGTTTTAATGAAGGTATTATTTACAGAGGTGCAGCCAGATTTAAAAGAACCTAGGGTGGTAGGCCAAAGGGTGGGGGAGGGGGAGAAAGAGCTAGTGAGCCCAGTTGAGAGTTGGAAGCATAAAAGAGGAGCTGCTGACTGTTAGCCAGTCTCAGTAACCATGCCAGAATGAGTGAAAGCAGGAAGAAGCAAGAGGACTAAATATCTCAACCTCTCTCCTCTTGCACTCTGACCTCCTATTGGTAACCTTCATTAACCTTCATTGGCCAAACCTTCATTGGCCAAACTGGGAGCCAGAAAGCAGGGGAGTGTAGGTGATGCCGTTGTAGAAGTCAGCCTGCCAGTGCACAGAACAGGGCTGAGGGGAACAGAGAATGGATCTGGGGGCAAATGGAGAATAATCAGCATAGAGTATATAAGATTTTTTTTTTTAACTTTATTTCCTAAATTAGGAGACAAGGATTTTATCTAAAATTTGGGTTACATAAATTGTATTGATTTACACAATTTACATATGCCTAATTAATAAACAATTACACTTTTCTTTACTACACCAGAATGCTCTGACTATAAAAGTGTCTCGGCATATTATGACATATTGTGTTAAGGACCATGGTATGAAGTTATGTACAAGACAGTTCACAAGAGGAGAAATTCAGATGGCCAATAAAAATATGACAAAAGATTTGACCTTATAAGTAATCAAAGAAATAAAAATTAAGAAAATCAACGTGATTCCATGTTTTTCTGATCAAATGGGAATGACAAGAAGAAAGGTAGATTCTTAGACTTGCTTAGATTGTAGTCTGACAGCATTGTCTTATATTGATGGTGAGAGTAAAACTGGTACATTCTTTCTGGAAATTGTGATTTAGATCAAGAAATGTAACTAATATCATTCCTCTGTCCTAAAAAAAATTTACTTGGTGGAATTTATCCTAGGCAAACAGGCATGGAAATATGTATGTTTACTTTACCATTATTGAAAATAGCAAATATTAGAAACAAGTAGTTGCCAGTTTGGGAATGGTTTTAAATGATGGCTCTTTTTACAGAATACTGTAAGTGACTGAAGCTGCTTTGAATGAACGTTAGCAAGACAAATGTTAATTATGTAAGTAGAAAAAGTACAGAAAAAGTTTATTATTTAGTAGAAAAAAAATTAAAAAAGATAAAAGACTATAATGTTGAACGCTGAAATGTTAACACTAGTAATCTCTGAGTGGGGGTTAGTGATAATTTATTTTTCTTTCTCCTTTTCTGTTTGTTTGTATCTTAGCAGGAGATGTGAGAGCTTATACTTCTCTTTCATGGCACATTATTATCTTAGCCTCTGAAACATCTTTTCTTACTTATTTCCTTTATCCCTGACCCTCCTGTTCCCCTCCTGACCATAGACACTCTTTAATGACATGATGTTGATGGTCTTGCATGTAATTGTATCTTGTTAAATGCAAGTTGCTGTTTTGTGTGCATGTATTTTTAGTTTAGGTAAATGATATTATGTTGTAGACTTTTTCTAACTTTTTAAAAATCCAGCAATTTTTTAAAGATCTGTTCACATTGCTGTATTTACATTTGTTTTGTTTCTTACTTTAGCTTAGTGTTATATCTAGAAATTACATGAATTATTTTTACAATCAGAAAAGTATAATACAAAATACAAGTTTCCAAAAGTGCTGAATTGGCATTATGTAATCCTGCAATTAATCCTTAGCTTGAGGGGAAGCTTTAAATACAGGGGTCTCCAAAAATCCTTTCAATAAGTGCAGTTTTCAGTTACTAGAAATTTAGACTTAAAAAAAAATAAATTGAGAGTCAGAATTCTAAACCCTAGCTTTTGAATACTTTATGGACAAAGTCATTAGTGATGTGCAAAAGTTAAACATGGTCTAGAGTAGCAGTTCTCATGAACATTTGGTCTCATGAACATTTTTCACGATGTAAAAATCTTTGGAGACCATGAGAACTTTTGTTTATGTAAATTATGCCTACTGATATTTACCATATTAGAAATTAAAACTGGAAACTTTTTAAAGCATAAGAATACACAAGTGCATTCATTAGCTGTCAGCATGATGGCATTAGCACCTGACATATAGCTTCTGGAAAATTCCACGGAACACTTGTGATGGAGTGAGAATGAAAAACACAAACAATGTCTTAATATTATTATGGAAATAATTTTTACCTTGTGGACCCTTTACAAAGTCTGGGGAACTCCAGAGATCATACTGCGAGACCGCAGGTCGAGAGCATTTTATTCTCTCGCGTTGGCCCAACTTGCTCTACTTCCCAGTCCCCAGCCCTGGAAT
The DNA here is from genome assembly GCF_023065955.2 of Ursus arctos. Taxonomy (NCBI): domain Eukaryota; kingdom Metazoa; phylum Chordata; class Mammalia; order Carnivora; family Ursidae; genus Ursus; species Ursus arctos. Next base: position 86,050,017 of record NW_026622763.1, on the reverse strand, counting down.
CGTAGACCCAATGGCTGGATCTCACTCAGCAGGTATGGTCTCAGGATTATGATATTGTCACCACCTTACTTATGTAATGTTCACAGCTAATTTCTTCTACCGTTGCTCTTACATATTTTTTAAAAATTACTTGACAAAAAATAGTGATATAAAAGTGACAAATGTATTTTCTTATTAAAAAATCAGGGGCACCTGGGTGGCACAGCAGTTAAGCGTCTGCCTTCGGCTCAGGGCGTGATCCTGGCATTATGGGATCGAGCCCCACATCAGGCTCCTCCGCTATGAGTCTGCTTCTTCCTCTCCCACTCCCCCTGCTTGTGTTCCCTCTCTCGCTGGCGGTCTCTATCTCTGTTGAATAAACAAAAATAAAATCTTTAAAAAAAAAAATCAGGAGGCTGGGTCTGACATAGGTTTTTTTCAGATTTTAATTTTATTCTACTTGTTAGCTTAATGATGTGAAGTATCTTATAAAGACATGAAAATGAAATCACCTTCCTTAAACCATTAGCTCTTTGCCCTTATTAAAATGAATAACAGTATATGAAATTCAAGTGATTTTTGCTGTGGAGGTTACTTGTGGCTTCCTCGTCAGGCTCATCAGTGGCACCTTTTCGGGAAACCTAACAACACACAGCAGGACAGGACTGATACAGATGTGGGAATGCAAGGCTATCTGCTAGCATTGACACTGCACCCTCGTCTGGATAGATGGAGAGCCTGGGGGACAACAAGCCTTCTAAGCTACTGATGCCCGACTGACAGGCACATACCGAGTCCCATGGGACTATTGGTTAAAACTGTAAATTGGGGTGAGGGGCCACAGAAAGAATAGATAGGTTTCTTCTTCTGGATGCTTTTGGCCATCTTGTTAAGTAGGTGCGGGCGGGATAAAGAGAAGAAAGCAAAAAGATCTCCTAAAATGGAAGTTTAAGAGGGACTTAGGTGTTGGGACGTCAGACTCAGCAGCCTACAGGTCACCACTGAACAAAACGGCCACCCAAAATGTGCTTTGAAGTTCTCTATTGCTCCTTTCTCTTCTTCCACTGCCCTATTTCAGTCACCTAGCAAAGGATCTCTTAAGAGACATGTCAGGTCGGGGTGCCTGGCTCCTTCAGTCCACAGAGCATGTGACTCTTGCTCTAGGGGTCATGAGTTTGAGACCCATGCTGGGCATAGAGATTACTTAAGACGTTCACCATTATCATCGCAAAAGCTACCATTTGTTGGGTCCTTGCTGTATGCCAGATTTTGAGCAAGGTATTTTCTATGAAAATGTTGATCTCACATGCATTTTCAGAACAATATGAGGTAAGTTCTACTATTTCCTGCATTTCACATGTGGGAAAATTGAAACAGAGAGTTTAAGTAATTCACCCAGGGTCACACAGCCAGTAAGTGGGGCTGCTACAGACTTAGTGTTACCCCTAACAGATGGGTTTGTATTTTTAAGGAAGACCCAGGTACAGAAGGAAATAATTTACCTAAAAAAACCCTCTTTTTCAAAAAAGATTATATTTATTTGAGAGAGAGGGAGCACGTGCACGAGCATGGGGAAGGGTCAGAGAAAGAGGGAGATGCAGACTCCCTGCTGAGCAGAGAACCCAAGAGGGGGCTGGATCCCAGGACCCTGGGACCATGATCTGTGCTGAAGGCAGACGCTTAACTGACTGAGCCACCCAGGCACCCCAAAAATAACTCTTTGAAAGTGGGATTTTAGTCACTTTAGGGATTTTTTGACAATAAAGAAAAGTAGCTTCCCTTTGGTCACTTCAGATCCCAAAGCCTCTGAGGACCTGTGGTTTGCACTTATTATTAGGAAACACTGTCGATATTACTCTGGGACACTGGTGAAGGAGAATTTTCTAAGTACATTTTGTAAAATATGTTTTAAAAGTGGAAATGCAAAAATATTTACTGCTCTGGGATTCAGAGAGAGTCCAGAACAATAAAGTCAAAGTGATAACTGCAGTCTCTCAAAAGAGATTATTTAATAGGTTTGAAATTTTATTTGCTTAGAATTGTCCTGATTCCATTGTACGTTTTCATGTAACATGCATAGCTTGTGTACCAGCAACCATTGCCTAAGAAAAAGATGGCTTTTTGAAGTGTGAACTCTTTATAACAGAAAATGCTATGACCACGGGATGAAGAGGATGAAATAGTGAAACATTTTTAGCCAGCTCAAAAGAACAATGCATGGCATGCTTGCGCCACCTTGTGTGAGAATGTATATTTGCACTTCTTTAAGGAACCTGAAACAATTTTTTCACATACAATAGTCTCCTTTATCAGTGGGGATTCTTGTCAAAACCCCAGTGTATGCCTGAAACTGTGGATAGTACCAAACCCTATAAACACTGAGTTTTTTCCTCTACATGTATACCTGTGATAAAGTTTAATTTCTAATTAGGTACAGTAAGAGATCAACAATAATAGTAATAAAATAGAACAGTAACAACATACTGTAAGAAAAGTTATATGAATGTAGTTTTTCTCACAATATCTTATTCTACTATACTTGCCCTTTTTCTTATGATGATGTGAGATGATAAAGTGCCTACAGGATGAGACGAAATGAGGTGAATGACATAGGCATCATGATGTAGCATTAGGCTACTATTGACTCTTGTCAGAAGGATCACCTGCTTCCAGACCCTGGTTGACACCCCCCCTCAGTAACTGAAATCATGAAAATAAAACCACACATAAGGGGGGGGGCTCAGTATTTAAACTTTATTTGAAAGAATTAGATGAGGGGCACCTGGGTGTCTCAGTTAATTAAGTGTCTGCCTTCGGCTCAGGTCCTGATGGGATCGAGCCCCTCATCAGGCTCCTTGCTCAGCTGGGAGTCTGCTTCTCCCTCTCCCTCTGTGCTCTCTCTCTTTCTCAAATAAATAAATAAAATACTTAAAAAAATAAAGAATTAGATAAAAGGAATAGCAATATAATTTTAGCTACTAGTGTCTGTTATTTTGTTTCCTTAGTTATTACTTATAATTAAGGCACATTTATCATGCCCCAAAGCAATATTATGTGTTTATATACCTTATTCTATCTTGGTAACTTAAATACTACCTCTTCACTTTACAAATTGTAATAATAAAATACTCTTTCCTGCCCTCACCCCAGTCTATACTTGTGAGGGGGGTAGTAGCTCAGCTATCATTTAAGACAACACAAATTATTCCATGTAGAATTTTTTATCTCATGTTCAGCGAGTAATGCATATTGTGGTAGGTATCCAGGGTTTCAGTTTTTTTCACTTTAATATTAATATACATTTTAAAAATTAGTAAGTGTGTATATTAGGGCTCTAGATGACCATTCATAAAAGAAGCATCTAAAATAAGGCAAAATGTCAACTGACTGATGGAACTTTCAAATTTAAAGATAGCCCAAGCCACAGTTTTCTATTAATTTTGCTTAATTTTGGTCAAACTAAAAATCTGTATGGAGGTTAGGTAAAGTATTATATGTGCAGACATTTTCACTCTACCATGTGTTTCTGAATTTGAAACATTTTCATTTCAATCTAAAGGGATAAAATCAGATCACACTATATCCCAAGTCAAACGAAGAAAAGACCTTTTCTCCTTTCTTTTGCATGTATAAGCTTTAATACCGCTATAAACAATGAATGCTCTGAGGCTGAGAACTATTGTATTCCAGTGAGATATCTTTTTATAGACATTTAGACATTAGAGATGAAAATAAGGTGATAAAATATCATTTGCTCATAATTAAAGGGTCCCTATTTAAATGACAATAGAGGGTTCCTCTTCTAATCAGATCATGGGAGAAAATTCTTTAATAAGATAATACTATTCTATGTGATTTTGTTAATAAATAAGCTACAATCTGTTCTGCAGGTTTTTGGGTTTTTTGTTTTTTGTTTTTTTTTGAAGATTATTGGTGTCATAGCTCATCTTTAATCTCAAACTAGGTTTATCCTTAGCCTTCCTCACCTTGGCCAGGCAGCACTCCCTCAAGAAAAACCAACAGGTATTTTAATATTAGTTTAAATGTGAATAAAAGTACTATAAAAATAATGAAATGACATATTTGAAAGTAAAAATGGGCAGAAAGTGGGGACTATTTGCTGTTTCGCATGTAGAACACTCCAAATCATCAGAAGTAGCAAAGAAAAATAGCTTGGGAATGAGAAGGCATGGATGTGAAGACTAGATCCAACACTTGCTAGCTCAGTGATATTCGGAAGAATATTCAACCTCCTGGAGCCTTGGTTTTCTCATAAGTAGAAACAATATAAGCACAACAGGAATCCTGAGAAGGAAGAATGAAATAGCATCAGTAACACAGTGGGTTCATACAAAAGGAAGAGGGAGTAAGAAACGTGTATTTATGAGCATTTAATCTTTCCCTTCAATACAATAAAAGACATTGACAGACGAGACTGTATGGGCTTCCAGTTTAAACTCGGTGAAAGTTTTGCATTAAAATAGAAATGCAAGTTCACTTATACTCAGATTTAATGGAATTAGAGGATTTCAAAGCATTCAAAAAATTTAACAAACGGTTTATCTCCTTCATGTCCCTTTCATTTTACACCTCTGTCCTTGCATTTTATTTTTCATGGAACCCCTGGATGCTTTTGCTGAAATCTGATTCTTAAGCTGGAAACCTAGATTCCACATACTTCGTGCCCCAAGAGAATCCATCAGCAAATGTGGTTAATTATATCTCCAAACAATTTTGTAAATTCTTCTCGTTCTTTCATCTATACTGGTATGCCCTCATCCAGGTCATCTTCTTCGGCCTGGAATATTTAAAGTCTCCTAACAGGCTTTCTGTCCTTTTATTCTTGCTTCCTTTAATCTGTGTGTCCATAGAGCAGGCACGGTTTGTATACGTCCCCTCCTCCTTCCCTCAGGTCCTTCTTTTTGCATGTTCTTATCCCTTATTCTGACCTACAAGGCACTACATGAGTGGTCCCTTGCTTACTTCTAGGACCCTGTCCCAGGCCACCGCCCCCCTTGTTTCACACTGGCCTTAGTTCAGATCTTTGCACCTGCTAGTCACCCCCTGCCTCAGGGCCTTTGCCCTGCACACATTTCCACTTCTTTTTGCATGGCTAGCCCTATTACATTCTTTGTTATCACGTGCTCAGCAAGGCCTCTGATCCACCCCTCCCCAATCTAAACTAGTCTTTCCTTCCTTCCTTCCACTTTATCCACCTTAGGAAAAGCACAAGTTGTGTACCAGGGACTGTTACAGACATGGGGTAAATCAATTACTATGACAAATGCCTCTAATCTCAAGTAGCTTACATTCTAGTACAGGAAATAGAATATGTAATTAAATTGTATATTCTGATAGCACGTGGCAAGTGCTTGGAGAAAAATAAAGTAGGGAATGGGGATGAAAATTTAGGGAGTAAAACTTAAATTTTAAGTAGTATGGTAAGAAGAGTCCTCCCTGAGATGAGGACATTTGTGTAAATCTTAAAGGAAGCAGGGGGATGAGTCATACAGATAACAGGGGGAAGAGTATTTCGGATAAGAGGAGGAACAGTAAATGCAAAGGCCCTGAGGTAGAAGTGTTGTCTGGCACATTTAAGGCACAGCAAGGGGCCAGTGAGTTTGGAGTGGGTTCAGCTTTTGTCAAAACACTTTCCACAATATGAAAGTTAATGAATCTTTCCCCCTTGCTGTCTTTCTTTCTCATTGATTTTGATGAGGAAAGGACAACTTCTGTTTTAATCTCTGATGTATCCAGGATCCAAGCCCTCAACTCAATGCCTAACACACAGTAGACAGTCAACAGAATTGTTTGATGATCAGTGTTTTCTTAGCCCATTGATGCTGAGAGCAAATGACTCCACTAGGACACGGGTTGTAGGGGTGCTGCTCTTGGGTTCGTGTATTCCTGCGGGAAGATGTTAGAGGAGATGCCGGCTGACTGTGCAGGCTCACCAGAAGCTTACCACCCAGGGACATGTCCTTACTGAAATAGTACAGATAAAGAGCTTGGCTGGAGGCCACTGAGTAATAACAAAGGAAATTGCATTATCCTGACAATTATTCCTTAGAGTAATTGTAGGTATAGTGAGGAAGAACACCTTCATACCTCAAAGCTGTTTTTGTCTGTAGGATGAGAATGGGCACTTGGTCAGTGCCCTTTCCCTCCTGCCTGGGCTAGAGAGAAGCTGAAACTTCCTTGTCCTTCAGCCCTCCATTTCTAGATCCCACTCTCTGAACACATCTTTGTCACTTTAGGTTAACACCTTAATTGGGGGTCCATGTGTTTCTTTACCGCAGTTATTTTCTTGTTACTTGTGGATACACGCTCAGCATCATGACTTAATTTGCAGAGAGGCTCATCTTTTTTACTGGATTGTTTTCTAACTTAACATGAAAATCTCAAAAAAACAATGCCTCATGGTGACAGTATTTTAACATAAGGCCAGCAAAGGTATCATCTGGAAAGAAAGACAAAATCTAGCAATTTGTCCAAGGATGCTCCTGATGGATGACCCAAGGCTTACTTGACGGGTTCTCAAATCCAGAAATTGGATTAACTCCAATGTTTGGTCATAAAATGGCATGATTGGAATGATAGCTGCAAGGAGCCATCTTTCTTCTACCATGTCAGTTTTGAGTAAATATGGAGAGCCCCTCCTAATTTTGCATTCAGGATTAGAAACCCAAACATTGATGTTTTTCTTCTCAAAGTTCCTAATGCCAACCCTCACTGATGCCGTGAGTGTTCTTGTCTGGTCTGCCTTGGCTCCTCTTTCTTTCCTTGGTCTTGCAAGCTACCTCTTTACTTATATGTGGAATCTTAAGGAGAAAAACGATGCTGGGGCATCTGGTAGGCTCAGTCGGTGAAGCGTCCAACCCTTGACATTCCTCTGCCTCTCCCTCAAGATTTAGCTGGTTTGAGCTCTTTGGTTCTCAGTTCAGCTAACATTCGTACCTCAAGTGCTCCTAAAACCTGTATGGACTAGCCCTCCTTTCTTTCTGGAACTCTCGGCCTATATTTTCAGTTAGTTACATCTTTTCACAATTTCAACAGTGTCTTATTTTCAGCTTCTTCAATCCCAAGCTGTCCCACCAAACTTATCATTTCCCTTTTGATCTTTCTCTTGCAATCTTCATTTCCATTATCGTTCGCAAACATAGAAAATAATACTAGAAGATAACAAAAAAACAGAGTCATTCTTCTCCTTCCTACACATTCAGCATCATTTATTTATTCAACAAACACCGAACACCAGTCATGTGTCAGGGACTTGGAGAGGCTCCGAGGATAAAATTGTGAGCAAAACCACCTATTTCCTGACCTCACGAAGTTTATCCTCTATTCTCATCTTCTGGGCAGACGAAGACTTGCCCTGACTTAGCTCTCCCTTTGCATCTCCTTCCTCTTTCTTCTTTATCCCCACCTCCTGTTGCAGGCACACAACTTTTCACCATATCCTGATCATGTGGCCTTCATGTTCCTGTTTGGAAAACCACCTGCACTTTTCTCTGTTTGCTGAACACTGTTTGGAAGACGTTCACTAACCAACGCCAGTATCACTGTTTCTTCGAAGCCTTCCCTGATTTTCCCTGCCCCCCTCTTTAGGCCTGGGGCTTCACGTACTGCTCTATTGGACTTACACTTTTCTTTCTTGTATTACCACATCCATAACACAGTGTTCACAATTTCCAGTTCTACTTTCTTTCAAATGAAGCTGGAGGTAAAAAAACACTTTTGAAATATTCCAATTGCAGGATCCTTGTAGACGTTTATGTTTTTTCCAAGTCTTTACATTTGCATTTCTATTGTATTTCTTTTAACAGGCAACCTTCATTGAGTTTTTTCCAAAGCAATTAAGTTAATTGTGTTTTTCTTTCCTTAAATTCAATGGTTTTAGTATATTCACAGAGTTACACAGTCATTACTATGATCAATTTTAGAACATATTAATTATTCCAAAAAGAATCTCACGCCCAATAGCAGTCACTCCCCATTTGTCTCTAAACACTTAGCCCTAGACAACTGCAGCTGTACTTTCTATCTCTGTGGATTTATCTGTTTTGGACATTTCAGATAAATGAAATCGTGCATCATGTGACTTTTGTGTTTGGCTTTTTTACTTAGTGTAATGTTTTCAAAGTTCATTCGTATTGTAACATGTATCTGTACTGCATGCATTTTTGTGACTGAACAATATTCCATTGTATGGATATACCATATTTTATTTATCCATTTATCAGTTGGATTGTTTCTACTTTTGACAATTATGAATATGTTGCTATACGCATTTCTGTGTGAGTTTTTGTGATTAATTTTGTTTTAATAGAAATAACTTTTTTGCATTCTTATTTGTGTAGCAGTTAACAGCATGCATGGATTCTGGAGTTAGATTGTGTTCAGAGCTGCAACTTACTATCTGTATGACTCAGGACAAGTTTCCTAAATTCTTTGGGCTTCGGTTTGCTCTTGTCTAAAAGGGGGATAATAATCATTCTACCCCAAGTTGTTGTTAAGTGGATTAATATATATAGTATTTGGAACAGTGCTAGGAACATAGCAACTGCTCTGTAAATACTACTAATGTACTTAAGTAACAACTATTAAATTATTTAATTCTAATATCAGGTATACCTGGTATAAGAGCATTGGGAACAAACACAACTGGTTCTTGATAAACTTAATTTGTGTGGTCCCTACTAGCTGGGAAGCTGGGATCAATGTGCAATGCACATTAGTCACTACTTTACGGAGAAAATGGAAATTGTTACTTAAAGTTAACCCAGTGGGTTAAATAACGGAGGGCCAGTTAAGAAAGCTTCTACTGTATTGAGATTGCTCACAAAGACAAGGTTAAAAATTAGGACTTAGATAAAATTGCAGATGAATCCTTGCATTGCATCTTCATATACTTTATTATTTATTTTGGTTTTTCATTAGAAAAGGAAGGAAACATGCGTTCAGGAGGGAACTGTATCTAGAAACATCTAAGTTTCCTCATGTTAAATAAGATCACGAATACCAACTGTACCTATTTTGTAAGATTATTGTGAGGTTCAGTCAAGATGTGTTGTGAAATCTGTCAGTGAACTGAAAGTTACTTTTTTAACTTTATTGAGGAATAGTTAACAAAGATAATTGTATCTATGTAAAGTGTACAACCTGGTATACATACGCAGTCTAGAATGATTCCCAAGGTCAACATAATTAACACATCTATCACCTCACATAGTTAACGTACATAACTTTATGTGGTGTGTGGTGAGAATTCTTAGGATGTACTCTCAGCCACATTCGGGTCTACACTGTCCTGTTATTCACTACATGGATGAATCTGGAGTATGTTATGCTAAGTGAGATAAGCCAGAAAGAGAAGAATAAATACCGTGTGGTATCACTTATACGTGGAATCTTAAAAAGAAAAAAAGTGCTGGGGTGTCTGGGAGGCTCAGTCGGTTAAGCATCCAACTCTTGATTTCAACTCAGGTTGTGATCTCTGGGTCGTGGGATCAAGGCCCAGGTCGGGCTCTGTGCTGAGTGTGGAGCCTGCTTAAGATTCTCTCCTACTCTCTCCCTCTGCCCTCCACCCCCCCCGCCCCCGCACTCACACTCCCTCTCTAAAATAATAATAATGATAATAATAATAATAATAATAATATAATAATAATAATAAATGCTGATATCATACAAACAAACAGTAGAATGGTGGTTGCCAGGGGCTGGGAAGGGGAAAGTGTAGTGATGTAGGTCCAAGGGCACAGATTATCAATTATAAGAAGAATATGTTCTGAGGATCTAATGTACAGCATGGGGACTGTAATTAATGATAAGATATTGTACATGTCAACTGAACATTATTATTTGAATTGTTTTTTGAACATTTGGGCATTTGCTTGATGTATAAGTAAAGATTTTAGTCAGGAAAGCAGAAGCCACCCCTGTTATTTACTCCAGAAAGGAGGTTTAATGTTGGGAACCTGGAAGGGCAGAACGTGAGTGGAGTTGGACCAGTAGTCTCAGCTGCCTGCAGCAACTAACATGGGTATTTCTTGGGAAGTTACCCAAAAGCCTTGGGCGAAACCTCACGAGCTCTCTGACTAGACCATACCTGCAGCAGCAGCCACCTGAGAATAATACCTTGTCTTTCACTCCCTCCTTCCCCCTCGAACACAGGCCTCTTACACTGAAGGACTCCAACTCGGTCCTCACTGGCCAAAGAATCTGGAAATGTAGTTAGTAGGCTTTATACCCCTGCAAGCTCAGAAGCCAGGGATGGTACAGAATGTCAGCACTGTAATTTCCAGCAGTGATTGGTAGTTTGAATTTGAAAATATTTCCACTGGTGCTTTGTGCTTGGTGATTGTGCAGGTTTCCTATTTTTCTTGTAATGTGTGGCTGGGTCAGAGCACTGAAACAATGAGTGGGGAGAAAAGTTGTGGCTCCTAAGAACTGCATGTACATTTGAAAGTTCCATTTGAGTGGCTTCCCTCCAAGATAAGAGGTGAATAGATCATTATTTTTGGCTTAAGTGAATGGGAATCTTGCCCAATTTAGTACCTACATAGAATTAAAAGACATGTCACATGATTTTGAAGCATCTTGACATGAAACATTTTGAATGAGGCAAGAAAAAAAAAGTAGAAGTCTCATTTACCAAAGCAAAGGGTGATCAGCTTATAGATAGGAATTTTATGTATATTTTGTAATTTATTTTAACAGTCTTTTTCAAGAAGGTTTAAAGTGATTGATAATACTTTAAATATGATGTATATAAAACTGTATCTTTCATTTCTCTGTATGTGTTGGATAGATTGTTTTTTTTCCTTCTCCTTTTATCTCCTTCCCTTGATGGGCCAGGAAAAAGTCCAAAAGACCATTTGGTAGTGCTTGTCAAGGCAGAAGAGATGCCAACTTTTTAAATATAAATCTATCCCAGGACTAATACTTACCTTGGCAATGTCAGAACTCTAAGTGCCCTGTGGGTCTTTCGACCTAAAAAGCCCAAGTTCATTTCAAGAGGAACTAGGAGAAACTGAATGACTAAGTCAGGGTGAGGCTGAGAGAAAGATCAGGAGACCTGGGTGGATTGTAAAACAGAGCAGAATTATAGACACGAAACCCTAACATGCGTTGTCCCAAAGAGTCACCTTTAGACAGTGAACGAGGGCACTAAGCATCAACATTACACAAGTTTTTGAATTATTTCCTGACAGGTTTTAAAAATACGGTGTAAGTATATTAAAAGCTATTTTCAGAATAAAACTTTGAAATAGAACATTGGTGTTCTGTATGTTTGAAACGTCTTCTATACATTGATTGTCTGAAAATTTGAAATAACATAAGCAAAATAAATGTATTCATGTTCCTGAAACAAATGTATCTATTAGCTCCTGAGTCATAGCTGTGTCTAGTAGAATGGAACAGCACGTATAATTCGTCTGGAATCTTGGTTAGTCCAGCCTGGTGGTACCACCAGCAAGAGGCCGGCAGGCAGAGCTGTCGTCCTCCTACAACTCCAGCTGAGCTGTGAGCTGTTCCTAACCATTCGTGTCCAAGGACCCTACAGTCCTCTGAAGGAGAGTGTTAGTTATCTTGAGTCCAGAAAGATTTGGAAAAAGAGAGACCAGTTATTACTAGTTGTCTTTCAGATTTATTTATGCATTAAAAGAAGAACTCTTTGTGCTCCATATGCATGTTACACTGTACTTCACAAAACCATAACTGTGGATGAACGTACAAAATAGAAACTTCTCAAACTTACTCCAACTCTGACTGAATCTTAACCGGATTCAGATACTGGTTCCACTACTTATTTGTGCAAATAAGGTGGGTCATAAACCGGCAGACAGAGTATCTGCATAGGAACGTGGGAAAAGCCAGGTCCTCCAAACATAAGACAAAATTTAAATATTTATAGTAATAGCCAATGCTTATTCACAGCTTACAGCACACGTGGTACTGCTCTAAGCCCCTGACGTGCAGATTAACTCTTTTAGCCTCCACGGCAGTCCTGTGAGGGATGTGCTCCTGTTACTCTCAGGAAACAAAGGCACCAAGAGTTTATTACTGTCCGGGTCACAGAATGAGTAAGTGGCAGAGCAGGAATTGAGACTCAAGCTGTCTGAATCCAAATCCAGATTCAATCTCACCTCCCAAATGAAAGAATTGGATATTTATGCGGGGAAAAAAAGTCATCTTGAAAAAATAAGATCTTGATTGGACTAAGAATTATCTTATAGCCTAGAATTATTTTAATTTTCAGCTACTTTTGGATTTGTATAGGGAAAGCACTAAAATCTTTTCTGTGTTGGGAATCTAGAGTTTTTCGTCTGACCTTGGACCACTTAATGCTGTGAGGCCCTGGGCAATTCTCTGAGCCTCAGTTTCTTGTTGTATATAAACAGGATAAACAGGGGTGTCCTATGTGGCATTCAGAAGGACAAATTTAAAATATTTGCACCACACTTCAGTAGAGTAGCTCATTATCAATACGGGACAAATGGTACCAATCCCAGCTGCCATTTAATGAGTCATTGTGAGGAGGCAGGTAATGCTCGTATATTATCTCAAAAGACCATAAGAACACTATCAGATTTACACAAGTTTGAATCTCTCTCATAGGAATCAAATGCTCCTTTCTTTTTCCTGTGTTTTAATTTGTTGGCAAGGTTTATGTCCAGACTTCTGAGTACCACAGAAGTATTTAACTTAGTACTCTTCTTAAAAACATACTCCTGTATCTCTGACCCTTAAGAAAATAGAAGACAATTCGATCTGCACTTCAGCATTAAAGAATAGAAACTTTGTGCTAGGAAGTGCAAGTGGGTAATTTAATTCTTTCAGAATGTTTATGTCTGGCTTTCTTATTGCCCAGTTTCAAAAGGAACCTGTGGTTTAAGAATGAATATGTAGAAGTTTTGTTTTGTTTGAGTGATTTTCATTTACAATGAGATAAACATTTGATGAAAAGAAATGTGATTTTCGGAAGCAAGCTGACACTTTATTCCCAACTGCTAGGTATAGATTAATATAAAAAAGGGCAATAATTTTTTAAGTCTTACATAAAATTGAAGTATCTAAACCTTGTTTCTTCTCGGAATACCAGAAAATCTATTTACTGTAATGAAAACAGTGCTCTGTCTCCTCCCCCAGCACCATTCTTAGAGCTTTGACATTTGAATTCACAAGTTAGCTTTTATTTTTAACAGTTGTTGAAAATATACATTTTAAAATGCCTGCAACTCCGAAGCAATTCCCCGTTTCCTAGCAATTGTCTGGTGGCACATAGTCACGTGGTTTTTCCTTCCTCTGACCTAGCATGATTTGAAAATGTTGTATATTGGGCAAAAGGAATTCTGTAATTTTTAATGGGTGAGGCCACCAAGTGATCTGATCTAGAATAGGCGTGCATGTGGGTGTGTATTTGTGTGTGTGCATAGACATAGGTACTCTCCTTAAAGAAGCTGATTTGTTGTTTAACATCTGAAGGAAGAAGATGTAAAAGCAAAAAGCTTTCCCTGTGAGCCTGTTGAGAATTCAAATGTAAATTATTTCACCTGACAGAAGTTCATAAAAATATAGATTGTATAGAGCAAAAATCAGTCAAGAAAAAAATTGAATTAAATTAAGCACCAGTGGTAGCACATTCAGATTGCATTAGGATTGACAAGAGGGTTTTCCTGTGGTTTAATAAAGTACTCTCCAGGTGTCTGTGACCTCCTGGGTGTTCTTGCACAATGACTGCAGAGCAAGCACAGGAGTGTGACAGTCCTTCATATTTGCATTAATGCCAAAGACTCTTAGGAGTTAATGAGAGGGAAATGTTAGGAAAAATGTCAAGGTCATTCTCATATATTTATGGTGGTATTTATGACAAGGTTATTTATTTAGCATGGGATTGTATCTTAACAACCACAAGAGTACAGATGACCCTGATTGATTTTTTTTCACTTCTCAGGTTTCCATTAGTCTTTCTTTTTATTTTGTATCACATCAGAATTTCCATGAATATAGCATCTTTTCCCCCCATGGTTTTATTTTCTTTTAAATTGGAAGTAAATGGGAGCACATATTTTTTTTTCCCTCTCTGAGTTTCCATTAGGTGATAAACCTTGCCTAATGAGGATAAAAATGAACAAATACTGTAACTGTCCTTAAAGAATTTCCCAATACACAGATGTGTGCCTATGTCTCATGTTGGATAGTTTCGTTCCATTAAATAAAGTAGCCTGCTGAGTTTTCTCAAAGTTCAGCATCTAGTGATGTATTCATTTGTTTTTTCCTTTTAATTTTCTGATGGAATAAATCACATCAATCAATTTCCTAATAGTGAAAAATTCCCGCATTCCCCGGAAAACCTCACTAAGTCATGACCCCTGATTTTATTAACACAGCACTGGGTTCAACTTGCTGATAGAGTAGCTATTCAGAATTTTTCATTAGTGGCCATAAGTGAAATGCAGCTTCCTTTTCTGTAGTATTCTAAAATTAAATTTAGGTTCCAAAGTTTGTAAACTTGTGTGGAGCTGCTTTCAAAATATTTCTGTGTTGTAGCATGTTGCCAAAATCATCTGTTCTTTGAAAGATGGGTAGAACTTAATGGAATTTGTCTAGATCCAGCATCCTTTTTAATGCTTAATTAAACCTTTTTAGACTCTAATGATATCTTCCGAAGAACCCTAAGATCTAATTGAAATGCCATTTTTCCACTTTGGATTGGTAAAAACTGACCCCAAACTTGAAATCATTGAGACCTCTTATTCATTGGAGAACAGTTTGAGTTTATTTTGTATGTTGAATATTTCCATGAATTCCCAGAGGAATTAGCATAAAACCAAAGAGGAACCTTTGTGTATGTGCACCAGCAGACCTGGAAAAGAATGTTCATGGTAGTGCTGTTGGTAATAGCAAGAACTGGAAACAGTCCAAATACTCATTAATGGGTGATGAATAGATAAATTGTAGTACGTTCAGTTTTATCATAGAAAAGTGGAAATGAATTAACACACAGAAACTTTGTGCGTCAATCTTAGTAACATTAGATTGAGTCCTAAAGCAAGTACCAGAAGATTCCCTTTTTCAAAAGTTCACAAGACAAACAAAAGTAAACAATACTAGGCATACCTAAGTAATAAATCTATAAATAAAAGCACAGAATTCAGAATGTCAGTTACATCTGTGCAAGAGGAGTGACAAGAAGAGATAAAGGAATAACATAAATAAATGTAAGTAATTGGTAATAGTCTAGATCTTGGGTTGGGTAGTGGTGCTTATGAGTGTTCATTTTATTGATTGAAAACAAAATAATAAAATTAAATGAGAAGTCCATGCCTGACAATAATGTTTTATGAACCAAGTGTGAAGATTAATCCAGTGCTGTGCACCCAAGATTTAATACGTATGTGCTTATATGTGTGTCAGTACGTGTGTGTGTCTTATTTCTTCTTCTGCCTCCATATAAGTCCCTTAGTTTTGATCTTTTTCTTATTTCTTTTTCAGTGATGTTGTCTCCTTAAATGCCTTTCAGTCTTTCTTTGACTACTTCTATCACAATGTGTGGGAAACTTCCACACCTGTCTAGATCAGTTGTTGAGGTCTGTTGGAAAGAGAAAGATGGTGGGACATTTTTTTTTTTTTTTCTGGTGGGTAGTCTAGCCATGCACATGATTAAACCATATTGGAAGATACCTTTTATTCTTAAAGGCAAACAGGGCTCAACAAGACAGCTCTCCTCCATGGTTATCAGGTTAGCAGGAATTGTAATATCTTTGGAACTATATACTAAGAACAAGCGGGACATGACCCCTCCAATGCATCAAGGTGACCCATGTTGCTCAAAAGAATGACTTCCCAAAGCACTCGTGGAGTCTGTTCTATACCAGAGTCCTAAAGGAGAGGTCAGCTTTCTACAAGTATATCTTTAGGTGACTATGCAGCATTATAAGGCAGCTCTAATTTTTTTTAGGGTTGGTTTAAGTCAATGGTTGTAAACTTCAGTTGAGTGATAGAATCACCTAGGGGAAGGTTAAAAAAAAAAATCCTGATGCACAGACCTAACTCAGGCTGAAAAGAATCACAATTTCTGGGCGTGGAACCCAAGCATGAATGTCTTCTAGATTTCCTCAAGTGATTCTAATGTTGAGCCTACACTGATACCACAACTTTAAGTGTAAGAGCAGAAGATAAGTAGGAGATTTAAAAATATCATCAAATCTCTGTACCTCCCCTCCCCCAAACTACACTATTTTTAAAAAAAATTCTGTGTAGAGAATGATTCTATGATCATAGATATACTGGAAAGAAAAAAGGAAAGAAAGAGAGATGGTCAAAATTGATTATAGAACAGTAAATTGATTTCTTGCTAGAACAAGATTTTTATTAAACAATTGAAACCATCTTGCTGTCAGTACACTGCCAATCCTGTAGTTAATTTCTGGCTGGAAGAATTTTAGTTCTCAGTGTGGTGCTTCCACATTGCTTCATATTGGTTTGTTTCATCTGATTACCTTATCAGCAACAATTACCACTTGGGTAACTCGGGGAATCTGATCAAGATGAGTAATGGGAAAGTTCATACAAGGCTTTCTGTCTTCTTTCATTATTTTTCTTTTTTCTCTCTTCCCTTTATTACCCCAGATCTGTTAGAGTTTAATGATGAAACAGACACTTGGAAACTAGAGATTACTTCTCCTTAATCATAAAAAAGCTGTAACAGTCTCCTGTTTGGGGACAAAATTTAAGCAATATGTCATTCACTGAATTGTATTAATACCAGGTACCATTTGGTGGTGCTCACTATGCGTCAGACCCTGTGCTTAGCCTATTATCAATATTGTCTCCTAGTTTTATATACAACTCTGTGAGGTCAATACTGTTCTCTCCATCAGTAAAGATAGGTCACTGGTGCTTAAGAAGGTTTTGCAACTTGATCAAAATCAAACAGCTTGTAGTGGAGAGACTATGTGAGATTTGATCCGATTTTATCGGAACCCTATTCGCTTGCTTACAATACTTAAACACTTAACTCCTTTCACTCTGTATGTAGGATTAGAATCTTCGAATGGGAAGGGACCTTCAAGATTTTCTTATTTAACCTAGTGCATAACTACTCTGTGTCTCCCAGCGCTTCCTGAACCCACTAAGTGATGAGAACCTCACTTCATCCTGAGGGAGCTTCTTCCATTTTCAGAAAGTTCTATAGAGAATTACAGTTATTCAATACCGTACTGCTGTGGGTAGGACCTGGTTCTACTCCCAGATGTCTTATGTAATCATTTAATTTCTTGTAGGGAGGAAGTGTAATAGCTAAGTCTCATGTATAAAATAATAGTCACAATAATGCATCTGACATTAAACTGTTGGCGAGGGTTAAATGAGGTGTTATAATGTAAATGCCTGGTACTTATAAAGTTATAAACTTATGTAGTAGTGATAATATATTATATATGTTATAAACTTATAACTTATAAAACATGTCAGGTTTATTCCATCAAAGCTCAAGTATTCCTTTAGCGCTTTGGGGATTTCCCTCACCACCTCTTTCTGAAACCACAAAAATAAAATTTCAGCAAGGTGATAATTGGCTCTAAATAATGAACAAATTTTAAGCCAGGCGTCCGCTTCTGTCTTATCTTTAAACTTTGTCCTCATTTGAGCTGTAATATGTATGATCAATTCAGTCTTACTTATCGTTCATGTTTGATGTAGTCCTTTCAGATTAACAGTAGCTTGTTTGGATGGCCCACCAGTATTGGTCAAGTGTTGACAAGTGTTGATTTGCATGCATTAGCTCTAAGTTCTGCAGTCTGAAGCCAAGTGTTTCCAGGATCTGAGGCCCTAATAGTGTATGTACTCTGACCTCACTGCCCTGGGCACCTGGCCTCTCAAATGTTTGAGGATAGTTATTGTATTCCTTCTCTGGGCTCAATGGCACTAGTCCCATCAATCAGTTCTTACATGGTCTCGTCCTTCCTCAACCATGTGTATTTTGTCAAGGTCTATCCAGATTTTATAGTCCAGAACTGTGAAAACTATTTCAAGTGTGTTCTGATATAATTGAGATACAGATCTTACCATTTATGCTTAAACAAACTAATCTTTTAAAGTAAAAGGAAGTTTGAACTGTTCACAGTTTTTTTTGAGCATAACTTTCAAATAGAATAAAGTGTGTGTGTGTGTATGTTTGCATTCAGGCAGAGTGTAAAATAGAGTAGTTAATTCTTTGGCACTTTATTCTTTTTTCTTCTGTTTTAAAACCTCAGAAAAAAACTTCTTTTGATTCAGCAACCCTTAAATGTTCTTTGATTTTGTTTGACAAAACCATGGTTGAAGGACTTTTTTTTTTTATAAAAAAATTTTTTGAAGGATTATTTTTTAAAATGTTATTCTACTTTGTCTATTCTTATTCATAGATGAGCCTTAACTTGGACAAAAACTCTACAGGATAACACTAAAAAGAAACAGTTCAGATTTAAAATTTTATCTTTCCATTCAAATGAAAACTTAAACTCGAGGTGTGGATTGAGAAATTGTTATCCAAGTTGACTAAATGGAAGGGAATAAATGTGAATTTACTATCATGAAGCTTAACTCAACTAATTTTGTTCTGTGTCACCTCAGTTCCTCACCATTGTCTTGTGCTCTCCATCTTGTGTGTATGTATGTAAAGAATTTTAGACATTAACACAACTGTTGTCACTTAGATTTTCTTTTCCCAAACACTAGTATTTGAAGAATGCAGTCTCTCCATTCTCCTTTTCTTGGCTACTACTAAAAACAAGATGTGTTGGTTAAATATTTTGGTGGTTCAGGGAGCCAACTCAAACTAGCTTTAAGTTAGAAATGGGGGAACTGAATTGAAGGAGAGGAGAGATCACAGAAAGGATAGGAACCAAGGCATCTCCAAGAACAGCAGCAGTAGAGAATTATAGCATTTTCTCCAGAGTTTGGTTTCCCAGCCATTTATTGACCCATTTCATGGTGATATAAATCTCAAAAACTCTCTTTAGAATTTTGAATATTATTCCATTGTTTTTGCATTTTACATGGTAAACAAATAGCTTTAAGTAAGACATTTTGTTGTTGTTGTTTTGTTTTTCAGTTCTGTATAGTAGTTGCAGTAGTCTCAGCTACTGTGAAGAAATTTCAAAAATTCAGTAAGTGTACTTCTCTTATATGTAATAGTCTGAGTCAGGCCTTTCAAGTGGATTCCAGATGGCTTTGCTCCATTCAGTCTTTCTATTTTTAATCTTCTGCCCCCTTAACACTGTATTGTTTTCCACAATTTACAACATCAAAAATAGTCAAAGACGGCATTCATGATTGATGTTTTGAAATCTTCAACTTTCTGTTTTAAAACATAAGGAGATCTTTACATTTCTATTTTTTTAGTTTTGTTCTTAGTTAATAAAGTAAGAGTGTTTTTCTTTCTAATAAGTGAAGAACTACATACAATCATTCTCCTGTCATCTCTTATAAATGTTTAATTTCTAGAGTTCTAGAAACACTTGAATATATTTGGTAAGAATGTGAGTCAGATAAATTCAACTTATAACTGGGTTGTCCACATATGCATTTTCCACTTCGTGACTTCTCACTCACTATTCAGCCTACACCCATTTGTCCCTGCCTCTATCATTCATAAACCTTGCTCTTACAGGGGTTACCAACAATATCAGTGTTGCAAAATCTAATGGGCTTTAAATTTTTCATGTGGCTAAATGTTTTAGCACAGTTGACTACCCCATCCTTCTGAAAGCACTGTTGGTCTTGGCATCCTTGATGTTGCACTGTCCAAAATGTCACCTCTATACTTGGATGCTCCTTGTTAGTCTTCTTTATTAACTCCTGTTCTTTGTCCATCCTCTAAATACTGAAATTTTTCATGGCTCAATATAGAATCCTTTTCTTTTCTTTATATGGTCACTGGCATTAAATACCATCACTCTATCTGTAACTCATATCTTAGATTCTGACTCTTTTCTGAACTCCAGATATAGTTCTAATGGTTCACTCTGAATATTCACAGGCAAATCAAACTCAATGTCTTACCAGAAAACAACTTCTCCAGTTTTCCTCGTTTTAGTAAGTGACACCTGCGCTGATTCATACAGGCATTCATTCATTCATTCATTCATTCATTCAACAATTATTTCTTAAGTATCTGTTTTGTGCTAGGTGCTATTCCAGGTGTTGGACTTAAAACTTTACCTTTTCATTTTTCTATTGTTCGTATCCAAGAATCTATCATCAAATCCTGTTCAGTCCACTGCCAAAACTTTCTCAAATATATCTACTTTTTTTTTTTTAAGATTTATTTATTTGAGAGAGTGAGTGAAAGAGAGAGAGCACAAGCAAAGAGTGGGGCAGAGAGAGAGGGAGAAGCAGACTCCCTGCTGAAAATGGAGTCCAATAGGGGGCTCAATCCCAGGACCCAGGGATCATGACCTGAACCAAAGGCAGAAGCTTAACCGACCAAGCCACCCAGGCACACCTCAAATATATCTACTTCTGTCCATCTCCACTGCCTCCCACCATAGTCTAAGTCACTCTGTGTATTTGCTTTTAGCACTTATGAAAGTGAATTCTTTGCTGGAATGCAGCAGGAGCCTCTTAAGTGGCACCCCTGCTCCTATCCTTCTCATCCTATTAGCCATTTCTACATAGAAATCATAACAATCATTGAAAATGTAAATAAATTGATTCCATTGCTTAATGGTTCCAACTGTATTTAAAATAAAAGTCAATTTTTGTTTGTTTGTTTGTTTTGTTTTGTTTTATAAGGGGCAACAAGGGTCTCTCATTGCCTGTCTAAGTGCAGTTTTCCTCTGGGTACCATGCTCTCGCCACAAGGTTATTGTTGTTGTGTTTTTGTTTTTGCTTTCCCAACCCTTTTTTCATTTCTTTTTCTGGGAAGCTCCAAGTTTTCATCAGTCTCATCTCATCTTCAATATTCACTTTTTTGAGGGATGTTTTACCTGACTTCAACTTATACTATGTTCTTATTGTATCTTATTCATTTTCTTCATGGTGATTGTAAGAGTTTATAATTATATATCTATTTCTGTATTTATTATCTCATCAACTAAACTATAAAATTCTGGATAGTAGAAATCTTCTCTGTTTTGTTTATTTTAGATCCAACATTTAGCATACTACTTGAAATATAATGGTCATTCATTCTATATTTGCTGAACAAATGAATGACTCATTTTAAGTAAATTTACAAAAATATCAAATTTTCTACAATCATCTAAAAAGAGGTTGTATTTAAACATCCATGCTTCCTGTTTTTTTTTTTTTCTTTTCAAATTAGCATTTCAATCTTTACTTACATAAGACTTTTAGAAACTATGGGTATAAATATTAAACCACCCAAGCCTCAGTGAAATTTTATTGAGAATGGAGATGAAGGGAAACGGAGTTTTTAAAGTTAGTTTCTGAAATTTAGATGAAAAGAATATCGAGCACTAATAAAAAAAATGATAAATTTACATATCAATATAGGTTTTCTGCTCACAGATTCATTTCCTATGAAACATAACAGAGGCAAGCTTGGGGAATTACAAAGGAAGGAAAAATCCTAATCAAATAGAAACTGTTGTTTAAACAGAATATTAGCTAAAATGATCCAATTGGTTGCTGGAGCCAGTTTTTTTTTTTTAAGCTATTCATGCCAGAACACAACCTCTCAGAGCATTAAAAATCCATATTACGTTCCAAGTGTTTGCCCAACAGATGGGGGATTTGAAAGATATATTCCATGGAAATGGGATGGGAACAAGGAAGGTTACCAGTTAGTCACCAGCAGTAACACAATTTACTCATAATGGGACTATATTTCTCAGGGTAGACATTATTTATTTGTATCTCAGGGCATGTTTGGCTGTTATATGAATCAACCTAAAATATAGTAAGTTCAAATTGCTGGATCTTTGATTTCACTGTTGTTTAGGATTATACCATGGAATGTAACATAACATGCAGAATTTTCCTGAAAATAAGAATACAAAAAGTTAAAAGCATATCTTCATGGAATGAGTCAGACACTAAGCTTTGTTTTCATATTTCTCCAGTTACTTCAGATGATCAGAGGTTCATGTGGGTGATAAGTGACACAGTTTTAGGTCTTCATTTAAGACAAAATAATTTCCTGTCATTATAAAACACAGTTACAGATTCCCCCGCAACACGTCTCCGGCAAGGCTGGGCCAAGTTCCTTCCAGAGTTGGGAGGACTCCCCCAACAATGTGGCCCCTGGCTGCTCCAGGACACCAGGGTGCTCACTTTCACTGGGGTGGGGCAACCCCACTCCTGCCCAGCCGCTTGGCTTCTAATTTCTTGCATGCTGGTTTCATGACCAAGTAGAACTTTTTCCAGAAATGAAAGTTGAGTTCAGTATTAAGAAATCCAGTATCATTTACCATATTAATAAACCTTATTCCTAAGGCCAGCATCTTATTTAATGGGATAAGACTGGCAGCATTTCCACTAAAATTGAGGCAAGGATGCCTGGTCTCCATTTCTGCTCACCACTGCCATAGAGGTGTTATGTTTCCTCCAACCCCCAACCCCCAGAATTTGCAGCTTCTCTGGTCTCCACCTAGCCCTGGGCCAGCACCAGGGTGTCCATACTGACCCCTGAGTCCCTGTGCCTCTCAACCCTACCAGCTGCTGGAGGCCCCCACAAGCCGCTGTGTCCATGCCCCATGCTTCCTGTTTTTAATTAACAATGCATCATGAATATAATTTTAATACACAGTTGACCCTTGAACAACATGGGTTGGAACTGTGCACATCTACTTACACAAGGATTTTTTACATTTAGTGTAAATGTATTTTCCTTATGATTTACTTAATGATCTTTTCTTTTCTCTGGCTTACTTTATTGTAATAATACAGTATGTAATATATATAGCATACAAAATATACGTTAATCAACTGTGTTATTGCTTCTGGTCAGCAGTAGTCTATTAATAGTTAAGGTTTTGGAGAATCAAAAATTGTAAATGGATTTTCAAATGTGTGGGGTTTAGGGACACCTAACCCCCGTTGTTCAAGAGTCAACTGCAAGGTAAGAATAAAAATAATTTTAAAATTGTAAAATAGTCAACCTACCATGAAAAAGGTGTAATGAACTGACTATGGGTAGACCCTTGGACATGGTATTGGACCCCCACTTAAAGCGATAAGGCTCACTTGGTAATTCATCAACTTCTCAGTCATTATGGCAGGCGTATGGGACCTAATTCCCTTTCTTTTTTCCATCCACAAAAGTTTTTCAGTTGATTTGCTTGAATTTCCAGTCATATAATTATGTCTTCCGAAATAATTTTGCTTTCTTTCCAATGTTCATAATGCTCCGTTACCACACCCATCATTTCTGATTTATGAGATAGTATTGGCTTTCTTGAGCAACTAAATTCAGAGTCTCTAGAGATCCTATGATAAAACCAATTCCTTTAGGACATACTTCAGAATCAGTTTTTCAACTACTTTAGTGGAGCTTTTTTTTTTTTTTTTTAAATACACATTTTACCAAGTTTCCACTCTTTATTTAGTATATATTGACTGGTATAGTCTAAAACAAATGGGAAAGCACAATTTCTGTTTAGAATTCTGGTTTATTTGGATACAATTTATTATTTTCAAATGGTCCATTTGAGTTTCATTGGCCTTTTGTATTTGTCAATTTGTTTAAGAACACAAAGATGGTTTCCTGGTGAAAGGAAAGAAGTAGCAAAAAAGTCTAATTTATGAATTTCCAAGGTAAAATCTTTTTTAATTCTAGAAAAAAATGAAAGTAAATGGGAACAAATAGACTATAAATGATATATACTTCTTAAAATTAGAGGTTGATAAAATTTCTTTTGAATAATGAGCACAGGAATAGAAGTATTTAAGGAAGACTGTCAATTTTTAAGAATGTTCAGACACATACAAACACAGACACACACACACACACACACACATGGGCACTCACACAATTTGGTGCCCAGGTGTCATTTTTCTTGATGTAGGTGTGGCTGAAGTGATTGTCAATAGCACTGGCTTCCATTACTGCTTAACTAAATGGGCAATCTTTTCAGGTCTCCATCTGTTATTGGCAGGACTTTTCTTTCCCTGAAGGAAACATTTGCTTGTGATGATTAACTCTGTGTTTAAATACTGTTTGCCATTGAAGTCTTAGTGCCACTGTATGTCCCTAGCAGTTCAAGGTTTTGTCATTTTAGACCTGGCCTCATACTTACTTCTACTTACCTGGCACTTTGAACTTTGTCTTCATATTATCTTTTCCTTAGACTATAACAGCTTTAAACGACAATGATTACCATGTTAGTTTCATCCTTGCATCCTTTCCAAGGCTTACATGAGGTCGTATTTACAGAATAAGCACAATAACATTTTTTTATTTGATTTTTTCTGTACATATCTTGTCTCTGGAACTAGTTTCATGATGGCAAGGGCAGTGACTTATGTCTGTTAAAAATTTGTCTAAAGCTCCCCTTCACCTTGACAAAGTGGTTCCTGTAAGACAAGATGGGCTTCCATTATGTATGGTTATTTTCCATTAAAAATCTTGTGCTGGAGGTTACTTAACTTCAAGGCTTGCTGCAGAAACTTACTTCCTCTATTTACTCTTTCCATGGATCCTGACCCCTGCCTTCTGCTCTTATTCCTTGGCCTGGTGAGCTCTGGGTTTTTTTTTTTTTTTTTTTTTTTTTTTTTTTTTTTTTTTTTGCTTTCCAACCACAGTCCACTTGACCGTGTATTTATCTTCCTCAGCCCAAGCTAGCTTGAATTGTCATGCCCGAGCTGGAACACTCTGGCACCATTACCATGGCTTTCTCAGTCTTCACTCCTTGTCAGGGCTTTCCAGGCTGAGAGCTAATTAGTCTGACTCAGCCCCTGAGTCAACCACCCCATATGTGCTGACTGCCACAATGTCAATATCCTTGCTTAACTCTACTAAGTAAGTGGAGCTCTTAGTGCTACAGTTTTCCTTCTGTCCCCAACCCTGCCTCACACTGGTTTTTGTGACACATTCCAGCAATTGTGTAAATCGCCGGCACCTAACATAATGCTATGTACTTAGAAGACATCCAATACGTTTTAGATACAAAGAGCAAATGCTTATTGTAATGGTGTGGAGACTGTTAGGGAAACCTCCTTCAACTCCCACCACCAAACTCTAAATAGCTTTTGTCATTCACCTGTGCTTTTTTGGGTGATAATGGTATTTGTTTCCATTTTTGGTAAAAAATGATTTAGTTTTGAACTCCCCAAGCACACATTTATAAATAATGAACATTGTAAATGTTTAAAAGAATACATGGCAAAGTTGGAACCATCGGGTCATTTTTTAGCAACACAACTTTTTTTGGGGTGGGAAATTTACAGAAAATACTGTAGTTACCCATAATTTTTTCAGCCTATTCTACCCTCATAACTTCCATGGAAATATGCTCTTGATAAATGAAGAAACATATTGTAAGTGGAGTGGGGTTAGTGAGGGCTGCTGTCACCACCCCAGGTCACAAAGAAACATCACTTGCTCCTTAGTCTCTGGTAGAGCACCTCTTTATTCCAAGTACCATGTGGTACACACATCCAGAGAGTTTTTAATATGCTGTGTGATGACCTCAAATTTGGAGTTTGCTGAACTGGCAGAAGTTGGGATTGATATTTAAAAAGTGATGTGTTTGAGCCCCAGAAATTTGATGAAAAACAAAAACAAAAACAAACCCAGAGATCTAAGGCCATGTGAGCATATAAAGTCTTTCTTCCTGAGTGGGAATGGTAGGAAATAAAAACCAACGGTTGGGGAAAAATTCAGAAGTAAAAACTGAAGGTACAATATCTTGTAGTTTACCTTGAATTGATTACCCCACCATAGTCTGCTGATACATTTCCCCAAGGGTTATCGTTTCTGTTTAGTTTGGGTCAGCAATTCAGGAAGCTATGTTTCCCTTTATGAAAAAAAAAATCAAAAGAAAAATAAGTATTTTTCATCAGGAAGATAATGTTAGTGGTTCATCCCAGGTCCAAGTAATAGGACAGCCGGGCAGCCTCTGGTTAGACTGTGTCCCCCTGAAGGACCAGGTCCAGTAATTGGTTTTTGAAAAATTTTGCATGGAGTTTGTTATTCTGTAACATCACCCTTTTCTTTTGTTCTTTTTCTTTTAAATTTTAGCATGTTATTATAGATTCTTTTAGGTCACATGTGTATCTCCTTCTCTGAAATCTACCTTTCTTTGGGCTTGAACAAGTTATCACTAACAGGCTACGGAATGGTGAACTACTTCTATCCCCAGGCTCTCCTTCCACCTCGCTTTTTTCTCCTGTACCCTGTGTTCTAGCTTCTCAACTGTTCTTGTGAGCAAGAAATCACCTGAGGTTTACAGACTTCCAGAACTTCTTGCAAAGCCAGGCACCTTCCTGCACAGGTTTGCTGACACTCAGAACAGTTTTCTGATGGGTCAGGGTCTCTGTTCCCTCAGGGATGCTGCTTGGGGGTGTTGGCTTGGGCTTGGGCATAGTGGGGTCCTCACTCTTCTTGCAATCCTTTATTTTTACAACCATGTCACAGCATGTATAATCTCCTGCCATGTAACTCCAGCCAGGAATGTGAATGGACCGTTGATTGGCATGACTGATGGTATCACAGCGAGTTTCATGGTCCTCTTTCCCTTTTCTTACAGCGACCTGTTTAGTTCCCACAACTGCAAATTCTGAATGTTCCCACAGAGGTGAGCCACTTCAAGGACATGTGGCAGTCTCCAAGTGCACCGCCCCCCAAAGATGGGTTTTTCTTCAAGAAACTTTCTTGCAAAGCTGGGTTCCAGCATAGGCTCAGGAGGCTGTGCTCTCCCTCCCTGAGCTCCTGCTTCATGGAGCTGCTTATTGGCTCTCCTCCGTGTTTGTGAGATAGCTGGAATCCAGGTCACTGGAGACACAGTTTTCTCCTTCCAAACAAACATATTTGGGTGGAGTTCTAAGTCCAGTGCTAAATAAAACTATTAGCTTAATCCTCTAGTAAATAAAATGTTCGGAGGAGTGTTTATTTTATATAAGTACTATTTTCTTAACTTGGTTTTCTTCTTGATTTATCATTCTCTTGGGCAGATTTTTTTTCCCCTTTAGCTGATCTATTGCTTTTTCATGTTCAACTTATCCACTTAGACCCCGCTAAGTTTAAGGGATGTTATTTAGTTTGGTTTGGTTCTGTTTATGACACCATTATAGGGATTTCCGGAGGTTTTCAATTGCTTTAGTTTTCTCTACCTAAAATTCATTTTCTATCTTTACCTAAAGGGAAATCATTCTTCATATGTACTAGAAAAGTTCTTCGTATGTAGGGAGAAAACACCTAAATTGATTTTGAAGATTCCTTAGGAAACATGTCCTTTGATTTTTTGGGAACCTGCCAAATCCAGTCAATGCTAATCACACATCATAGTTATAAAGAGGTTTGTTTAAGTTTTTCATCTTAAGGAATTTATAATCTAGGGATAATGACACATCCAAGTACCTATACTACAAACTATATTAAACACTTTATTTTTTTTCCTAGAATTTATTTCATTTTTTTTTTATTCCTGTCTCTTGGAGACAATGTTGCCCTTCAAAAAAAAAAAAAAAATCTTCCTTGTCAATTCTTAGAGGAATATTATGTGGAAGTTAATTTACATTAATAATAGTCTCTAAATTGAATTACTATTAATGATTTTGCCTACATTTAGTTTTTAATTTCCTATAATAGACTTCACTGTTTTCCAGAATTATCAATCATTGGTACATTCTAAAGTTTATACTATGATATATAATGCCTATAAACTAGTAGGGAAAAACTTGGGGGTTGAAAACCAGCTCTTCTGACTTACAATTAGATTTTCCCACTTCACCATGGGTGCTTTTCAATGCCATATTATGCCCTAATGTAGTGGTCCTTGATATTTTTTGGTAATTGTTCCTTTGCTAATGTGATGCCAGTTATGGAGTTTTTTTTTTTTTTTTTTCCTCAAGAAAAGCAGGGGCGCCTGGGGGGTTCAATTGGTTAAGCATCTCATTCTTGGTTTAAACTCAGGTCATGATCTCAGGGTCACTGAAAGTGGAGTCTGCTTGGGATTCTTTGTCTCCTTCTCCCTCTACCCTTCCCCCACCCGCCGCTTGCACTCTAAATAAATAAATAAATAAATAAATAAATAAATAAAACATTTTTAAGAAGTGCATATGTAAATATACACTTAGAATTTTGCATACAATTTCAGGTGTGTTTTTAGACACTGTAAAGCCCATCCATGAAATTTCTCAGAAGCTTTGCTCCAAATTCATGTAATTGGGATCCTGGGAGGACAGGGTGGAGCCTGACATTAGAGAGCCCACTGAATATTATTTGAATCACAAT
Organism: Ursus arctos; assembly: GCF_023065955.2. Classification (NCBI taxonomy): domain Eukaryota; kingdom Metazoa; phylum Chordata; class Mammalia; order Carnivora; family Ursidae; genus Ursus; species Ursus arctos. The sequence goes on along the minus strand of NW_026622763.1, from coordinate 86,021,633 downwards.
TCTTCCCCATAAGTGCCAAAGAAATGATGCTAAGGGATCAGAAATGGGATCAATTTGAGGTTTATAAGACAGGAGGAAAAAAGGAATAGTCAAAAGCCACACTAGAATTATTTGTAAAGTGATGTGACATGTGATATATTCTAGAGATGATAAAGAATAGAAGAGATTGTTTTTGAAAAGACAGATTTTCAAAGCAGTTTTTATTCTGTCAGTAATTCTGTATCCAATGTCGATATTAATAATACAGCACTGAATGAAGTGAAAAGAGAAGGTTTTTTTGATCACAAAAGAGGGCATTTAAAGCCTTCTGTATCAGTGAATCATTAAAACCTTTCAGAAGAGAGAGATATAATTAATGGAGTGGTAATAAAATTTCACTCTTATCAAAGCTTGCCTTTGTTTAACATTTAATTTTCATTATGTATTACTGTTTGAAGGATCATTGGATTTATTTAAGACATAAATACCACTAATTCAAAAAACTTATTCCAGTACAGTCTCCAAAGATAGTAAGGACCCATGGATCTTATCACTACACATCCAAATTTCAAAGATTAGTCATGCAAAAAAAAAAAAAATCCACAACTTACCAGTAGCATTTAAAATATCACTCGTAAGTCATAGCTTACATTGTCGTAGCTTCTGTATCAACCATGTAATTTCTTTCACTCGAGTAGTAGAATTCTTTTGTTTTAAACTGTTAGCCATTTGATTACTTTTAGTTTGGAAGCTTGAGGTGAATTTGAAGTGTGAAAATTTACAGAAATTTATCAAATGCTCCTGATTTTAACCAAAGTATATGCAGATCTTTCATACAGAAATGACACTTAAACCAAGTTTTATAGGTTGTCATGACAACATGAGTAGTATTCCTTGAGGAAGAATTTGAGCTTGATCATATTTGCAGTTGTCCTGGCAACATGACAATCTGACTTCGTGAATGAGATGTCACTTACTTGCTTTGCCAATTAAACTGGTTTTAAGTTGATTGGACTTCTAGTTAAGATGATTGGAGATATATATATATATATATATATATATATATATACACACACACATATGTATATATATATACACACACATACATATATATACATATATATATACGATTCAGAAAAAATGATCAGTGTTTTGAAAATAGACATAAAAGAAATAACATTTCAGAGGATGAGAAGAGAGACAGTTACATATCAAAGTAGGAAAAGAAGTGTGAAAATGAGATTGGGAAATGGAAGACAAGGAATGAAAGAAGGGAAAAACGAAAAAAGCAAATAAAGTAAATATGGAAAAGGGGGATGGCATTAATAAGTCAAAGAATTTCACTGTATCATTGCTGGGTAGAAAAGGTTGAACATGGGAACAGAGAAGAGAGTTGCTATGGAAACATGAGGGCACCTTGATTGAACAAACAGGAGTGCCTTATTGTGTTGCAACTATGTTGTTGTTATTGTCATTATTATCAGGAACATCAGTTGCAGTATCATTCTAGAATCACACCAGAAGCATTTACAGGTATCTGACAAAGGAGTTTTGAAGGAAAGAGCTTCAAGCTAAATGGATTTGGTACAACAGAAACAACTCTTTATACACTATCACTTTCATACATGGACAACTACAAGTAAATCTCGCATCAATCAGAGCAGCTGTAAATACAAATTTTAACTGTAAATGTTAATAGTACTGGTTCCAACGTACTTAGATATCCAGGTTGAAATACGAATTGAGCGATTTTACTTTCTTCAATGAGTAATTTTATATGACTGAAGAACTAGGAGAAGTTTGATAAAATGAGACAAAAGTAAATGACATAGTGTAGATTTCTGGTGTGTGTGTGTGTGTGTGTGTGCACATGTGTGGGTAAAGCTTTTATTGTCTTTATATGTCTTTATGTATATTATGCCATACTTTTATTTTTATTTTATTTTTTTAAGATTTTATTTATTTGAGAGAGAAAGAGGGAGCGAGAGAGAGAACGAGCAGGGGGAGGGGCAGAGGGAGAGGGAGAAGCAGGCTTCCCGCTGAGCAGGGCGCTGCATCCTAGGAGTCCGGGATCCTGAACTGAGCCACCGGGGTGCCTCATGCCATACTTTCAAATCAGGACTTCTAAATCCTGGTTCCATGGCCCAGAGGTTTTGGGGTTCAATGAAACCCTTGAAATCAAATGCCAAATATGTGTGTATGTATGTGAGTATGTGCATTTTCTGGGGAGATGACCCAGAATTTTATTAGATGAATAATGACCTTCAGAACACCACCCACTAATGAAAAGTTGTGGGTAGGTGGATAAAATCTTGAAGAGAAAGAAAAAGAGAAAGATGGCTGGGATTTTTCACTGTGTGAAAGGCAGCCATGGGAAGGGACTCTTGGTTCTTGATAATACCAGCTATCTTGAAGCTATTGGTATGCAATTGAGCCATCTTTGGAACTGCCAAGGACAGAGAGACTAATCGAGAAGATGGTTCATAGTACATTTAAGAAATAAGTCACTAATATATACAATGGAATATTATTCAGCTATCAAAAAGAACGATTTCTCAACATTTGCTGCAACATGGCACTGGAGGAGATAATGCTAAGTGAAATAAGTCAAGCAGAGAAAGACAATTATCATATGGTTTCTCTCATCTATGGAACATAAGAACTAGGATGATTGGTAGGAGAAGGAAGGGATAAAGAAAGGGGGGTAATCAGAAGGGGGAATGAAGCATGAGAGACTATGGGCTCTGAGAAACAAACTGCGGGCTTCAGAGGGGAAGGGTGGGGGAATGGGATAGGCTGGTGATGGGTAGTAAGGAGGGCACGTATTGCATGGTGCACTGGGTGTTATACGCAACTAATGAATCATCGAACTTTACATCAAAAACCAGGGATGTACTGTATGGTGACTAACATAATATAATAAAAAAATTAAAAAAAAAAGAAATAAGTCACTAAGGCATAGTGAAGTCATTACCAGTGAACAAAACAAAAATCTCTGCCTTCCTGGAGTTTACATTCCAGCAGGAAGGAAGAGAACTACAGATAAAAGTGTATGATGTGGTAGCATGTAACTCTTTAAGAATTTTCAGTTTTACAATGAAGACATACAAATGGCTTACAGACACATGAAAAAATGTTCAAAATCATTAGCCATCAGGGAAATTCAAATCAAAACCACCTTGAGATATACCACCTTACACCAGTTAGAATGGCAAAAATTGACAAGGCAGGAAACAAAAAATGTTGGAGAGGATGTGGAGAACGGGGATCCCTCTTACACTGTTGGTGGGAATGCAAGTTGGTACAGCCACTTTGGAAAACAGTGTGGAGGTCCCTTAAAAAGTTAAAAATTGAGCTATCCTATGATCCAGCAATTGGACTACTGGGTATTTACCCCAAAGATACAGACATAGTGAAGAGAAGGGCCATATGCACCCCAATGTCCATAGCAGCATTGTCCACAATAGCTAAATTGTGGAAGGAGCTGGGATGCCCTTCAACAGACCACTGGATTAAGAAGATGTGGTCCATATATACAATGGAATATTACTCAGCCATCAGAAAGAACAGTTACCCAACATTTGCAGCAGTATGGACGGGACTGGAGGAGATAATGCTAAGTGAAATAAGTCAAGCAGAGAAAGGCAATTATCATATGGTTTCACTCATTTGTGGAACATAAGGAATAGCAGGGAGATCAGTAGGAGAAGGAAAGGAAGAATGAAGGGGGGGGTGAACAGAAGGGAAAATGAACCACAAGAGACTATGGACTCTGGGATACAAACTGAGGGCTTCAGTGGGGAGGGGAGGGTAGTGGGGGATTGGGATAGGCCAGTGATGGGTATTGAGGGCACGTATTGCATGGTGCACTGGGTATTATACGCAAATAATGAATCATGGAACATTGCATCAAAAACTGGGGATGTACTGTATGGTGACTAATATAACAAAATAAAAATTATTAAAAAAATTTTTCAGTTTTCTCAGTGCCTGCCACAGAGTAGATGCTTAATTAGGGCCTGTTTGCAGGGGCTTCTTGATATACACATTAATTTAGGAAACAGTTTTTTGCCTTTGCTGTCTAAAGTATGAGCTCTGTGGGGGACTTTTATGTATTTCATTTACTGCTGTATCCTGAGCACCTGGAGCAGTACCTAGAACTTAGTACACACTCAATAATTATTTGTTGGTGAATAAATGGTCAATGTTAGGAGTTGGGGACATAACAATCACTTAAACCCTCATAGGTATAAGCAAAAATAGTTCACATCAACTTTGCCCTCTCCAAGCCTATTGTCTAGAGCAAGAAGGTCTTCATTTATTCAGAAAACAAAAACAAAAACCATAAAACAAAATGTTGGCCTTACCAGCTCCATAGCAGTGCAAGATAGGTGTTTTCTCCATTCAGCCCCTGGCTAATCTGGCTGGTTGTGTCAACATTAGAAATCGATAGATCAAAAGAGATGTCCATTATTCACATTAGAATTTTTCCCCTTTCTACTTGACCAACCCATCCAAATGCTGCACGTCCAGACAATATCACTATCGTCAGCTCTGAATACCTAAAAGATATCTAAAATATCTTTTTTATCAGTCTCAGTAAGGAAGTTTTAATGTCAGAGTTGTTTGGGTGGTATAGAGATTATCTTGAATATAATATATAGTATACAAAAAGATTCTGTTGCCAAGAACATCTCCCCTAGTACACTATAAGAAAATGCCCCCTTGATTTGGTCAGTAATAGAAAACACAATAGTGCTTTATATTGCAAACTCATCACTGATACCCAATTTCTTACTTAGTTGAACCTCAAGCATGGTACCCACAGGTATCACTGAAGGGATATTTAGAATTTGTACACACTCCTTTTTTGTATTGTTTGCATCCCTAGTGGCGTGGGATCAGAATTTAGCTCATCAGAGCTTAATCTATTCCAGGTATAGTAGCAGGTAATACATGTTAGCATAAATCATTATCATCTCCTATATCATCTCGTATGTCCCAGGAGTGTTACAGGCACAAATATTACTCAGCCCATTACAGCACCACTTTCTAATATGTATTATCATTTCCATTTTACAAGTGAGAACAAACAAACAGAAAACAAAACAACAACATTTCAGAGGAAAAGTTATCCCTTGTGACACAGTGAGAGGCAGGCAAGGAATTCCAACACAGGCCTACAGACTCTAAAATTTGTGTACGTTATGCTTTCGTAGGATACCTAGGAAATCTCTGTGATTTCATCTGGTTGTGGAACTCATTGATATAATTCTCTTTCCAAATCTTAACCCTTACCTCATTCCACCAGTTTTTATGCCATTCATGCCTTGTCCCATGGTGCCTTGGTAGACAGCACAAACCCAGGCTGGATCTGAGCTGTTGCCCTTGGTAACAGGCTGTATCAGAGACTGGGTTCAGTTCAGATGTCAAATCACCCTGGAAACACCCTGGGGAGAATTTGGAATTATTCATAATTACCACAAATTGAAAGTGATGAGAAAATTGGTGCTATTTCCCTATCAATCTCTAGAAAGATTATTATGCTATCTACTTACTACCAGGTTTGGTTTTTTTTTTTAAATTCCTACTGTGAAAATTTGTTCCATAAGCATCAACAATAATTCCCAATCTTTGTTTTGTAACGCTCCAGTGTGCCTCCAGTTATTTCAAGGTTTGCAGTAAAATTCTTAATTTCCTAACAATATTAAATGTAGCTAAACTTTGCTTTAACTTTTTATTTTGAAAGAACTCAAACATATTCAATAGTAATAGAAGAGTAACGAACCTCTATGTACCCATTGATCCAGTTTACTAATAAATATCAAATCTTATATCATTTATATTCACTCTCACCCCTCCCCCATATCCACCTCAGGAGCATTTTATAGCAAATTTCAGATATCATCTCATGTCAGCTTGATTAAATTTTATTTAAATTGTAATGTCAAAGGATCAATTGGACAAAGAGAAAAATGAGGAAGAGAGAACATAGGAACAATACAAAAAAACCCAGCAAAACGCAGTGAAACTTCTTGTTTTTATTTTGCTCCAAGGAGACAAAGCCATGTATCTTTTATTCATTTTTACAGCAGTCAATACTTAATATATATTTTTGATGATTATGATAATGATCACTTTGCTAAAATGTGTGGCAAATAATTCCTGAGTGGGTATCAGACACAGAGGGAGATGGGATAAATTGTAGCAATCCCCTGACGGTAAGAAATTGGGAATCAGTGATGAGTTTGCAATATAAAGCACTATTGCGTTTTCTATTACTGACCAAATCAAGGGGGCATTTTCTTATAGTGTACTAGGGGAGATGTTCTTGGCAACAGAATCTTTTTGTATACTATATATTATATTCAAGATAATCTCTATACCACCCAAACCACTCTGACATTAAAACTTCCTTACTGAGACTGATAAAAAAGATATTTTAGATTTTTTTGCTTTCGTATTTCTCATCAATAACTACCAATAATAGAGCTGCAACTTTATAATACTTTTAAATATCAGTATTAAATATTTGAGTACTAATAAAAATACCCTATCTGCATTACAGTTTTTCTTATTTTGTAGAATGTGTCTAGTTATTCAAAAAATGTTTCTGTTCTTAGTCATATTGATGGCATTAAAAACACATATAAATTGGTTAGTAATTTAACATATCAAAAAATCAAATAAGATGATATTCAATATATTATTTATTATTTTTTTATAAATTCAGTTCAACTTCCAATCTAAAATATCAATGTTAAATCTGGACAAATTTATGCTTCATTAACATCCAGTATTAATTTCAATGTTATGATAATGTGAACCAACAGCTGTCAGTTCTTAAAAATGTAGTAAGAAAACTAGGCTATCCATCAGTTAACCAATATAGAAAAAAGGTTTTATGTTTTATAGGAATTTTTGTAATGCCTCAAATTCAATTCATACTAATTAGAATAGCTTTGGTGCAAAAGTAGTGTAATTGGTGTTTTACTAAACATTTTGACTTTATAATTTAAAGAAAATGGCTGGTTCTAGATAGTAACATACTCTAAAATGAAAGTTTGTGTTCATCATCTTATAGAATTTTTATTTTAAGATAATTTTATAAATCATATGTGCACCGATAATTTGTGTAAAGGTAAATTAAATAAGGACATACAGTAGTAGGCCAGTCATCTCCACCTTTAGCTTTTGTAAGAATCACCTGGAGAGTTTATTAAGACACAGATCACTGGGTCCAGCCACACAGTTCCAGTTTCAGGAGGTCTGGGGAGGGCCTCAGTATTTTCCTTTCTAATAAGTTTCCAGGTGTTGCTGATGGTGTTGGTTCAGAGACCACACTTTGAGAACTATTGTAGTAGACTAAAATGTTCTAGGAATGCAGGGTTTCAAGTTGTAATAGTTATGGAAAGGTCTTTTTAAAATGGCTTAGTGCATGGGAAAAGATATAAAGACAGGGGTTGCCATTAATTCTAATACTTTCCCCAGTCACCTCACTCCCCCTCTCTCCAGGACTATTGTTCCCCTCCTCTTCTCTCTTCTCTTTCTTAAACATCTCTTCTTTTCTGTTCTCAAACATCCAAAATCCCTTCATCTTTCCCCACCCTTAGCTGATAATGGTTTAAATTTACCTAAATTAATTAAGGAAATCAGAAGAGAACTTCATCCTCCTGCTACCATATTTACCAGCTGACTCACCCCTGTACTTATATATTTTAACTTTCAATTTGTTACAATGAGTGCACTTTCCCTGTTCCAATCTATAGCTAACCCCTCTACTTACATAATGCATTTCACTCCCACTGGCATAAGAATTTGCTCCCACAATTTTTACTGTCTCCTGATTTTCTTCTTATCTCACTTGCATTTCCTTCATAGTCTGCTTTGCGGGAGTCTCTCTCTCTCTCTCTCTTTTTTATTAAATCAACCGCAAAGACCAGACTGATTTCTAGATCCTTATAACGTACCAGGACAATTCACTTGGAGAAGAGAAGCTCTTATGTGTTGGATCCCATCCCCAATAGCCAAGGGCTGCCCCATGAATCATCAACTCTCATGCACTCCAAGATGCAAGTGCATAAGTGGGGATGGGTTTCCTCAGGTGTCCCACAGTGTGGTGTCAGAGAAAGCCTTGGCTGTATAGGAAGGCAGGCAGAGGCCCTCCATCTGGGCCTGATGTAAGGTATGGTCAGGTTGCATCTCTGTTCAGACCTGTCTCTGCAGCAGTGGTAGATAGAATAAGAAGTGCAGCTGAGAAGACTTGACTTGGTGCACAAGGGGAGTTCATTCCATGACTCTTCTATACAGACACTTTTGATGGTTTTAATAAAAAAAGAAATTCTTCACAATTGATCTGAGGCTGAGGCAGGGGCATTGAGGGTATCTGATACAGACAACAGCCTACTTCATGCCATGCCTTCGTAAACTGTAAAAGCCCATTGTTCTCTTCAGAATCTCTAACTAGCATCTTATTAATTGTCACCCACAACTAACAATGAGTTAATTATTAGTCTTTATCTAGCATCTTATTAATTGTCACCCACAACTAACAATGAGTTAATTATTAGTCTTTATTGTACAAGTAAGACAGCTCTAATAGTTCACCACTGTACAACCTGAAAATTAAATTCATTAAAGACCATTCACATTGATGTAAGTCCTTTAAGGTTGTTAGGGGAGTTGAGGAATCTTCACAACTATATTTTTATTTCTTTCTTCAGGTTCTCATTTAGTAAACATCCCCCAAGACTTGTAGTTCCAGTTTGAAGTTCAGAGATTATGACCTTCTCTCTCCTCCACCCAGAATCATTAGTAGTACTCACATACTGACCCAACATGAGAAGCATAACACATTGATATGCCATCTCATGGAATTATTATATAGAACCACTTAATACATTGCTTAGGAAAATGCTGGACTTTACTAACAGCCAAGGAAATGCAAAGGAAAATAACAATAAGATACTTTTTCATATCCAACAGTATGGAAAATTTAATAATAATAATCGTATTACTAACTATTGGTGTTAGTGAAGATGGGGGGAAGCAGGAACTCTTAGCTATTGCTCTTAGAGTGTAAATTCCAAACACTTCAGAGAGCAATTTTACAAAACCTAGCATAAAATGTTCATATACTTAAATCCAGCATTTAATGATACTTAGTATAGGGCGATATTCATATACATAAACCCAGCAATTTCTCTTCTGATGCCTCTTTCTCACAGTTCTGGAGACTGGAAAGTCCAAGATCAAGGCGCCAGCGGGTCCAGTGTCTGGTGAGAGACCTCTTCTTGGTTTGGGATGGTCGCCTTCTTGATGTATTCTCACATAGTGGAGAGAGAGGCAAGCTCTTCGGTCTCTTCTTATAAAGACACTAATCCCATCATTGGGACCCCACCCACCCTCCTGACCTCACCTAAATCTAATTGCCTCCCAAAGTTTACACCTCCAAATACTATTGTGGGGATTAGGGCTTCAACATGTGAAATTGGGAGGATATAAACATTCAGTCCATAGCACTTTCTATATACATTTCAGTAAGCTCCCTATGTATATTTCAAAATACTGTGTTTAGTTGCAAAAGGATACATACAATGTGGTATAATTTATCATATTCAAAAACCTCTAAAATAAGAGGCTGCATTGTTTGAGGAAGCATTTCTAAGTAGTAAATAAACAAAATACATAGGGATAATGAATAAGAACTCTGGAACAGAGAAGACTGTATGTGAGTACGGAAACAGGGAGAAAGACAAAGGATGGCCATATTTGTAAGAGTTTAGTTTTAGAGAGAGGAAAAAGAGAGGGGGAAAAAGTGGTGTGTGTGTGGACAGGGGGAGGGCTGAGCAGGGGAAAGAAAAAGACAAGGATAATGAGTGGGGGAAGAGGAGCACAAAAGCTCATGCTAATTCTGATGGTGGATACATAAGTGCCTACTGTATGATTTTGTTAGGTTTGTATGTTGATTTTTTCATACTAAAATATTTTTATTTATTTTTATTTTTTTAAGATTTTATTTATTTATTTGACAGAGAGAGAGAGACAGCCAGTGAGAGAGGGAACACAAGCAGGGGAAGTGGGAGAGGAAGAAGCAGGCTCCCAGTGGAGCAGGGAGCCCGATGCGGGGCTCAGTCCCAAGACCCTGGGATCACGCCCTGAGCCGAAGGCAGAGGCTTAACGACTGAGCCACCCAGGCGCCCCTGTACTAAAATATTTTTTGAAAACATAATGCTAGTTTTACTTTTGTAAAATGGAAAAGCCTTCATTCATAACTAGCTGCCGCTTTACTGCTGGAAGGGTACAGACACTGATGGTTGCCAGAGGGAAGGTGGTTGGGTGAAGGGAAATGGGTGAAGGGAAGTGGGAGATACAGGTTTCCAGATATGGAATGAACAAGCCACGGGAATAAAAGGCACAGCATAAGGAATACAGTCAATGATATCATAGTAGCCATGTAACAGGATAGATGGCTCTAGTTGTGGTGAACGTAGCATAATGATAAACCTGTAAAATCACTAAGTTGTACAGCTGAAACTAATGGAGCATTTTGTGTCAACTATACTAAAAAAAGTCTAAAGAGATCACCATTGCAACACTATGTATACAAGGTATTGGGGGCCTTAATTCTTTTATTTTATATGTGTGTTTATTCTCAGTGTTCCCTTTCGAAGTTCAGGGTAAGTTTCCCTTATTTTGCTCTCAGATGTTACAACAGTGGGTGAGAATCACAGTTGGAGATCTACTTCCTTTTTTTTTTTTTCTCTCTCAAGGTGCTATAATATATCTCTGTTACATAGTTTTTCTCTAGGCCTGAAACAACATAATGATTAGAGCACACATTTCTTGGCTACAATTAGATCATACTTGTACTGTCTGATGAGACTTAATGCACTGTGATTGGGGTACCCAGAATTCTGCACTCATAGGATTGCATGGTATTATCCGTTATGTGCAGAACATTAGTCCAATTTTTGGAAGAACATCTAATTTCAAAGTTACTTTTGAGGGGAGGTGTGGTGAGTTGCCTCACTGTCGTTCCAGTGTACTTATTTATTTTACCCAACTTGAGAATGTTTACATAAATCTTTATATTCCTAATCGTAATTAGAAAAATCATATGCAAGTTTTATTCATTAGTTCAGAATCACTCCCCCACCTGCTAAGAAAGTCTAGATGTCAAAATTATCTTTTGAAACATGAAATTTGAGAAAAGACTTAAATTATACAATAAGGACCAGGAAGGAAAGCAAACTGCCATTGTTAGGGTTCAGTAATCACAGAAAAAGGTAATTTGGCTAGGTAATATAAAGCAAACAATGATCTTTTAGTCTGGTTAAGAAGTTCTAACCATCAGAATTAAGGGGGCGTGGGGGTGGGGAGACAAGTAACCCACCAGCAACAATGATCTATGTCAAGAATGCAGATAAAGAGGATGTTTTAGAGTTTTGTTCAGTGTTGAAAGGAATTTTCTCCAGGAAGTCAATCTAAGTGTAAAATTTGATTTCAATCTCTAGCAGCATGAGGCATAAAAATACATACGTACACACACACACACTCACCAACACTGGTCACTAGGGAACAAAAAAGCAATGATCATGTTTGTATTTCTCTGGATAAAGTCGTTATTCTTTGGTTTTGTTTCTTTTGTTTGCTTATTTCTCCTGAGAGCTTTACTAGGCATTCAGGAGAAAGACTTTATCGCCATGTTTACTCAGTATTTAGTCTGCGTTTCCAACCTTCTCAAGGCCTTTTCATACTTTCTGGCACAGAAGTTATCTTTCAGCTCCCTAGGCGGTGCTCCAAGTTCACTTCAACCACACAGGGATTTCTGATCCATTGCTTGGTCTTCCTTTTCACTATCCATTCTAGTAGCCCAGCCTCATTTCATTGCCTCACATTCTGTGATCTGTCATTGTGATCACATTCACCTTCCTTGCTTCTCTCTCCTGAAGTTCTTGCCCCAAACCCCAAAACTAATTAAACCCATCTTTCTACTTGTCCTCTGCCTGTATCTGAGCCACTCTATGTGGTAGAGAACAGTGCATGGCTACATGGCCTCATCATAGTTTAGAATGATCACAGGTATGAGGCGGGTCCTCAATGTTGTCCAGCAACCTCTCTGCTTCCCTCAGTCAATTCATTCCCCAGACAGTGTTTTTTTTTTAAAGATTTTTATTTATTTATTTGACAGAGATAGACACAGCCAGCGAGAGAGGGAACACAAGCAGGGGGAGTGGGAGAGGACGAAGCAGGCTCATAGCAGAGGAGCCTGATGTGGGGCTTGATCCCATAACGCCGGGATCACGCCCTGAGCCGAAGGCAGACACTTAACCGCTGTGCCACCCAGGCGCCCCCCCCCCAGACAGTTATTTTATACCTTCTGTTTGATCCTCAAACTTCCAACAATCCTTCTTCCCTCATTCTCAGTTCATTGTGTTGCTTTTTTTTCCACTGAGAAAAATACAGCAATGAAAAATAAGCTCCTTATTTTCCCACTTCTGTATCCACCTCCCTCCCTACAGCGCTTCCTTATACTTTGCCTTCTTTTTGTAAGATCTTTGACAACCCTATCAAAAAGCTCACCTTGAACCCATAATTGTAATTCTATCCCTTGTTTTATTTGTCTTCATAGTTATTATCATCAGTTGGCATATTATGTATTTACAATGCAGACTCCATGAAATCATACACTTTGTCTATTTTCTTTAATAGCTTCTGAAACATAATAGATGTTCAATAATATTTATTAAATGAAGAATGAAATGTTCTATTAACTTCATGGAATATCTACCCCAATTTGATTATTACTGACTCAAAGAGAAGGGTGTAGTGTGAGAATTAGGAAGTTCTCTTTTGCAATATGAGTCAGAACTTTGTTGATCCAAAATGTTCCAGTGGTTCTTACTTAATAAATTTATTTTCCCTCTCAGAGGCCAGTTCATATTCACTTTATTCCCACCCTTGCCACAATATTCTGATGTTATATTTGATATATTATCTCCTGTTATGTAAATGCTTCACTCCATACATACATGCATAATTTCACAGTTGCTCAGCAAGCTTGATGACATTTTTGGTGTTGATTTTGTCTTTGATGATTATATGAAGGAAGCACATTATGTAAATGTTAACATAATAAAGGGAACACCCTTATGTTAAAAGTCATTTCAGGCAGTGATGACTTATCCCTTATTTATTAGTTAAGTGGGATGAATGTTAACCAGGGGGACTTATTTATTTTGCTGTTAATTGTTTTTTCTGATAATTGAACAAAAATATGCCAAACAGAACAGGAAACATTTTAGCCCATGATTATGGTTCTAAAGAGGTGTCTCATCATTTATGGAGCAAAGACGATAGAAGATAAAAGGCACTCATGCTGCATAGCATTCCAGACATGTTCTTTTCCAACCCACTTATTGTCTTCTTTTCTTTGTGTATCCAGCCAGGACCCAAAATTTAGTGTTAAGTCATGGCTCACAGGATGAATTCCTTAATCTGGGCAAGTCCTTTAAGTCTTGGAAATGACCCTGGCATAGGAAAGCAGATTCTCAGCGAACATCTAGGGAATGTACCAGATACTCAAAAGTCAAATATTAGCCAGACACCAGTGTTGGCTACATGAAATTCAAAGGCAGTTGTATCCATAAGGAAATGCCAAAGGTGCCTGTGATGTCATGCTGTTGCTGCACGTATATTTGGTGTCACTAAGATTCATTGCCGCAGGAAAACAAAACAAATATGTAACTTAAAAATGCTAAGTAGTTTGGAAAAAATACACCTTAGTCTAGTGTTTTCGGTTAAATTTTCTTCAGAATAAATTAAGAGCTAGGTTTTAGAACTTTAGCCACTTTTGGAAGTGGTGTCTTCCCCCCCCCCCCCCAGGATAGTTAGGCTTGGCATCTTCCAATAGATCTCTCCAAATGAGGTCTGTCGATTTGGTGTCCATTCCCTCTTTTGTCACTCAAGGCAGCAGGACAGGGCCTAAGCTGGCCAGAGTCTGTGGATCAGTGATGTTTGGCCATGAGAAGCCTCCTGCATTGATGCAAGAGTGCCATACAAAATGGCGTGTGTTCTATGTTTTTCCATGTGTTCTATGATATGGAAAAGGTTGGGAAACACTAGACTAGATTGGTTAATATATTTATTCAAAAACGTGCTTTGGATGCCTACTGTGGGAATCTGGGAATACATCTTGGGAATATAGAAGTGAATATAACTCACACCTCAGTGGTCTCTAAGTGACATGTCATTTCTAAAATTCTACCATGTATTTCTCTTACTTCAAAATGATCAGTTTTGACCAAAAAGATAAGTATATCAAAGAAGAACATACAGATGACTGAGTGAGCATGGAAAGTACAAAATATTGGGGCTTATGAAAGAAAATATTGGAGTTCTTGCAACAACTATTTATAATTGTTTATCTCTTGAGGACACATTTCTAGTTTTGCTTTTCTTTTCTTGGCTGTCTTTCAAGCTGTTTCTTCACATTATTTTCATAAAGATTTTAAGTAAAAATTTTGTTTGTATAGGAAGGAAAATTATGTGATTTTTAATTATTAAGCATATCAGAAATTAATTCAAGTGTAGGGTGGCTCAATTCCATAACATCACTATAAGTATACAAATAGATTAAAATTCACAAATTACTTCTTCAGGCAATCACAAATAAGTGAATGGGTTTATGATCTAACTGTTAAGGTGATCCTTACCCTTTCCACAAAAATAGAAAACTATGTGCTGTGCATCCTCAGAGCCTCTATCTAGCTTATTTAGGTCTTCTTAGCACTGAATGGTTCTCTCTAAAAGAGTTTGTTTATTGATATGAGGCTTGGCAATCACAGCAGATACACAAGAATAGTAAATCTGACAACAGATTGCAAAGTCTTAAATGAAATTGTGGCCACTCTACATGAACACAAGCTATTTCCAGACAATTAAAAGAGCACACATTTTTATATTTTAAGCACATCCATCAAAAATATGGAAAGCAGCTTAAAGTATTTTTTTTACAAAGTAACACTTTTTAACAATCCAAAATAGGGTTTAAATATGTACATTTTACTTAAAAATACTGAATACTAATTCAGTATTCTGTTATACTATGGTTAGCAACAACGTTCTCAAAAATAGTGATAAAGAATGTTTTCTTTCTCTTATCATGGTTTGCTATAAGATTCCTCACATATTCTGATCCCCAACTAAGTGGCAGTTATGTTGAATATATAGGCATCAACTGCTTAATGTCAGTGGCACATTCATGAAAATCTAATGCTCAGCACAATATACTAAGTAGCAGACTATTTCCCTTTTTACAAATATGTGAAATAGTTTAATGTATTATTTGCCCACCAAAAGCCCTCGATCAGTGTCCTAAAAGGTAAATAAGACAAAGAAACTCCCTATGTGTGAGGAACATGCAATCACATTAGAAAGTAAAATAATTAAGCTATCAATTGTTCACCAATCAATATATTGATTCTTATGCAGTTGTTTAATGGGTGGAAACATACTATATAGTCGCTTTGTTGACACTTACCTATTTTCAGAATTTCTACATGTGATTCTGATGGTCTACCAATTGTATTTAGAAGGTAATTCAAGATTTTCCCTGTGTATTATTTTGTTAAAAATGTAGTTAGTTTGGGCACATACATTGTTTCTTTGTAAACATCAGCCAAATATATTATTTTGAGAAATATGTCTGCTCTCTGAAATTTCGGTACTATAAACCAAAGTGAGTTCCACAAAGAAAATGTTAACTGGAAGATATTCTGGAGAATGTACCTATATTCTTTCATGTACTTTTCATAGATTCCAGCAATTAGCCATTATTTCCCCACTTTCACGGATAGGAGAGTTGAGGTTCAGAGAGCCTGAGTGTCTTGCAAAAGGTCTTTTGTATGCTAAAAGTGCCCATAAGCATTTTTGTCAAATTTTACCAAAATTCATTTTTTAGATAATGTGTTGATATTTTCAAGAATCTAGAGCAGGTGTAAACTATCTTCTTTCATAAAGAATCTTCTTTCTCCAAAATATTTTCTAGTATTTTGTTTCATGTGAATACTGAATAAATTATTTGCTGACTACTATGTGTCCAACCCCTCTGGTCCTTTTACTTCAAAGGGTGAAAAGGTGGTAACTCTGGTTTGCACAGATTAAGAGAAAGAACAGTAACTTTCACCTCTAGATATAGTATTGTCTTTCCTATGTCTAAATTATATCTATTACATTCTCTATTACATATATATCTACTACATTCTCAACAATTTTTTTCCTCTTCTCTTTGTATGCCATCTCCTTGTATTGTTATCACACACAAAAAATCACCTTATATTGTGACCAATGAAGGGTTTTCTTTTTTCAGTTATTTAGTTTGTGTGCCATTCAATAATTTCCATCAAAATAAAAATAGAAAGTCATTGCTTCCACTATTATCTGTCTGAACCAAGGGCATAATTCTATTATCATTCTGTTTTTAGAAACTCAATTTCCTAGATTTGCGTTGAAAACCATGATTACACATAGAAGACCAATGTGAGTCTTCTAACTCATACTGCTTTTTTACCGGGAGACTGGAAAAAATTGTCTTAGATTAGCAATATTGTTGATGACTTTAATCACATTTCTCCTTCTAAGTACCTGTATATTCAAAACAAATGGCTGATTATGCTGACCTGCTAACAACTAACCACATTAGGTGTTTATTAGAATAGTGTCCCTGCATTCTCTAGAAATGCCAAGTGTTCAAGTTGCTTTTAAGTTTAACCATGACTTTTCACACATAAGCCTGAGAAGTTCTTGAAGGTGTTTTCAAAATGCTAATTTGTGGGGAAATAAAATGTTTTTCCCTTTGCTAAAATTTCGGAACTTTTTACTTGTTCAGATGTCCCTAAAATGTAATCCTATCTGTACTTACATAGAGAAGAGTATTTTTAGTGACCGTTTTGGTACTTAATCAGTATCAAACTCTCATTAAGAACTGCTAGTTGATTTCTAAGTTCAGAAACTTACCATCTCAAAGTTCCCATCTAAGTTCCATTTAATTATTTATATAGAAATAAACATTGCTTTCTTGCTGTTTTGTTTTAATCTTTTGGCCAAATTAATAGCTTTCATGTATTTCTTGAAAAATAGAATTGCTTTCCTTGATTATCATTGTCATGATGGAAGCCTGCAGATAATTAATAAAGCTTTAGTGGTAACAAATATGAGACTGAAAGAAACCAGCTGGGGAAACTACCAACATCCTCATTCAGCCATTCAGAATGAAATTATAATTTTAATGAGCCTTAAAATTATCCATTTGGCTGTAAAGGAAATAAACCATACCTCACTTGCTATTCCTTTATGGCTGATGAACTCAGTATTGTGAGGAGGCAAGAAAGAGCACATCATTTATCTTTGATATGTAGACTGATGCATGTAGATTTCCAAGAGAATTTCAATAGATTTTAACTGTTCAAAAGTATCACTAAAACGGAAAAGAAAATATTTTCTGATGTGTGACTCTTGTGATCTTTTAGTGACACTTTTAATCTTTGGTAACAAAAAATACACACACAAAACAAAAATCAGTCCAACCCAAAAACACAACTTCCTGAAGATCTGAATTATTATTTGAAAGAAATAGAAAAAATCTTAGTCTTAAGAGGAAAATTCCGCATTGAAAGTAGTCTGTTTCAGAATTAATAAAGTATAATGCTCAATCTTATTCAGAACATTGACTCAACGTTTGGACAAATCAAACAAACTCTTTAGGCTTTAGTGTCCTTAACTGTAAAATGAAAGCATTAGATTAGACGGTCTCTAAGATCCTTACTACTTTGAGTTTGACCTACTCCAAGGCATTTTGTGGTTTGCAATGGCCCAGTTTTATTATTCTGATGTAGTGGTAAAGTATCTATAGTGGCTTAGCTGAAATCACACTATTTATTAGCAATTCATGTAGTGATATTATCAGCTATTATTTTTTATTTGTCCCTTAGTACATGGTCTTCTGAAAATGGGAAACCAAATTAAGCGTTTTACCATAAGTTTGTGGTAGAATTAACAAGATGAATATATGTAAAGTGACTAACACCGTCTATGACACAGGTGGTCACTAAAGAAGACCTATTATTGTCATTAATAAGGACTATTCAGAGTGCTAAAGAAACTTTCTGGTTATTCTTTCATCTCTGACAAAGAATAGAGGAGTCATTTCTTTACAAATTAACTGTTTGATATGTTCAAAAGGTTGAATGTGCTCTTTAGAACATTCTGTAAAAAGGATAATGACAATGCCTATTTCTTCTATACATTTTCTCTGCCATACTTTCCTTCATACTAACCCATTCATTAGATGTTCTTAAGCAACACATGTTTAGGTCAGAAAAAAATCCCAATATGCTATTCAAACTCCAAGTTTTACTGGGTTTGAATATTCAGTGTATTCAGTATGTTTATGAAACATGAAAAGTCATGTGGATATTGTGGGTGCACATACTGGATGATTTTGTAGGTCGCATTTATACCATAGGTTAGTACCCTAGAGACTGTGTAAATTAAACAGGAAGATTATAGACTAAAGATGCCAATTAATTCTGCTTATTTCATTCTTCTGAGAACAATTGTTAAAAACGCTTTCACAATTAATTTTAAAACTTTGAAGCTGTACTTCCATTTTTTTGTTGTTCTGGTAGAAATAAATATAAGTCTGTCTCATTATATTCTTCATAGGCTACACTGCCAGATGATTCTACCTGATCTTTCAGGGATTTTCAGACATGGATGAATTTATACACAATTATAGCTTAAGAATTTCACTTACAGTGGGAAGAAGAGTGTCCTATAGAGGAATGTAGTAGGTACATTTTCAAGGACCCCTGGGGTTTTTGCCACTATCTCCTCCTGTAATGTACTCCCAACCATTCTTTTCTGGGTTTAGAGATGAGATTTGCTTTTGCCCAAGTGTCTTGACCCATAGCAGAATATGTGTAATTCCAGGAGTGGACGGTATTTGGGCCAAGTAAGAAGTCCAATAAAAAAAAAAAAGTACATAGTAATATAAGCCTTTCTCAAGAAACAAGAAAAGTCTCAAATACACAACCTGACCTTATAAAAGGAGCTAGAGTAAGAACAGTAAATAAAGCCTAAACGCAGCAGGAGAAGAGAATTAATAAAGATTAGAGCAGAAATCAATGAGATAGAAACCAAAAGAATCATAAAACAGATCAACAAAACTAGGAGCTGGTTCTTTGAAAGAATTAATAAGATCAGTAAACCCCTAGCCAGACTTATCAAGAAGAAAAGAGAAAGGACCCAAATTAATAAAATCATGAATGAAATCGGAGAGATCACAACCAACACCAAAGAAATGCAAACAATTATAAGAACATATTATGAGCAACTATATGCCAACAAATTAGACAATCTGGAAGAAATGATGCATTCCTAGAAACATATAAACTACCAAAACTGAAACAGGAAGAAAGAGAAAACCTCAACAAATCCATAACAAGCAAGGAAATTGAAGCAGTAATCAAAAATCTTCCAACTAAATAACAGTCCAGGGCCAGATGGCTTCCTAGGGGAATTCTACCAAACATTTAAAGAAGAATTAATACTTATTCTTCTGAAGCTGTTTCAAAAAATAGAAATGGAAGGAAAACTTCCAAATTCTTTATGAAGCTAACATTACCTTGATCCCAAAACCAGACAAAGACCCCCCACCAAAAAAGAGAATTACAGACCAGTATCCCTGATGAACTTGGATGCAAAAATTCTCACCAAGATACTAGCCAATAAGATCCAACAGGAATTAAAAGGATTATTCACCATGACCAAATGGGGTTTATTCCTGGACTGCAAGAGTGGTTCAACATACGCAAATCAGTCAATGTGATACGCTACATAAATAAAAGAAAGGACAAGAACCAAATGATCCTGTCAATAGATGCAGAAAAAGCATTTGACAAAGTACAGAATCCTTTCTTGATTATAACTCTTCACAGTGTAGGGATAGAGGGCACATAACTCCATATCATAAAAGCCGCATCTGAAAAGCCCAAAATACACACATGTTTATTCCTTTTCCATTCCATAATAAATGTTGATGATTGATCACTGTTTTTTGAGTTTTTCATTAGAAATCTGTAAATGCTCATTCATTCTAAATGTAGGTTGGCCACAAGAAAAAAAGTCAGAATCATACTCCTTATTCCCCATAGAATGCGTTCTAAGGCTAAAACTTCATTTCCCAATAGATGGAATTTTTGACCTCTTTTAACTTAGTCTTTTTCTAATGATTTGCATTTTATACATGAAAGCAGTGATACATTTCTATATTTTGAATAAATTGGTCATAGACATCCAGGGTTTTTAGGAGCATGAACAGGAAATTGGATTTTTAGAGATTCTGTGTTTCCTATGAAAAAAGAATTTTAAACAAAATAGCTTAAAAACCTGAGAAAACAGAGCCAATTAGTTGGTTATATTTGTCTTTACAGAGACACACAAATACATCCACTGGCAGAACATAAAAAATTTTCAGCATTACCTTATATTTTATTTAAAAAATAAACATTGGCCTTGCCCTTTTAGGAAATTTTTATAATTTTCTGCTTTGGCTGAGAATCTGTATGACCTTTGTACCACCTGTGTGCTGAGGAGCACCATAACATTGTTAACATTGATCTTTTTTTCTGCAAATGTTCCATCAAATTCCCTCTAAGGCTTTATCTTCCTTGTGGACAGAGTTAGTACAAGCTACTATATCTGAAAATCCATTCTCAGCTTGCTATCTATAGCAATTAATAAATGATTTTTTTATCAGCCATTAGCCCCTATGTTATTAATCAAAAAAAGCTAGATATTGTTTGTTTTACAGTATGGCAGAACAGATGATGAGCACACATGAAAAGAGAAAAAAAGGAAGAAATTTTATTTTATGGGATGAGAGAAACAGTGTATGTTAAAAACCATTTCAAAATGATTCCTAGCCCTAGACTTAAAAATTGTTTCAACACAGTTTATGATATAACACACGTAGAAGGAAATGCAGCAAATATCTTTAACATTTTTCCTGTCCGGTTCTGTGTAGGAGTTAAGAACCTTGGGTACTTTATCTTATTTCATTTTCAGTCAACCCACGTCGACTAGCAGAGAAATTTATAGCTAAATTATCAGATAAGTAAGTATGTATTTTATAACCTCTCATCTTCTCTCTTTGTGCTTCCTGCTTCTCTTGGGTGTCTCCATGCTAGGACACCTAGTGTTTTGTCCACCTTTTCCTTATCATGGGCTTACAGGCCCATTTGGCATACATAGTTCAACCAGATTTCCCTTGAAGTCCTGGATACATCTCCTTAACATAAATTTAAAACTATGATGCATCAAGTAACCTGAAAGCAATGCCATACAATCCCAGAAGGAAGTTAAGATCGATGGGGAGCAAAATGAGAAATTTGCCTGGCAAACATCATAAGCTCTGTCTTTTCTAAATGGCAAACTTTCAAATGTGCATTGTTCAATATATCAGAAACATTTCTCAACTAGAGAATATGCTCTTTGAAGGCAGGAGGAGTGCATATTTTTCCTTTGCCTACACCATAATGTATTGCAGGAAGTAGAGACTCAATAGTATACATTCACTAATGTATAATACAAATAAATTGAAATTAATTTCAAAGTCATAAAGATAATAATTTTGGAATGAGGGCTAATTACTTCTTAATTGATGAGCATATTGAGTTGACTATGTTTATTAAACAGTTATTCATTAAGCAGCTTCTTTGCTGTGGGTCTGTGCTGGAGATACACTGAGTTACTAGAGATATACCGGTATACAAGATGGACATGGATCCTGGTGTGAAATATATTCACATTAAAAAATGATTTGAAATAAGAGTAACCCACTGTAGTAATCAACCAGACACATTATTTAAATGCATAAAGTTTACTAGCATCTTATTTTTTTAAAGTAATCTTTATACTGAAAGTGGGGCTTGAACTCATGACCTCAAGTTCAAGAGTTGCATGCTTACCAACTGACCATCCAGTTACACCCGAAACTAACATTACGCTATATTTTAACTAACTGGAATTTAAAGAAAAACTTAAAAAAAAGTTTACTAATATCTTTGACTTTGACTTTCTCTTTTTTTAATCTCAATATTTCTAAATTAACATGTATATAAGATTTAAAATTACATTGTCTTTCTGAAACTGTTGATATGACTTTGCTGTAGAGCTTTACAGTATTTTTTTTTTTTTTTAAGCAGGCTCCACACCCGATGTGGGGCTTGAACTCAGGACCCTGTGATCAAGAATTGCATGCTCTACCAACTGAGGCTGCCAGGTGCCTCTCTGCTGTGGAGATTTAAGATCACATTTGTACAGGATAGTGAGACATCAGGCCTGCATGACATTACAGATTCTGTTTTGATACTTGCAATCTTTTATCTGAACATGTATTGAAGGGGGGTCTCTTTTGAAATCAATTTTTATTGGGGAGGGGCATCTTAATTTTCAGTATAAAGGGCAGTTACTCTGTACTGTGCTAGTATTTTCTTCCACATAATGATCCTTTTAGATAGAAAGTAAGATTTGTGCTTGTTTATGTAACTCTACCCCTCCTTTTTTTCCTAAATACAATCTGTTGTCCTCCCTCAAATACCTATGGTCACAAACTGTAAAGAAAATAATGTACCAGAAAGTATTTTTAAACTATGAAATGCTGTAGGTTTGCTGGCTATTATTCACTTCAATGAAGCCTGCCCAAGTCTGGACTAAGTGGGAAATATTGTGAAATGTATGCATTGTATGATCACATTTTTGTGAAATATTCACGTATTATGGAGAAAAAAAAAAGCAGGAAAGAGAATGCCAAGAGAAAGCAATGATTTAACAGCTGTTATTCCTAGGTGGTCAAATTATTATAGCCAAAACTTTTATTTTCTTCTTTGTATTTTTCCTTACATTTTGAACCAAAACAATAAAAAAAGAAAAAAGAAAAAAGAAATGAGCCTCCAGACATTTCTGTCTTTGCAGTTTCTAGAGACTCAAGTTTTATACCTGTACAGATAGGTGGACACCAGCATTGTGTTATTTGAGGACTGATTAGTATGTCTGTCATGAAAAAAAAAAAAAACAAAAAACACCCAAATAATATATATTTATCTCTCTGTCAGTATTTTAAAATGCAAATGCTTTGGGCAAGGGTCATTATGTCATAAATACCTTTTAATGGATCAGATTTTCAGATCGTTTTTCATAATGTAAAAATATTGATTGGAAATTGGTGTGAAATAAGGCAAGTAAATGCTTCTAGTTAGTATCTGTGACCTTGGGAAAGATCCTAAAATTCTGTGCATGAGTTCCTTCCTCATATGTGTAAGATCAGTAAGATTCTTTCAAGCTCTAGAAGTTAGTAATTCTGTGCCGGTCCCAGAGTTTAATGTGTGATTCTTTTTCATGCGATTAGGCACCTATTCTGGATCCACATCTAAGGCATCCAGACCCGGCCCCTTGGGGTGGGTGGGCGTTGGGAGAGAGACAGAAAAGAAATTGCATTTTAGTGTACTCCTTGCAAGGAATTTTACTTCTACTTCACAACCACGTTGACAAGCAGCATTATTTTCCTATTTGATAAAAGCAAACCGAGAATCAGGAAATTATTAAGTTATTAATGTTAGTATGACGAACAAATAGTGTAGTTGGGAAATGGAGCCCTGGTATACTTGTAGCTAAAGTCCCTGCCCTTTCTACCATCCCAGGCTCCCTCTCAAAAAGAAATCATAACATCTAGGATAGGGGCAGGAAACTGCTTCCAAGCCAATTTTCTTTTCTTGCTGCTGGTCCTTGTGTTCGTTCTAAAATGACAGCCTGCATTCCTGCAGTTTCTCAGAATGTTTGAGAGGTGACTATATTGCCAGTAATTTCCAAAATACTGTTGCGTTGTCTTTCAACTCCTTTTTATCTCTCAGAGAAATATCAAGACTGATGTCCAAAAGGCAGACCCTTACAGGTTGAGGATGATTAAGTGCCTAGATATTTTCAGGAGAAAAGACTGCTAGGGTTCAGAATTGGGGTATTTTGTGACAAGGTACGTGAAAGATTTCTTCCTTGAGAATCTTTTCCTTTGTGTTTCTCTCAACCCTACAAGTTCAGCAAGCATGGATCTGACAAAGCAAAGCCCGTAGTTTAATACCAGCCCAGTAATTGTATTGCTCTTCAAACTGTGGATTCATTTTGTGTGATTGCAAGCAACGGGAGCTGACCATGACTAGTATAAGGAAAAAAGGAAATTTATTGTAAGGCTGTGTGTGTGTGTGTGTGTGTGTGTGTGTCTGTGTGTCTGTGTGTCTGTGTGTCTGTGTGTGTGTGTGTTGTGGTTGTGGTGGCATTGGTGTAGCAGGCTCATGGACTCATGAGTTGGAGGGCCAACCTTGGAAACACCCAGGACTTACAGGGGCTCTAGAGAAATCAGCCACAAGAGTGCAACAACAGGCTGTTAACAACGGCCTGTTTGATGGAGGCTAGACCCTGAGTCGAGACTAGACTTAGGGTCTAGTCTACATCAGCGTCGCTCCTAAAGGAATACCTCCAACAGTTCCCATATCCCTGCACCAGTCACCCAAGACTCCGAGTCCCAAAGAGTGTCCGGTTGATCAAACCCTAAGTCAGCAGACTGAGCAGATTAGTCCCTTAGGCTTTTTTTTGTGTGTGTAACTGATTTTACCTTCAAGATTAGGCCCAGTGAGGGATTCCAAAAAAAGAGATCGAAGGTCCAACTATGAGATGCCAGACAGATACAAGAAAATTGTATGTGGTTCTTTATAGTTCGAGTCACAAGACAAGTCAAATATGGACTTATTCTAAAGAAATTGTATTTGTTTTGTTTTATTTGTATAAAAATTAACAAAACCTTTTCTTATGTGGTGGAAATTTTTCTATTTCTTACTAATATAAATGCTTAATTTCCCCTCTCATTTTTCTCTTGAATTAAATTTTTTTTAAATTTTGATTTTATTCTTTGTAAATACACTTCGGGAGAATGTTAAAGAGAACTTCAGAGCTGATTTCTCATCAGACTGCGGTATGTACATATCACTACTAGTACTTTATTTTGAAATTGTCTGAACCAAGTAAAGCAGACTCAGATCTACATACAGGTAG
The DNA here is from genome assembly GCF_023065955.2 of Ursus arctos. NCBI lineage: Eukaryota > Metazoa > Chordata > Mammalia > Carnivora > Ursidae > Ursus > Ursus arctos. The sequence continues at coordinate 85,996,490 of NW_026622763.1, read as the reverse complement.
ATATAATTAGGTAGATGCGATTGACTTCAAAATGACTAGATTTTATTTTGCTTAAGTGGAACAGTGACATCTAGTGCCTGCAAAATTATGTCACTGGATCTGAAGGAAGATGAATATAGATATACCTTTAGGTTGATTGAAGATGAATGAAGGATCATTTCCTACTTATATCTGCAGAGATTGGTCAGTTCTCAATTTTCATGGGTACCACATTAGTGACCACAATTCCTTCCTAGCTGTTCTCCTTAATTCTGGACTTATCTCGTATTAATGTATTGTCCTTCTATTTACAATTCTTTAAGGAATTCCTATATTGTATTTCTCCCTTCTTCCTACCAGTCTTATTTCCTGTTATGTCTCAAAACACATGCTCAGTTTTGTTAGACTCGATTTTTTTCACTTTCAAAAAACAAATCAAGTTATTTTTATTTCCACAACTTGATTTATGTTCCTTTTGCCTGGAAGGTACTTCTCACTGTCTTTTGTCAAATTTTATTTATCTTTCAAGTTTCATTTTCTTGGTATGTCTTCTCTTTCTCTTGTCTTTCTAAACTACTTCTTATCCAAATCTATTTATTTATTTATTTATTTATTTATTTATTTATTTATTTATTTTTCTTTAATAGAGAGACGGAGAGATCACGAGCAGCGGAGAAGGGTAGAGGGAGAAGCAGATCCCTGCAGAGCAGGGACCCCGATGCGGGACTGGATCCAGGACCCTGGGATCACGACCTGAGCGGAAGGCAGACACTTAACCGACCGAGCCACCAAGGTGCCCTTCTTATCTGAATTTCTGTAGCATTTACAGTGTTTATAACTCCTTGGCGTTTAGTTATAGTCTGTCCTGAATTAATTACTACTGTCTCTATTTATTGTCTCTATTTAATTGATGCAATTTGGTTGCATCAATTAGACTATAAATTCCTTGAGTTCAGGGCATTCCTATACTTCTTCTAAATACCTTTTCAAATTGTTTGAGCATGTCATGCAATAATACAATTTTTGATAGGTTTGTTGAAATTTTGATTTTCTGTAATTTTTGATAGTTTATTTTGATAAATCTTGTTAGGTTTATTGTAATATTGGTTTCTATATTGCAATAAACAGTATTCCATGAGGTAAAAAAGAGCCATATGACCTTGATCATTCAGATAAAATATTAAATAAATTATAAGAATTTCTCTTTATATGATATTTATACAGGTAGATTGATATGTATATAAAACATTAAATCATAAATTGATTGTCCATAGAAGATATAACTGGAAGAAATTATTGATGATAATTAACATAATTCTTTAATTTATAGATGAGGACATGCAGGCTTAGATTAATTGAAATATATATATATGTGTATATACATGTATTTATTATATATGCATGTCCTGAGAGTATATTCAAGAAAAATAAGGCTGCTTACAAAATTGTATACAATATAAATACATTTTTTAACAATGAGATAATAACGAAATATTTTACATTTATGTATATTTTACAAATTGAAAATTATTGCATATGATGCTTCTTTTGATCTTTATAATCACATTGTAAATGATTTTATCCCCATTTTACAAATTTTTTATATACACTTGTGAAAATACTTTTTGTGTCTGGCACTCTGTTAGGTGCTGGGATGCAAAGATGAGTATCATTTGGCTCCCTACCTTTGAGGGTTTTTCCATTGGGTCTGGCAGATGAAACCGAAGCTGAACAGTCTAAGTGACAAGCCAAGATCACACAATAATAGCCAGAGATCCAGCAGTAGGACTGAAATTGTGTTTCAGAATTCAAAATTACTTCCACATTATTTGGCCACCTTTGCTTGGAGTTATTTTGGAAATGAGGTATCTAATGACAACAGGTATAAACTTACAAAGAAAATACAGTGCTCATTCATCAGGAAGTGATTCTGCCATTTAACTTGCTGAAACAGAATAGCCACAGAAAGTAACTTAGCTTTACCATTCTTTTTCTTTTTTTTTTTTTTTTAAAGAATTTATTTATTTGAGAGACAGAGCAAGTGAGAGAGAGAAAGAGAGAGAGTGCATTAGCGTTAATGCAGGGGAGGGGAGGGGGGAGGGAGGCAGAGGCAGAAAGAGAAGCAGGCAACCCACTGAGCAGGGAGCCTGACTTAGGGCTCTATCCCAGGACCCCGGGGATCATGACCTGAGCCAAGGCAGACACTTAACTGACAGCCACCCAGGCGCCCCAGCTTTATCATTCTTAAATTTAAATCATCATATCAGTGTTTATTGGGAAATAGGTTATTGTTTCCAGATGAAATAGAATTTGTAGTACAGTCCACAATCTTCTGATTGTTAGAGGTTTGTACTTTCTTCAGTTCCTCTTTCGTTCTTCCACACCACTGCCCCCATCTCCACATTACCATTCCTTCCCAAGATTACCCATCTTGAAACAACAAAAAACAAGCTGTTGTCTTGGTATCTGGTCCTGTTATTTCTTCTTACTTCCTTTCATTTTCCTTGTTTATATTGTAGTCTTGATTGTACCACTCAATACTGCTCAGTGTTTCATGCTCTGTGTACCTGGACACCTACAACATCAAGAAGCAGAGAAAAATTTACAAAAGTAGAGATTCGAAATTCACATGATACAATTCTCATCTAATAGCAGTGAGTGGTCTGGAAGAAAAATCTTCCCATCTTAACTACAGCAAATAATTTTGATTACATAACTCATTCATTTTTTTCTCATTAAAGTTACTGGGCTTTTAAGCTGTGAAATCACCTCTTTTAAGTAAGTGACAGCTTTTAAATATCTAGAATACAAGGAAATTTAGAGATCCAAAAGTGTTGCAATTATTACCTTAAGGTAATGTGAATTTCTGAAAGAAAGATAGCAAATATAATTAGTGAGGATATGAAAAAAATGCCTGATTCAGCATAAAGACAGAATCTGGAAAGTTCACGTGGCATGTTGAGAGATAAGATACACTCTGGATATCTATGTAGAGGTGAGTCAGGTTTCCTGAATTGTGAGTCTGTTTTCTTTGAACCAGGAGTGGCTGAGTAAGCAGCTGAATCCAGTGCTTGATTTGTTCATTGGTTCCTGTGTGAGCAACTCTGTTGCAACTATGTCAAAGCAAAAGTTGTGGGTTTTTGGCTAGTGTCTTAACTTTCATAAGTGAAATCTGAGTGGAGAGGGCAACAAGTTAATTATTGCACCAATTTTCAGCTACCTTTTGCAGCCATTTTATCCTTTTGACTCAGTCCAAATGACCTACTGGAACTATAATTCTTTATAGCTAAAATTTCCTAATTGTAACATTTCACATCTGTCCTTAAAATTTTCTAGAATTGTGTTCCTTACAATACAAAATTTGAATGTTTGATGTACCCCTCTGTTTGCCTAGGTTGCCTAGCTCTCTTGGACGTAATGGACACACAATAGTTGCAGATTAAAGTAAACGAAAAAGCAAGTTAGAATTTCCCTATAACATTTTGAGTTGCATATCCCACAGGGACGATGGGTACATAGTAAATAATTGTGAAGCCTTAGTCTTGAGTTCACAGTATCTGAAAGGAGGACGGAGTGGTATGCTTCAGATTTAAAGGGTAATAAAAGGAACTAGGTGAAAGAATACAGATTTTTTGTCTCATCGTCCCCCATATTTCTGAATAAGATCCCTACCCAAGTATCTTGGCAGGGTAGGGGCTACTTAGAATATCAGAAATTTATTTTTATATAACAAACATTTAGTAAGTGATAATTCTGGAAACACTCTTCTTGGTACCATGCAGTCAACAAAATGAAAAAAGAAGAAAACCTTAGATTTTTAAAGCAGCAGCCATATTTTTCCTCTAGTATGTTTGTGGTACGTGTGTATATACATATATATGTGTGTGTATATTCATATATACATCTATGTATTTATATAACATATACATATTTAATAGAAAAATATGTGTACATTTCTCTTTACCTATATTAGGGCTAAAAGCTAGCTATAAACAAACAGTTCTAAGGACAATGAAGAGAAAGTAATTCTTACTTGTTTCACTAAGGAGTTGATGGAAGTTTTCTTTCCTCTGAATTATATCTTTGATATAGTATAAACATTTGGCGTGTAATTTGAAATCTTACTTTTTGATGGAGCAATTTAAAGAGGGAAGCGAATAGGATTGTTAAGGGTAGTTGGTGAGGAGATGCCATACATATTTTTAAAAAGTGATTATCTACCTCAATGGTTACTATTGGTTTAAATAGTTGAACACATATTGTAATGCCTACTTTTTGCCAGGGACTATTTTAGTACTATTATATATATTATATATATTATATATATTATATATATATATGGCTAGCCTGCTTTTCAAAAAATTAATTTTCATATGAACTTGTGTTTGCAAGAAAGAGCGTGAGCTGCATGTTATGAACTTTGTGTGTGTTCCCACATTTTAATCACCATCTGTGTCCCTTGTCTGCATCACCCCTTTTGTCATCCTGGTTCACATTCTCATTGGCATATTAGAATAGCCCCCTAATTGATTTCTCTCCTTTCACTTCAGCCTTCCAATCCAATATACATACTGCTGCTAAACTCAGCTTTCTTAAGCACTGTTTTAGTCATTTCATTTCATGCCTCTGTTAACAACCCCTCAAATGTCCCCATTTCCTACTCCATTGAGGATAAAACCCTAAGTGCTGCAAAGCTTTCCACATTCTGATCCCAAATTCTGTGCTGCTGCTTCTAATAGTATTTCCAAATATGGTACATTTGCTGTGTCCTCACGTTGGCACGCTGATGATCAAGTTCAGCCTGTAAATTTGTCTACGTGTTTTTTTTTTTTTAATTTACAACACTGTAGAAGGATATTACACATAAAAATCCATATTTCCAGGCCTTACGTAAATTAGATGATCAAACTTGAGTCTGGAGCTAATGTCATCCAAGGTTATGCTGTTGGTGAATCCTGCACTCTGCCGTGAGCACTGCTCTCACTTCCTCCTTTGATCCCTTAGTGGCAACTTGGTATCTCCTGCATTATATTTATTATGATCTGTTTTTAGTTAGTTACTTGATTATTTTACCTGGATTGTAATCTTGTTTGGGAGTGGAGGATATGTTATATCTTCCAGTGTTTCCTTTATAGTACCATGAACACCATATTTTGCTCATAGAAAGTGCTTTAAAAATATTTATCAAGTACTAATGTCTTTGGGCTCCTGGCAAGCTTGGTTTGCAATAATGATTGTTAAATATTTAATCTCATTCTATGCCCCATGTTTAGTGAAACTCTAGGACATCTAAACTAATATTAGTACCTCTCATTCCCTTTGCAGTTTGGCGCTACAGATTGTGAACTTCAGAATAAAATTTAAGTTATTCTAGTCACTGCCCTACTTTCCTTTGCTCTAAGACATAGTTCGATGAATGCCACCTAGATGATGGGTTATTGATGGTATTGCCACGGTCAAGTGTGGTGATTGAATAAACATATTTGGTGGATAAATAGAGAAAGTTTAAAAAGAACTTGTATTTATAGGCAGGACCTTCATGAAACAAATATAATTTGAAACACATGGGGTTTGCCAGCACTTAGTGTATTGTTTGGCAAATAGTCAATACCACAATAACCATTTAAGTGATATAAAATGTCATGATAAAAGTTAGTAGCTGCATGTTAAAAATAGATTTGGCATCTTGGAAAGAATACCAAGCCTTTTTTTTTTTTTTTTAATGCATTTACTGTCTGTAGTATTTAATGCCTCAAATTTAATCTTAGGATCTTCCATTCCAACCTTAAGCTTCTGAGTAAGGACTCCATGCACAGGTAACATGCTGGTGCTTTGAGAGGGTGCAGCTCTCTCTGAGGGGTTTCTAGGATCCCTCTCTCTGACGGCTATTCCCCACATCCTTCACCTCCTGCATTGCTGTCTTGTCATGTGACAGCAAACTTGGAAGTAACGCGTATGGGATGGAAGGTATAAGATGTGACAATGTCCCTGCTTGGAAGCGGGCTGTTTTAGAGCATTGCCAGCATCTTAGCAACTTTACTTGAGTAAGAAATAAACTTTTTTATATAAAACACTGTGATTTTAGAATGTACTGTTACTTTGGCACAGCAGAGACTATACAAATGAATAAACTACTTAAAAAAAAGATTTTATTTATTTATTTGACAGAGAGAGAAAGAGAGAGCAAAGCAGGGGAAGTGGCACACAGAGGGAGAGAGAGAAACATGGGGCTCTATCCCAGGACCCTGGGATAATGACCTGAGCCAAAGGCAGACGCTTAACTGACAGAGCCACCCAGACACCCCCAAATGAATAAGCTACTTTTTATTCTAAAGTAAGAAATGTACATGTTTCAATAAAAATTGTGACTGAAAAAATGTATATCTCAATATTTCATATCATGGCCATGACAGAGGCATGAGAGCGAGAGAGATGTCAAGGTCAAGTGGAGAAGGACTCTTAAGGAAGGAATATCAAGATCAACACTATAAAATTACAAAATCCAGTCCTCTGTTTTCTTCCCTGTTACAAGTTTTTATTCATTCACCTAACCCTCACAAAATCTCTGGACCTTTAAGCATTTACTCATTTTAAAAAATTAAAATATTTTAAAGTATATAAAGTAGAAAATGAAAGTGCTCAAGCATCCTACTCAGCCAAATCAGTCTTATTTATTTGTAGGAGGAATTTATATATGAAAAAAATTTAAAGTACACAAATCACACTATTTTTCCCAGTTTGACACTGTCTTTTTTACTTTGCAGATAGGGTCTTTTCCTATACAGAAGTCTTAAAGGGATTCCCCCCACTCCATCTGCCCTTCCTCTACTTTATGGTTTCTGGCTTTAATGTCATGATTAGAAAAGATTTTTTTTTTCCTTTTCAAGGTGTAATTCTGTGTCTTATTCTATTATTTTTAAGATTTTTACCTTTTAATCCTTCCGGAATTTATTTTTCTGTATTTTGAAAGCTAGGGCTTTAACTAAGTCTTTTTTTTTTTTCCCATGTGACTATTCAGTTTCCTAATACGATATAGTCAATGATTTGTACTTTCCCAGTGATTTGAAATGATGCCTTTATTATACATACATGGATCTAATCTTGACTCACTGTTGTGCTTCACTGATATATTTTTCTATTCCTGTGCTAGTTCTACTTTGTTTTAATACATCTATATTTAATATGATATAGTATGTTAGAGCAAATCTCTTAATGCTCACCATTATAATTTATTTATATCTTCTTTACATCTGTCAACAATGGTTAAGAAGGTTCTTTATATACAATCTTTCACATTGCTTATTTATCCCCAGGCTTCATTTATTGCTTATTCAATGCTACTGTGAATAAGGGCTTTTTCTTTATATACTTTTTAACTGGTTATTGCTGCTTTTAGGAAAAGTATACCCACACACATCTGTGTGTGTGTGTGTGTGTGTATGCATGTTAATTGATTATTTCTAGACATCATAACTAAACTTTCTTATTGCTTCATAAAGTTCTTCAGTTGATATTTGGAATTTCTGAATTAAAAAAATTTACATGTGACAAACAATAATAGTTTCATCTCATTTTTTATAACACTTAGCTTTCCTGATTCATTTTCTTTTCTTACCACATTGTTTAGAATCCCCAAAATAATGCTACATGCTGTGGTAATACCTGCTATCTTTCTCATTCCTTTAATGGGAATGCATTTAGTGCCATTATACTAATAATAATACTAAATGCCATTATACTAATAAACATTAGTACAATGCTTATTCTCATATAAAAATGATTATTAATTACATTAAGATAATTTCCTTCTATTCCTCCTTTTCTACAAGCTTTTAAAAAAATCAAGAAGAGATGTTAAATTTTGTAGTGTTATCTCAATAATTAAGAAAATGAAAGAAAATGCTAGATTAAAATGGATTGCCAGAGGACATTTAACTTTTTAAAATTTACTATGCTTTTCTTAAAGATTGTTTTACTACCCAGACAGCACTTGACTGATCCTGGTTTACCAAGTTACTGCACATAAATTCTCAGTGTACTACACACTGATAGTTTGTTCTTACAGGTATAAGCACAGCAGGTTTGCCTAAAAAGAATTTTGGGGTTGGCAGATTTTCGTTTTGGGCTCTAAAGACCTCCACCTCTACTTCCTACCCTCCTTTCCATTGAAATGACCTTGTTTATTTCTTCTTTGTAACTGGTGTAACAGTGTAACATTTATTATCTTTTTTGTAGCTTATTTGGTGCGTGATTGAAGCATTAAGAACTTGAAAGTCTCATTGTTCAGCCCCCTCCTCATTAGCAAATGAAAACAAGACAACCACCTAGGTTGGAGAAGGTACATGGGTACACAGTCGGTGTCCAGGTGTTAGAAACATCAGTTCTGATACTTATTGTTCTCTTAAAAATGAAACAAAAAATTGTAATGGCTCAACTTTAGAAAAATACTCTTTTACCTCATTTCCTAAATTTTTAAAGGCTTCTGTTAAATGGTTGCTGGATGGGGGGCATGTTTAACGGCCATCTCATTATCATAATCACTACACATTTCCAAATCTGTTTTTTCACACTTGAGTGTGTGTTTCCAAACTCAAATTTATGCACATATAGCTTTAGGAATTCCTGATGAATAGCAACCCATTTAAGAATTTGGCTAATGATATCATAAATGCAGAGATTTTTATAGGTTGAATAGTGTGCTGTTTTGCCCACTAATTGTTTCATAGGTGTTACGCATTCCAACTAGATTTCCATTTATAAGCCTAAAGCATTATACGCACTCAGTAAAAGTAGATTCTCTGAGATATCCAGGAGTAGAGAGCATATAAATTGCTCAATGACAAAATTACAGGTTTTTAAAGATCAAAAAGGATTTGAGAGATCATCTCCATTCTTTCATGTTGCAGGTAAGGATGGATGGTGACACTGGCTGTCCTCTAAACAGGAATGCTGTTTCAATTGCCTTTTCTCATTTAAATGCTAGTATCGATAATTGAAAGGTGGCAAAGATTGTTGAACCCATCTAACAGACTGTTATGCCACCAATGGTCTACTAATGGACAATATTTCTAGGCACACGTCATATAGACTATTGGAAGATTGTTGCTTATAGATCAGAGTGAACATTACTGAAGACTTCTTTTTGCTCTCCATGCATAACTTTCTGGGACAGTGACCTAGATGACAGTCACTTCATTAATTACCGTATAACATATTTTCTGTACAAACTTCAGAAAAAGTCTTGCTCCTGTCAATATGAAGATTGAATGTCCAGAAAGACACAATTTAGCTTCAAGTTACAAGAAAGATATCGGGATAGCTTTTTGAGTTATAAAAGAGATGTACTTGTAAAATTAAATTGATATTGTCTAACAAATTTTTCTAGAAATGAAATTTCAGCCCATAAAAAATAGAACAGTATTTTCCATTAATCTAAAAAAAACCTGCATTTAGAATACTAAATTCATTTTCTCAGTCTCTTATTACAGCTGCTTCTGATTTCTCAATAAGCCTGAAATATGAAACATAGGTGGGGAAAAGCAAAGGAGGTCATATTTGGGTCTTTAAATGCAAAGTTGGGAACAAATCAATATTTTCTCATTACTATTAAATCTACATCGGAAGGTATATAAATATATATATATCTTCTAATTCATATATATATATTCATTATATATTCATATATATATTCCTTCATATGTATGTATGTATAAATAGAACCCTATAGAGACATCTCAGGAAAACATTTAGGAGAAGGATGAAATTTGTTACAAAAATATTATGAAAGCACAAAAACGCTATAGAATTTATCTCAATTAACAGACGAAAAAATTGACAGAGTGAATGGCAGCATCACCAAGGGCATTATCACCAACAGTTAATTGATTGTATAAATAAAACTGTACCTGTGGTGGTTTAGTTTTACAAAGAAGTCATCTTGCAATGCAGTTGGAGAGGACTTAAATGTAAATAACGCAAGAAATAATGATTTCTAAGCCAAGCAAGTGATTCTGTAGTCTTTTTCCTTAACTGTGTATTACTCCATCTAAATCATTCTTCTTTCATCTAACAGCAATATGAAAATGTCAATTGAATTTTTTTCTCCTAAAGACCTTGTTTCCTGAATATTGGTGGCCAGCTTAGATAAGTTCTTGTCATCTTTCTTTCAAATTCTAGCTTATTTTACACTGTGTTTGAAGATGTTAAATAATTTTAGAAAAACAGCTCATTTTTCAAAAGAAGAAATTACAGCCCAAAATACACATACTAAATTGGTTGGATCACAAGGCAGGAAATGCAGTGTTTTATACATCTGAATTCTTGAGTATTTAGCTGTGCTCAGTTTTTCTGAGCAGTTGCCCTACTCTTAAGAGAAACTAAGCAACAGCAGGGCTGTTAGAGATAATTACATAGTACACACCACTCTAATTCATATACAGCCATCAAGTTTTTATAGGTTCCTATTTGTGATGCTATAACTAAGGAGTTTTTTACAGTTTTCAAGTTAAATTCCTGTCTTTTGGGGATTATAATTCAGTTATTAAATGTTTCTCCTAGACTGAAACTCGGTATACAAAGTCTTGGTAGGAATAAAAACATTCTTAAAAATTCCCGTAAATGTCTCTTACATCATTAAAAATTATTTTGTAAAATAATAAAACCATATCTTTAGAACATATTCTGATGTGACTTGTAGTTACATGTTTCTTATTTCCTTGTTATTTGTTTATGTACAAATATGTTCACCTACCTTTTTAAAAATCAGGTTTTTTTTATTATACCATTCAGATTACATTGTTAAAAACATTTTAATATCAAAACATTGATTTTTATTTGTAAATACTTAAGCATCAAACCCTAACATATAACATATACAGTTCACTGAAGTTGAGTGTAGGGAAGTAACATTTTATATGATCAAATATGTTTATAACATGTATGCACTCTTTATGTAATGTGTGTGTGTTGTTATCATTTCATCAGACTCCTTTTTTGCCATGTCATTTATTTACATGTGAGAAAACAAAGTATATTTTAGCTCAGTTTTCAAACTAATCAAGCATTTGTAGCCTAGGTGTTTTAGCGGGCATGTGCAGAAAGAAGCTATTTTTAGGCCCAAGTCTGTATTAAATATAAGAATATTTTAAAAAAAGAAAAAATGTATAAAATATATGTCTAAAGTATTTCTTAGCCTTAATTGCAATTTAATACATAATTGCAGATTATATATTGTCTTTTCTATCATGAGATATTCTATTGTCCTCCAGGAACCAAATTTTTCTTAGGACTTTCATGAAAGTAGGATTGGGTTGGCTGTCCCTATGTTTTAAATAAGACCAATCAAATACAGGAGAGAATCCTCACTAACCAATGTCAAGCAAGCAATACAACAAATAAAAAATCCATTTGCTGCTCTATTAGTTTATTTGCTAAAATTAAATGGGCAAGGCATTCTGTTTTAAGATTGGCAAGAGCTAGCATCCTCTATGAATAACAAACAGCCAGGATTCTGTATAATAATTCTGGGTGTAAACATTGATAAAACAATGTGAATGCAATTAACTTTACAGGTCGTCTCATGAATCCATACTGGCATCTGTTCTGCCCCTCCTCACAGAGTTTTGTGCCAACCTCTACTCCCAAATTGCCCATGTAGACTAGACCAATGATTGCAATACAATTAGACTGATGAGAATCAAGAGAATTGAAAAAAAAAATCTGATAACGCCTAACTTGGTTTTATCTCCAGAAGACTAAATAAAACTATTGCATTTCAGAATTTATTTAAAATATTTTATTTATTTATTTGACAGAGAGAGAGAGAACACAAGTGGTGGGAGCGGGAGGCAGAGGAATAGGGAGAGAGAGGGAGAAGCAGACTCTCCTGCTGAGCAAGGAGCCGGACCCTGGGATCATGACCTGATCCAAAAGCAGACACTTAACCAACTGAGCCACCCAAGCATCCCAAAACTATTGCATTTCAAATATGTATATTTTTTCTTTTACTTTCAGATTTTCTTTAGTTAATATTTTTTAAAGTACGTTAAACTGACAATTACTTCATTTAAAAATGGCATCTAATCTTAAAAAATGTATATTTTCTTGCTGTGTAATTAGATTTGTTGAGTTTTCCATCCTTAGATGACAGAATACTTATTTATAAAACCAGTCACCAAAAAAAGAGGCAAGATGAATATGGCCAATTATTTTACTTTCATACTTCAAAGCATTGAGGACAATGTACTCAGCGAATAATCTAATCTTCAAAACAGATCTATTTGAGGAAGCAATAAAGTACAAGCAATAGAAGACCTCTCTCTTTAGAGTTCTATATTATTTTTCTTATAAATTATATCATGTCATATCATATTATATAATATTACATCAATTAATCCCCAGAGAGAGGCAGACTGTTATGAACATACCAGCTCTTACATTAAGTGCTCATTTGTTAAAGAGGCAATAAAGATCACAAAATTGAGTTAATCACTGATCAGGTAAGTGCTGTCTCTATCTTTACAAACTACAAAAACAGAGCTGGAAAGAGAATAAACTATTTTTATTGTGCACTTATTATTGTGATACACATTATCGTAAATGCTTTATGAATATTAGTTCATTTAATCTTCATAACAGTCCTCTTAGGTAGCAGCCTTTATTATCCTCAGCTGGAGGTCAGCCAGCTGGTAGGTTCTAGAACTAGGATCTGAACCCAGACAGTGGGGCACCAAATTCTGTACTTTTAATCCCTATGCGAGGCTGCCGCTATGGAATGTTAGCCTATAAAGGAGTTCGGTGACTTCTAGATTCCTGGATGCCACTTCCTTTTTTTTTTTTTTAAGATTGATTTATTTATGAGAGAGAGCATGTGCGCAGGTGTGGGGGAGGGGCAAAGGGAGAGAGAGAGAGAATCTCGAGCAGACTCCCCACTGAGCACAGAGAGCCCCAAGTGGGGCTTCATCCCGGGACCCTGAGATCATGACCTGAGCCAAAATCAAGAGCCTGTTGTTTAATACACTGAGCGACCCAGGCGGCCCCTGAATGCCACTTCTCAATGTAGTTAAATAACCCATATTCCATCATCCAAACTGAACCCCATGATAAAATTTTCAAGTTTTTACGAGTAGGTGTTTGAAAGGGATCTTATTTTGACAAATAGAATCCCTAAAGGTTATCACTTTCTTTTTTTGCAGTACTTAGGGACTTTTCTGAAACACAAACAGAAATTTAGAGAAATGTCATGAATAACTTCTACCAGATGCAAAATAGAAGTAATTCAATATTGTGTCTATTACACAATAATCACATATGACACAATATTACACAATAATTACACAGTATTGTGTAACAACGTCACCTAGAATACTTCATTTTGAAGATGATACATCTAACCTCTCATCCTAACTAATACTGAGTGTTTTATTTAAGAAAACTTCCCCTATGGGGCACCTGCGTGGCTCAGTCAGTTGAGCGTTTGACTCTTGGTTTTGACTCAGGTCCTGATCTCAAGGTGGTGAGAATGAGCTCTACATGGGGCTCCTTATAAGCTCAGAGCAATCTGCTGGAGATTCTCTCCTTCTCCCTCTGCCCCACTCCAGCTCATTGGCGTTTTCTCTCTCTAATAATAAATATATCTTAAAAAAAGAAAAGGAAATCTTCCCCTATTGGTTAAAATGTATTTTTGGAAAAAGGGCATTAATTTCTTTCTTATTCTTATTAAAAATAAGAAATTAAAAGTTTTCTATTTCTTATTAAAAATAATCGGAAGTCCTCAGAGAATATTTGTTTATATCAATTGCCTTTCAAAAAGGAAAGAAATTTACAAACCATTGAATCTCTGAGCTGAAAGAAATTTTAGAAATCAAAGCCCCACTATAAACAATATCTGTTTTTTTTGAGCTGCCTGATATCCACTCTCCTCTCTGCTAATAGTACTCTAGTTTTCTTAGAGAATCTCCTGGTCCCCATGCTCAGTCTTTGTAATTGAGTGGGACTGATCGTACTTTCAATCCCCTGCTTTGATATATGACCAAGGACTAGTCAATCATAGTAATTCTCAGCAGTTTCAGAACTGCTGTCTGGGAAGTGGTTGTAGAGTGTTAGACACCCACTACAAACTGTTGGGATCTGTCTTGCCAGCTTCAGAATGAAAAAGTTTACCTGAATTAAACCAACACGTTGGAAAGCAAAGCCAAGAGTTGGAAAGAGACCAAGTCTGGATGAAGTTGTTTGAGCCCCAGGGTAGATCCGTATGAGCTCTATCCATAAAGTCCACTGAAAACAGAGTAAAAGCCACAATATTTATTCCTGTTTAACTGCCATCTAATTAATATCTGATGAAACATTTTGAACTACAGGAGGATTGTACCTCAGAAGGAGACCAATGCCATTTTCAGCATCAGTATGTTTTCAGATTTTGATTATGTTGAACATAAATTTGTTTCCCTTCTAATTTCTCTTTTGATGCTCTGCCTCTGGTGATAAAGCAAATAAGTCTAATGTTGTTTTTATAGGATAGTCCATCAAATACATGTAGCATCTATCCTCTCAGTCTTCTATAGCTAAAACAGCTACACTTAAGATTTGAGATTATAAATATATTTTTAAGACTTTCAGTTAAATCATCGAAGAAAAACTGTGATAGTTGTATCATTTTAATAACAATGAATTTCTATCAGTCATCCCATTAATAATGTTTTGGAGACAGAAAAAAAAAAATACTGCTAATTAGCTGAGGTTAAACAGTGAGTTTGTTAGATGCATGGGACCCAACCTTACAATTAAGGTTGAACACATGTGATTTCAAGGATGAAAAATCCCACCTGCTCAATATTATCTCCTGAAAGTCATATCAATTAAAGTCAAAGGTTAAATGAATATCCCCTGAAGGCTATAGTTCAAATTAAATTGTTTAATTTAAGGTAAATATATCAATTTGCTTTGATTCATTAACAACAATTAATTCATTCTCAGCCATTGGAGAAAAGAGAATAGATGACAGGACAGTTTTAAGGAGACAGGGGTATAGACAGGAGTTTCCTACATAAGATGACACCCTGAAGGGAACTTTAAAAATTAGGTCGGGGGGCGCCTGGGTGGCACAGCGGTTAAGCGTCTGCTTTCGGCTCAGGGCGTGATCCCGGCATTATGAGATCGAGCCCCACATCAGGCTCCTCCGCTATGAGCCTGCTCCTTCCTTTCCCACTCCCCCTGCTTGTGTTCCCTCTCTCGCTGGCTGTCTCTATCTCTGTCAAATAAATAAATAAAATCTAAAAAAAAAAAAAAAAGGTGGGACCTGCTGTGCAGATGTCAGGGTATGAGAGCTGATAATGATAGTGTTACTAAAACAATAAATCTGCTGTTTATTTCCTTGTGGTGGAGGGGTTGCGATTTATCTCCAAAGAGCACCCGCGTGTGTGTGTGCGTGTGCGTGTGTGTGTATGTATAAATATGTATGTACAATCATTTCACCAAGAGTTATCCCGCTTTCTCTAAAGAAGAATCGGTATTGAATTATTGACAATCTAGATCTGATTGTTATTGGTAATCCCTAAATGAAAATAAACCCAGAAAGGAGATTTTAAAATATCTGTCTCCTCCTAAGTGAATAAAAGCATTTCTAACTTAATTTTTTTCAGATCCAATTGTGCAATATTAGCTGTGGGACATTAGTAGTAGAAATAAAAGCAGCAATTTAAAGATGTGTCTTTGTATTTGTTTTCGATTGCTGCTGTAGTAAATTGCCACAAGAGTGGTGGGTTAAATGATACAAATCCATGATCTCATAGCTCTGTAGGTCAGAAGTCTCACATGGGTCTTTCCAGCTTAAAATCAAACTTGGGTAGGCTTTATTGCTTTCTAGAAGTTCTAGGGGAGAATCTATTTTTTTGCCTTTTCCAGCTTCTAGATGCTGACCGTATTTCTTGGCTCATGTCCGCTTCCACCATCTTGAAAGCCAGCAATGGTAGCTCTAGTCTTTTTTTCCCCTGACCCTTCTTTTTCTACTTTTAAGAACTCAATAATGACATTGAACCCACTTAGATAATTCAGAATAGTTTCTCCATCTCAGGGTCAGTTGTTTAGTAATCTTAATTTTCCTTTGCCATGTAAAGTAATATTTTTACAAATTCCAGGGATTAGGGCATGATTATCTTTGGGGAGCCAATATTCTGCTTACCAGAGTCTATTACATAGGATATGTACATTCCTGAAAAGCCTCATGTTCTGTTAAGTAACACACTAAAAATAATAAGGCATGTAGGAAAAATATAGGGTTGAAAGAAGCAATTCAAAACCTATGAGTTTAACGACCAGAACACTAAAAACACTAAGTGCCAGTTAGGATGACATACTGAATTTCTAATAAATATATACTACTTTAAATATAAGACATGACTTTAAAAATCAGGATGAGGAGAGATGTACCAGGATGGAAGCAGGTGTAAGGAATGGGTGAGATTACTGAGTTATGAAATCAAAGCAAAATGTGCAAAAGACAAGAGAAATCACATAAGCAGCATTTCTAATAGTCACATAGCATGTGGCCCAGCTGAACCTAGAAGAATGGTGGATTAAAGGGCATGTCCAGACTACTTTATACCACCACTGCTTTCTATATTCAGCTGTGTTGTCTGTTTTATGTTTGGCCATTGTCACTTGGTAGGCTGAGAAAGTTATGTAAGAATCAAGGGACTTTCTGTGCTGTACCAAAATCTCCCCTATTTGCCGATTGCATTTGAACTAATCCTCTAATTATATCTTCAAAAGCAAATTGTGTTGCAGTGCTTGAGCTTATTGCAAAGCTTGGAGTACCAAATAAAGTCAAGGTTACCTCAAAGTCCCAAGATATTAATTTACCATCACTGTCAATGACTTATGACTGTGAGTCAGTCATTATGGGCTGAATATATTTCATGGAAGAGGACAACTGAATTTTTGGCATTATCTTATGCATACTCCAAGAAGTATTTGCAGAGGAAATATCATGAAGTCATTTCAGAATTTTAAAAACCATGCATACTGGGAAGACATATGTCAGAATTGGGAATGTATCCCCTCTAAAAGAGACTATAACTTATACAATCCAGTCAGCTGTATCTAGAGGCCACACCAAAAGCAGTAATACTTTAAGACCTAATAAAGAGGGGAAAGAGAAAGCTAAATGACAATGCCCTTTGAAGGATGAGGATACTAAGAAAGAAAGAAGCATATTGTGAGAATTGAAACCAGAAAGGGTAGATTAAGAGACCTGAGAGAGTGTCATTTTTGTGCATCATTGTTAATTGAGTGGCGATAGGAGCACCTTATTAAATGGGAAATTAGTATGAAACTATGAGAGCGTACCTTGACCCCTCCTGTATTCCTAATAAATGATTTCTCTGGCTTATTTATTAATTCATCAGGATATCCAATATTCCTCTCTTGTGCTAGGCATTGTGTTAAGTACTGAGGTTATAGTGGTGAATATTAAGAGGTAGTTTTGGCCCTCATACATTTAGTTGGTAAAACAGACATTAAGCCAACTATCCCACTAATATGACAACCTGTGATAAGCGCTACCAAGGAAAAGAACAATGTTATAGGAACGTGATCTATAGTGGGGGTGTGGAGTTGGATGTTTGAGTTTACATTTAAATGATCATCACAAAGTACTGGGCCAGGGGAATATAAGTGAATGACATTTCTAGTGCGCACAGCAATGGCAACAGTAGCATATATTTTATAGCTGTACCGAACTTGAATCAACTTCATTGATCTTTTGATTTCTTTTGCTTTAAGAAATCGTGGTTGACTACCAATAACATGTGCAGACCATTACTATTTGAAAAATGGATGGCATCCAGGCACAATTTTAAAACTGACACATTGATACATTAAAACTCGTGCTATTGAATTGTTTTATTTAAAACTTTGCGTTTCTCCCTTTTGAGCAACTAGTTTGCTATGTCATATGGCCACTAGGGGGCAGTACTGCCCTTTGTTAGAAAGGAGTTAGCTTTCGCAAGCCCGGATTTTCCTTGTTAAATGTTGGGGGTGGGGGAGGAAGAAGGAACAGCTTTCTCCAGTTTGGCAATGAAAGAGAAAAAAAATAAGGGACTTTTAAAATAAGATGGGGTTGCATATTATGTCAAAGGCCAGTTTTACAGAGAGATTTATTAACCGTTTGCTTTTAATCACTCTTAATTGAAAGGCTACACAAAAATACAAATTAGGAATACTTGATCAACCCTTGACTGTGTCACATTATATATTTAATTTAAAATTGGTATTGTTTTTAATCTATGCCACCAAAAGTATTTAAAAAAACGTAATTTTTAATCAGAAAGACCTATGGCTATTGTATCGTCTACTGTATAAAATGAATTTGTACAAGGGCTTAATTGTTAATGTAATTTCTCGTTCTTATTTCAAAGAAGAGTAATTTTTTAAAATATGAATTTCAATATACAAACTATCTTCATTAATTTTAAATGATACTATAGAAAATCCAAGCTAATTTTTATAAAGTATAAACAAGAAACAATTACAAATTCTGCTTTGTGAACAATTGATAAATATAATACTTGGCTTTCTTGCAGTGGATTTAATTAGCTTTAATCTGCACACACCGAAGAAAAACACCATTTGGTAAATTCTGTGAACATTTTCATTTTATTTTTGCGATGTGTTCTACTACATATATTTGTATTTTAGATGCTCAGAGTAACATATGAAGTATCAAAAATATTTCATGTGGTAGGAGAGTGAAAATGCAGCCTTATATTTCTGATTCAGATCTTCGCACAGCATTTGACATTAATTTAACTATGTTACACTTCCTTTGCCTGTATTATTTTTATATCTTACTACTACTTGAGCATTTGCAAAGGAAAGATATGCACAATTATCTTATACTTGATTTTAGGATTTTTTGGCACAAAAATTTGAATTGAACAGCTTCCTGATTGTATGCTTTAGGAATGTCGGTCACCCCGTTAATCAATGAAGCTAGTACTCTCTTGGCTTCTTCCCTTAGATAAAATATAAACTTTGGTGCTGTCGCCTTTCCACATGGGAACTTCCAGTAAAAATACTGGCATAGATCTTTTCCATTAATGCTGCTTAGAACAAACTGCAAATAGGACTGACTTATGTAAGTTCTTAAATGATTACAGAGCAGGAATAGGTACCATGTGCTGGTAATAGAGTGGTTGTTGCTGCCCTTCCACTTACCACTTTGGCTCTGTTTCTTTCCACATGGACCTTCTGATTATAGGCCAAGAGAGATCAAAACATATAATTTAAAATTAACTGCAGTTGATTTGCTCAATAAAAATGTATTTAAATACGTGGAATGCATGACATTCCTCGATGGCAAGTTTTCTAGTTCCACAAATACGTCTATAATGCATGTTGTATAGTGTGAACCAGGACGATGTCTGCCTCTTGCTATTACACACACATACACACGTCTTGAAATACTTTCGATTTCTGGGGCTCTAAAGGGTCATGCAGCATTCCCTTTTCTTCTCTGCAGTTAAAACCTAAAGCTGTTAGTAAAAGGGTAATGAATGTGCAGTAAAATGAAGTATGTAAAAGATAATTTTGTCCATCCCGTTGAAAAAGCTCAGGAGCAAAAGGAAGATGACTGAGATTGGGTTTTCAGTTCCCTGTGTTAGAGTTGCTGGCTGTCCAGAAAGGTGAGTTTAAGAATAAATAAATGAATAAATAAATAAATAAATAAATAAATAAATAAAGTAGAACATAGCCTTTAGTCATGAAGACTTAAAACAAGAATTCAGGAACCGTTGGCATAAGAAAAATTAGCTGTCCTGAGGATGTGTGAATTAAAATAAAATTATGAAGCTAACTTATAATAGCTTTATGAGTTCAGATATGTCAGAGAAGAGAGAGGGTGACAGAATTTGTTATTTCCATATGACCTCTGCAAGAGCTTGGCAAATTGCCAGTCCCTTCAGGAAAATGTGCTGTCTATAAATGCAAAAGTGAATATTTCTGAAACTTTTTTTTTTTTTAGCTTTGAAGATTGTGACCATCTGCACTTCTTGGGCACATCTCTGGTTCACATGCACATTAATTTATTTACTAAACATCTACTAGATGCCTTCTTCATAGCAGACACTTGAGTAGGCACTTTGTGATCAGAAGTCAGAAATACTGAGTCAGATAAAGCTAAAAAATGCCAGACTTACCTGCTTTTGAGTTGGTCTGAGCTGCCAGTCATTTATCTCCTAGATGGAGGGTGTCTACTCATTTTTGTGTACATTTTACTCCCACTAACGACCAGTGCCTGAATTATTTCATGGTGTTATGTGGGTTTATGATTCACTTTGGGGATCTTTAGCACAGGGAACTTACTTCTGTATTGAAGCAGTATGTGGAATATATTTCATGTACGTTGTACCTGAATCCAAAATAAATTTGGGTATTGACAAAATCCAGTGCAAAGAGCTTTTAATTGTAAGAGACTTGATCTTCACAAAAAAATGAGGAGTACCAAATTATTTGACCATATTTTAAATGAAACTCTTCTTTTTCTCATGGTATTTTCTCTTGTGCAATCTTTTAAATTATACTAAACGCAAAATCACTTTTTTAAAATCAGGGTTGGTTAACCTGCTAAAGCTTAACTAGTTACACTTGGCATAACATATATTATTCTGTAACATCTTATTGATTGTTACTATTTAAATCAGATTGCCTTTATTCAATGTGTTTAACTCTTGTTTCTGATACCTTATCTTGCAATGCTCATGGGTTTAACTCTTATTTCCTGAGCTCTGCCCTTTCACATTTGTTAGAATTTGCTGATAGTTCACATCTGGTATTGCTATTTGGTCTTAGGGCATCTCACTCTTTAAATCTCAGTTTGTTCTTTTCTTTCTTCAGTATTTTCTGTTCTTCTTGACCATGGTCCTAGAGTTATTTTATTTCTCTTTTAATGTTTAATAAGCATTCTTTGTAGGTTTCTTAAAAATTTTTAATTATGGTTCAGCAGTTTTTATTTTTTAAAAACTTTCAAACATGATTAAGTACTCAAAAGTAGTTCAAAGGATATGATTAGGTCAACGCTCAGAAATGCATAGAATTCTTATACTTTTATGCATTATATAAAATTCAATATAAGTGCACATGTTAGCATTACATGTAGAAATTCTAGACTTAATTACAAGAAGGCTAAGTAAATGCATGCTCAGAGACACAATTCATATACACTGTCGCTATGATCTTGAGGCCTGTTTTGGTCAATATTGATAAATTGACAGCTGTGATTTTGACATAAACACTTGTATAACTTGAGTGACTTTTCTTTTTTCACTGAATTTTCAGATTTTCCTATTGAAAACTTCTCCTTGCTATACCTTGGAGGAAATATTCTTCAGAATTATTTACAGAGAACTGACGTCTTCATTTTTCTAGTCACCCATATTTAAAACTTTGTGTCATCCTCAACTCTATTCCATTATGCTCCCATTCAGTCACTAAGTCCTACAGATTCTTCATAGAAAATGACCTTAGCCTCCTTCAGTCCCTTCAAATTCCCACTGAAATTGTCATTTAGTCATATGCAAATTCCAAGGTAGTATGCTCCTCCCTCCTTGGTGGGACATTCAAAATATTCCACAGTCTGGCTCGGATCACCTTTCCAAGTTCAGCTCCCACTGGCCTCCAGTTTGAATTGTCTATACCATTTCTCTGGTCCACTTGTCATCGATTTATTTATTTATTTATTATTTAGATTCAAACTTATCATTGTTTTAACATGTCACACTTTTTTTTCTGTAGGTGTATTCTTTCCTGCCTAGAATCTCTGTCCCGCTCCCTTTCCTTTCTAAGGCCTCTTCAAACAGTTACCCAGTAACCTGACTCAGAGACACCTCATAACTGACCACTTTGTTATTTATCTTTGTATGTAGAATAAGACCTACCTCTTGAACTAGGTTTCAGGAGTCAAATTTATCCCGTCTCTGTATCATCATTTTCTAGAAATGCCTTTATTTGGTGAATATTCTTATTGATTACTTTAACACTTCAAAGTGCCTAAACAATGATTACCTATTTATTATTATGTCATCATGTCTCAGTGAAAATGTTATTAAATTTTCATGACCGTTGTTGTTATTATAGCAATATTATTTTCCTCCATGGAACATTGCCATCACCTGGCCCTTTGAATGTAAAGACAATAACAACACAAATTTAATTAAAAAATGTTATGTACTCCCTAACCAAGTGGATTCCCTTTTCATCAATAAGACAAAAGCTCTGTTGAATGTGTTATTGCACTGATAAAGTAATTTCAAAATTAGATTACAATGCAAATGAGTTGGCTAGGTTGTATTTTTATTCTTGGTAGAAATATGAGAGAACTGGTATGTGATTATGATGGACTTCTATGTAAAACGGACTACTTCTGACTTGAGAAATATGCTCTAAAAATGCAAGCTGGACATTAGTAAGCTTAGTGTTGACTATAGTGCTTTTCTGTGTGGAGGAATACTGATTTGTTTTATGTCATGGATGAAGTAGAAAAAGAAGAAGGCCTAGAAATTTACATGTTTTACAAATAGTGGCAGCAGGGATTCTTATTGATGTTACAAAGCATGTTTCATTTCGGATTAGATTTTTAATGAAGACACACACGAACAAGAAAGAAGTCAGTTGAATGGACATAAAGGCAAGAGTAAAGGCAAACGTGTTTCTCAAGATTATTTTTGGTTTAAGAAACCAATGTCTTTGTTTTAAAAGTCATATTATTTTTGCTATTTTCCCTCAAGGACAAAAATATATCAATATGCTGAAAACTAAATAATTTCCACAGGCTCTTTACAATGATCTCGTTGTTGAAGAAGAAGAAAAAGAGGAAGGGGGAGAGGGAGAGTTATTGTTAAACTGAAGTAATTTCTTTACAAAGTAATTTTCAGCGGTCTACCAGGTCAGAGCATCCAAACATTTATTTTAAAGGTTTGCCGTAATTTAAATTACCAAATATATGAAGTATACGGCACAAGGCAATGACCTCAATTATTTTTTCAAGATTCCAAGACATTTTTTTAATTTGTCATTATTTTTTTATACTCAGAAGGAATAGTATGCTTATAAAACACAATGATAGGGTATAACAAATCAAACTTTTGAAATAAAGCATGATTTCTCTAAAGCTATATGTATAGATGAAACTATCTAATGTCTTCTACATACCACCTTAGAAAACTTGTTTCTGGAAATTACTTATAAGTTGTTTGAAATTGGATTAAATTGCATAACACACATATGAGAAAAATATTTCATAAATTACATGGAGTAGGTGTAAATAATGTGCCAGGTTCCAGGCTTTAAGATCATAATATCACGTCTGAAACATCTGACCAATTATCCTTTATATTTTTGAAGTTTAGAAGTAAGCATAATATACACATAAACTAGCATGAATTCAAGTTTATGAAAAAATAACAAAACATTTTAAAGACCTTTTTATACAGCAAATTGATATAATGCTGACAAAAATCTTCACGTTTGTATGCCATGTGGGTATATTATCAGAATAGAACTATGTGAGAGGGGGCGCCTGGGTGGCACAGCGGTTAAGTGTCTGCCTTCGGCTCAGGGCGTGATCCCGGCATTATGGGATCGAGCCCCACATCAGGCTCCTCTGCTATGAGCCTGCTTCTTCCTCTCCCACTCCCACTGCTTGTGTTCCCTCTCTCACTGGCTGTCTCTATCTCTGTCAAATAAATAATAAAATAAAATCTTAAAAAAAATAACTATGTGAGAAAAACAGAAAACACAAAAGAAGACCTATAAAAAAATTAATGGTAAGTGTCTAAATACTTCTTGGTTTGTAAGACTGGCATGTGATATAGAGTGACGTATGTATTTGAGACTCAGCTCCTTTATGGCAAGCTCCTGTTTTATGACAAGGCTTTTAAACTTCAGGCTTGATGCAACACTTAGCCAATAGTATATTTGTTGGATTCAGTTGAAAATCTATAGCAGCAACTTTTTTTTTTTTAAGATTTATTTATTTATTTATTTGCTAGAGAGAGAGAGTGAGCGTGAGTGGGAGGGGTAGAGGGAGAAAGAATCTCAAGCAGACTCCTCTCTGAGAGCAGAGCCCCAAGTCGGGCTCAATCTCATGACCCTGAGATCATGACCTGAGCCAAAACCAAGAGTGGGAGGCTTAATCAACTGCGCCACCCAGGCACCCCTACAGCAACTCTTGTAATAGCTGTTGAACTATGTGAGATCAAAATACGTGACACATTCCCACATGGAAAAGAGGTAGAAAACCAATTTCACTCTTTCTGGGGTCATCTTAACAAACATTGGATGAACCTGATTAACTATACTAATTTCATTTGATGTTCCCATACATATACTAGCAAAATGTATTTGGATTTCCATCTAAACATCTAAAATATGAATTTTGGAGAGCAAGAATTATCTTTTATTTATTTTTATGTCACCCTAATTTATCTAGTAGAGAGAACTTCATACATAGTAGGAATTAAATAAATGTCTATTAAACTGGTACTGTATCAAGTCCTCTAAATACAAATCGATCTCAACATGGTTTTCATATTTTTATTAAAGAATTATATCTATGCGTATCTGTATAACCGAATATACACACACATTCCTATATATGCATGTATATATGGGTATATGGTAAACAGATGTGAAAGCATGTTTCAAGAGTAGTGTCATTCTTCCAACTTTTGGAGTTTTAGTTTGAAACAAAGATTGAAATTAATTACATATTTTATGTGTTTTCCATAAATGTTACCACTACAGTTTTTATTTATTTAAATATAATTTTGAGAAAGGAAAGAGTGGGAATTCAAGTAACAAGAGATCTGCTTTATAGTGCAGTATCAAGAGTCATTTCAATCATAGGTTTTTCTGTATTGAGTTTCGGGAAGGGACTTAGAAGAGGTTTCTTTTGAAACCTTTTGAAATTTAGCAAACATCCAGTAAATGCAGATTTTTAAATTTATCTTGATGCTTGAAGGTTGGTTTTGGGCCTGCTCTATTTGATTCATTTCTTTATTATTTATCCAGACAGGGATTAGGGAACTGTTTATCAAATATACAAACAGTTTTAAATTCATTGAAATAAGTTTTATTTGGTGGAGATAGGAATAAAATTTAACAAATTGCTTTCATAAATCATCTCACAAAAATCCATGGTTACGTGGAGCACAGTAGAAACCAGTATAAATAGAGAAATGCTCCTCTACGTCCACATCTCCCATCCCCTCCTAACTCCAGGTGACTTCTTGGCCCCAGGATACCACTGAAGGTGTTCTTGGTAGCAACTCTCTATTGACTTATGGCTGCCAGGTGTATTTGTCAGTGTTCTCCGGAGAAACAGAACTAGTTGGATGAGGATAAGGAGATTTATCATAGGAATTGTCTCACACAAGTATGGAGCCAGAGAAGTCCCATAATCTGCAGACTGCAAGCTAGAAAGTTAGAAAGATAGGAAGAAAATTAGAAAGCAGTTCATCCCAGTTCTGAAGGCCCAAGAACCAGGAACACTGATGTCCAATGGCAGGAGAAGATGGATGTCTCAGCTCAGGCATATAGAATGAATTCACCTTTCCTTCACCTTTTGGTTGTCTTCTAGACCTCAGTAGATTGGATGATGCCCACCAACATTGGTGAAGGAAATGTTTACTCAGTTTACTGACTCAAATGATAATCTCTTCCAGAGATACCCTCATAGACACACCCAGAAATAATGTTTTACCAGCTCTTTGGGTATCTGGTAGCCCAGTCAAGTTAGCACATAAAATTAACCATTGCACTAGGTATATTAGTTTTCTATTTCTGTTGCAGAGCAGGAAGATCCAGCTAACCATCCCCCGTGAGGATGGAGAACCACAAAGATCAGCTCACAGACCTCAACCCACTGCATCTTCTGTGGGTTTGGAGTCATCAAGGAGGCCTCAACACACAAAAGCTGGAACAATGCTTTACTCACAGAAAGAAAAGTTGCAGCACGATCAGCATCTGTTGTGTGCATCAGCCTCCTGTGGACAGCGGGTCCTCCTGATAGCCAGCACAAGGTGAGGGAGGGCAGATACATTGGTGGGGCTGGCCAGGTGCCATATAATATATACACGTACACACACACATACAAGCAATACAAGGAAGTTCACCATGTAGCTAGAACAAGTGGACGATTTCTCCTAATAAGGAAGAAGAATCTGGGGCCAAGCCATGCACAGCTCCAACACCCACCTTCCGTATAGGGGAATGTTCCAGGCTTAGAATGCTGATTGCACAATCCTGGAGAGGGACAGCAGGTCATCTGACAGCTGCTTCCCCAGCAGTTGTCCTAGCAAATTACCTCAATGTGACTGAAAACAATGCAAATTGATTATTACAGTTCTGTGGTTCAGAAGTCTGGGCACAGCAAAGCTTAGCTGGGTTTTCTGCCGAAGTCAAGGAGTCAGCAGGGCTGAGCTCTTAGCTAGAAGTGCTAGGGAAGATTCCATTACGGAGTTGATTTAGATTATTGGAACAATTCAGTTCCTTGTTGTTGTAGGACTGAGGTTCCCAATTTTTTGACACATGTCCTTTTCACCATCAATCCAACAACAGTACATGGAAATCCTTTTCTTTGAATCAGTGCCAGCCTTTCCACTATCAGCTGGAGAAAGATCTCCACTTTTCAGAGGTAATGTGATTAGATTAGGTCCACCCAGATAATCCAGGATAATATCTCTTTTAAGGTCATTTGGTTGGTAATCTAACAAATTTACAAGAACACTGGAGGTTGAAGGGTATGGAGACCACATTCTCCCTGCTATTAGGTCTAATTGGTATTCTTCAGGCCTCATCTTCACTGGCCTCTCTGCAACATTTGACATGGAATTATTCCTTCACTGAGGCTCTGCTTTGTTAGATTAAAAAATAATTTTATATCATTTCATCTGAGGGATGCAACTTTTTTTTTTTTTACACTCTTTATACTCTCCCCTTGCTGAGTTCATTTGCCTTTTAAATATTGGGGTTTCCCATCTTTTCTCAGGATAAGTTGCTTATCTTTCACTTGCTAGAAAGATTTTGTCCATGTTCAAGATTTCAACACCACTTTTACTCATGATTCCCAAATCTGTCTCATCCAATTTAACAAGCATTTACTGAGGATCTGGTTTTCCTGTTAGGCTGAATGTTCCAGAAGGGCAAGGATCAGAACAGTACTATTCACTGGGAATTCCAAGCATCTATTGTGTGTATAGCATGGGATATATTTTCAAAATATTTATTGATTGATGAATTAATAAGCAAAAGAATGAACAAAGAGCTATAGATATAAAGATAAAATGAAAATACAATGCAATAAATTAAGGGTGCCAAGGGATCCTGCACAGAAAATCAATGTTTAAGTCAATGTAGGATTTCAAGGAAGATTCCTGGAGGTGATGATGCCTGGATGATACCTTGGACCCAAATCCAAGACTAGAATAGTTTTCTGATTCCAAGCATATATTCTGGACATCAACCTCAACAAAAGTCTAACTCATTATAATTCTGTAGAATTGTTGCTTTCCCTTGGAATCTCTTAGAGAAAGATATTTTATCAGTCCAGTCCCCCAAAGCAGACCTGGAGATTTAACTCTTCCCCTCCCTAAACTTTACCCTGCTCTAACCAAGGGTTCTATAGATGCTCTTTCAACCTCCTGGAATCCTTCCCTTGAGTATACATTCCCTTTGATTATCATAACAACCAGTTGATATCTAGTTCAGGAATGTCACTCTCCTCTCATTCATTCTCAACTCTGTTGCTCACGTGATCTTTCTGAAATTTAAATATTACCAGAACACCCCTGCTTATAAACTGTTAAGTTCATCCTCATCCTACATGATCAAGTCTGAACTTTGCATGAGGCCCTTCGTAACTTGGTGCTGGCCTGTCTTTCCATCTTCTTGCTGTCCAGTGTACCCTGCGGTCCATGTACGCCAAAATGCTTTCTAAGACTCAAATATGCCAACAGCATATGACTGTGACACATGCTGGTCCCTCTGCTTTAAGTGCTCAAACCCGTCCCCAGAACAATTATTGTCTGGGATCTCATCCTCATCCTTCAAGTCTCCTAGTAAGCTTTACCTTCCCTGAGAACCCTTTTCGGGTGCTCCTCAGCCCTTTCAGCTTATTTAGGTGGGTACATCTTTCTTTTGTATTCCCAGGGTACCTTGTGCCTTTATACTTTGAACTTTGTAATTACCCACATTTTTGGAAACTTGGAAATTACTTATCTGTCTCCTCCTGAGTGGGCAATGAGCTCTACGAGGTCAGGAGCTATCTTTTATTTATCATTGTATCCTCATATAATTCCTTAATAATATTGTTAAATATGCTCTTGTGTCACTATTTGCACTACTCTGAGCATTTTACAAATATTAGTTCATTTAGTTCTCAAACTAACTGGGTACCATTATTATCCCATTTTGCAGAGGAGGAAATAAATACAGAAAATTAAAATAAACTTATTCAAAGGTGCCTAACTGGTGAGCGGCAGTGCCAGTCT
Organism: Ursus arctos; assembly: GCF_023065955.2. Taxonomy (NCBI): domain Eukaryota; kingdom Metazoa; phylum Chordata; class Mammalia; order Carnivora; family Ursidae; genus Ursus; species Ursus arctos. Next base: position 85,967,970 of record NW_026622763.1, on the reverse strand, counting down.
GGCCCTAGCACTGGCCCTAGCAAGTCTGGCTCTTATGTTTCTGCCTTTTTTTTTTTTTTTTTTTAGATTTTTATTTATTTATTTGACAAAGAGAGAGAGATGGCCAGCAAGAGAGGGAACACAAGTAGGGGGAGTGGGAGAGGGAGAAGCAGGCTCCCAGCAGGGCAGGGAGCCGGATGCGGGGCTTGATCCCAGGACCTTGGGATCACGCCCTGAGCCCAAGGCAGACGCTTAATGACTGAGCCCCCCAGGCACCCCCTGTTTCTGCTCTTAATCTATATCCTCTGTGGCCTCTCCTGGAAATTTGTGATATTCAAGTTTCCTCAACTAGAATGTGAGCACTTTGTAAACAGTGACCGGTTCTTTGTACTTTCTACCTTTCTCCCCTCCCACTACATACGCATACAAACTTGCAGCACCTAACTTACTGAATGAACATAAGCATATTAAAAAATTGGATTTTTTTTTCTTTCATTAGTCTACCCCCTTTACATTTTCAGCAAATCAATTTAGCACTTATTTTACTTTTGAAATCTCCTTCAAAATATTCCTTAAGCCACCTCTACTTTCTAACATTTTGTTTTTTCATACTTTAGCTGATTTTTTCCTGATACGTGCTTCATTTTTCCACCAATTCATAAAGAACAGACAAAGAAAAACCCACAAAAAATGTTCCAAACAAGTTTCCTACCCTTTTTTTTTCTATTGTTTTACTACCGATTCTAAAAAACAGAACCTCAAACCCTGCTACATGTTTACTGTGTACTATGAAGAGGAGGAGGGCCAGCTTGAGTCACCTGCTCAGACCAGCGCAGTGTGTCAGTGCAGGTGTTTTTCCAAGAAGATTCAGGGTAGGAGAAAGGTCCCAGCGTGTAAATATTCATTATATCGCTTTGAGGAAGAAACTAGTGGAAAATAGTTATAGCTTTTCTTTCCCATGGGGGTGTGAGAATCCTAGTATGAAGGGGACCTTCCTGCAGCCAGAGGCCGTGACTCGGTGTTTGGACTGACTCTGCAACATTAGCTTCCAGTTAATGGGAACTGTCAGCTACAGTGCACCAAGCTGTCACTTTTATAGTGTACGTGTTAAAGCCAAAATGATGAAATGCAATTTCTCCTTGATATGTCACCATTCCCATCGCTGAAACTATCAGAAATTATGGAGGGATTCAACATCCAAGGTAACAGTTTTAAAGGAAAAGGAAAATGACCAGAGTCTTGTTACTGCTGTGGGTGATTCTATGATCATACCTCTGTATTCTGTTTAGAAGCAGTGTGGGAGTGCACCAAGGTTTAAATATTCGTTTGCATGACACAGGTAGATTGCTTTTTAAATAAAAGAAGGTAGAAAAGGTAAAAGGCAAAGTAGTAAAAGGTAACCCTTTGATGGGTAGCAAAGTAAACATCCATTGTTGAATTTTTAAGAAATATGTCTTGGCTTTTGTCTGGAAAATTGGAAGCATTTCAGTGACCATTCCCAGAGGTTTTTCTCATAAATGTTGTATTTTAAACAGATACCGTACAAGCTTCTGGCGGTACTGACCTTGCATAATATGGGGACACATGAAATGGTGGTGTGGATATTTTTTTAAAATGTGCTTCAGTTTGGAAATGTTTCCTTTATTATTTCACTTGTTTTTCATATTTTAACTAGGGTAACCATTTACAAATTACCCACTAGAAATAATGAACATGGTTTGTGCTCTGAATCACAAATTTGTTAGATTTCGGATTGCTGCAAGATGATCTACTTAGTTGAGTTAGTTGAGGAACCATCAGATTTTTATATGGTGGTCAAGTGGGAAGAAGTGTAGATTCAAATGTTTTCTATTACTGCCGTTTTCTGCTTTAAGCCCACTTCAGACATTTGTTGAGAATAATATTGGGGAGCATTTTAGAAACTAAGCTTATCAAGTAGTATATACAAATGTTTCTTACATATGTTTCTTTCATAATCTCTACATTTTATATTGTATTTCTTTTGTTGAAGCAGTACACAAAAATTATAAATGTTAATTTATTCATTCTGAACCTATCTGGATTTTATAGATCATGGAAACTGATGCACAGGAAATCTTAAAGCTTCACAGTGACTTATGAGAATAAGAAATCAGATATAATGAAGATTTCAGATTTCTTTCCAGCCAGTAAATATGAAATTAAGGTAAATGTCATATTAACAATGTGGTATGATAGAATCATCATTTTCTAAATCAAGAAAATAACAGGTTCTAAAAGCTTCTATTTAGATTTTATGACCATTTTTTTTCCAGTTGGTTTTTTTAATGTTTATTTTAAAATAGCTAATCTATTCGTCATGCTGCTCTCTTGACTCAGTTTTATTCCTGGGGAGTCATCTAGTTCTTTGTTTTGTTCATTCCAGATACTATTTTCATTGGTGGGGGTGGGGTAGTGTATTGGATAGGTCAGTTGGTTGGTTGGTTGGTTGGTTGGTCAGTTGGTTGGCATTTGATGTGTGCCATGGGAGCTTTGGTTTGTGTATGCAACTTCGGGTGGATTGGTTGTTTCGTTGGTTGGTTGGTTGGTTGGTTGGTTGGTTGGGGGCCATGAAATGTGGATTGAGACAGCTTCGTTTTATGTGTAAGAAATTACTGGGGCTGCTTGGTTGGTTGGTTGGTTTGAGGGCATTTGCTATGGATTGGGATAGTTTTGGAGCAGAGGTTTGAGAAGCAGTTTGACAAAATTACTTTTAGCAGAACAGGGAAGATCTTTGTTCCAGCTTTGTATCATTTCAGGCAAGACTTGAACTCTTCTGTGATAGTAATGAGCTGAAGATATGGTAGCTTTAAATAATAATACACCCTTAGATTTGTAAAGAATGGTATAAAAGCACAGAGTAAGATAACTGAGAAGATTTCAGTAATTTGAATAACTGGTATGTTTCTCACTGAAGTGAGTGGTTGCTTGAAGACTTCAAAGACTTTTTTGGGGGCACTCGTAGATGGCTTGTAGTTGTGAAATAGCCCAAATGAAGACAGAATTTATAATTCACAGTATGGAAAGCTTAAGGTCAAGCAACCATTTGTCTGGGTGTGTGCTTGCTGAATGTGCCATCTTCCTCCCTATCCTACTTTTCTGGGTTCATTACATACCACTTTTGGGAGCCTTTTGGCTATATCTGGACAGGTACTGTGTAGAAAGTCAGCAGCACCTAGAACATAAGAAAGCTCATATGGCTGTTTCCTTTTCTGATAGTCAACTGAGAAGATCTGTTAAAGTGTTTGCTTATGCAAAAGTCATTTCAGTCTTAAGTGTTTTAAATACAGAAACAATGCCAACATTACGAATTTATCTTACCATGTTGTCAACCAAGAAATTAAACAATGAACCTATTTACATGTTCTCACAGAAAGTAATTTTCATGGAGTTGACACCTAAAGTTCTTCCCAGAATCTCTTCTTTGTTCCTGATTACACATCAGGATGGAGATAACATTTAGTGAATCAGCTCTTGTGTCTTTCTTCTTAGGGCGAGCCTCTTTTTTGGGGGGCGGGGAGGGGAGATGTTTAGCTATGAGCAAAGGTGTCCTTTATGAGAAAATAAGTGGACTGATCTTCATAATTGTGGTACTTGTTGTATAAAAGCCTTCCATAATTTTTATTTGGCAGAATCATAGTCTCAATTTTATGAAAACCTTACAGTAACCAACTGAGTTAATCAGGCATTATAGAACATTTACATGTCATAAATAGTCATCCATTGGAAATCATAGTGATACGTAATTGTGCCATGCTCCAGATGTTAACCCTATTATGTGTGTCCTATGGGGCAGTTTAATAAAACACCCAGCATAGCAGATGCCTAGATCATCGATCAGCAGCAACAATGAATTATAAGTACTGCTGTCACAAAATTAGGGTGGTAAGGTTTCATTAAAATCGTGTGATAATTATTAAATAAAATGAGTAGAGGGATTGTGCTGGTACAGGTGATGTCTTAATACCCAAAGTACTTGTTTGGGCCTTGCACTGTAAAGTCTGAAGAATTAAGAATCCAGTCCATTCAGATTGGGGTATGGACCAGGACAAACTATATTTTGACAAAATTTTCTACTCACACACACACTTGTTAGTCAAGGCATAACTGTACTGGCTATGTATATAATATAAGTTTTCTCTATATCAAGCAACTCACTTCTTCTTAAAGGATGTATTTAGGATTGCATAAACAATCCCAGCTCTGTCTCTTGATGCCTATGTTGTGTGTCTGTTTACAAGAGTCCCTAAATCTTTTGTAGTTGAATTTGGCAGGTAAAAATCAATTTCTCCTTCACCTGAATTCTGATTTTTCTACTTGGGCACTCCTCTAAGGGCCTGAGAGTGGAAAATGTCTGTAAAAATCCATGAAATTAAACAGAGAACAGAAGAACACAGGCCTCTGGGAAACAGTAGAAAGATCACAGGTCTTATTATTTAAAGACTTGGGTTCAAGTCAACCCTACTAGCTCTGCCATCTCTGACGAGTTACTGAAGCACAACTAATTTTGATTTCTTCATTTTAGAAAGAGGTGATAATCTGCAGAGTGATTATGAAGTGTCCAATTTATGTTCAGATAAGTTTCCTAGGTTTATAATTCTTGGGATCAGCCTTTGCCCAGACTGCCTATATTCTGTATTTGTGTGTGTGTGTAACACACACGTAGTAATATATTTGTCTGATCTTGAAAGTCAAGTTCGAAAAACAGGCAGTTCCTTGACAGTATGGTTTCCAGTTATATCAAGACACTATCTTAAATCCCAGACCCCTTTAATTAGGATCTCCCTTCTTCGGTATATAATCCCTGGGCTGAAAGATAACTTCTTCAGTGGCAAATACCACACCGCTATCATTAAATCAGCATTTTCCTTTTTCTCTTAATAGTGTTAGCCTTCACAGTTGTCCTCAAAAGTAGCCTCTCCAAAGAGATACTGTCAAAGACAATTGGTTTATGTGCTAATCTTTTGAGGTATCTACTGTCATAGAAGAACCATTCCCCCCTATTATTTTTTATATTTTTATTTTTATTAATTATTTGTTATTTTTTAAGTAATGATAATTTGGCTGTATAAAAGAGTCCTAAATAACAATGTTTCAGCCACAGATAGCTATATATATATATATATATATATATATATATATATATATATATATATTCATATTCATTCTTTGCTAAGAAACTCTCCTACTATGTTGGAAATCTTTTCTACACTAATAAAATAACAAACACACAAGCACACACTCTTGTTCCTGAAATAAGCAACCCATTGTTTTGTAAACAAAGTGACAATAGGTGCTCTGAGAACAAGCTGACTTCACAACCCACTTGTTGCTTCACGTGGCTCTGCCACTTGTTCTGACATCATCTCTTAAATCCTGAAAATAAATCTGATGTCAACACTGTATCCATTGTAGATCCTCTCCAGTAACTGCAGAGTGCAAGGAGACAAATCATACATCAAGGCCTTTCGCTGCGCTGTTTGGAAGAGAACAGAAAAGGAACATCCAGACTCATAATTTTAAGCATAGTCTCTCTCCCCCAGCTCTTTCACAAAAAAGGCAGCAGAATTTGTTCCTGTATTTCTCATGTTTTGAAAATATTTATTGAGGAATTTTACATCCCTGTATTTCTTCCAAGAATGCTGAATCACAGTTGCTTTAATAGACCGAAGCAAGCTGACAGCTCCCACACAACCTGTTTTCAAGACACTCTTGAAAATATGTTCTATTTCTAAATAGTCAAGAAACTTTCTTTTTAAAAAAAAATTTCTTTCCCATAAAGCTCTCTCCAATTGAATTGCCCTATTCAAATAGTGCATACTTAATAACAACCACTTTCCCTTCAAGAGAGACTACAAGGGAAGTGCCTGTTTATTTAGCGGATCACTTACTTCTTCGTTGCCTGACATAGGGTTCCCTTGTACATGAAAGGCAGAGAAGCAGCACCCTCGTCCTGAATGATCTGTGCAGTGTTTCTGAAAACCTAGTAGCCGTAGAGTAGATTTCTGATTTGAGTTTCTTGGTTTTAGCCTGTTAGAATGTGCTTTAAGCTTATATGACTTCCCGAAAGTGAAGTTGCAAGAAATATTAAGAAGATGGCATGCATTTTAGAAGGTTTCTATAATGCTATTCTGTTTTAGGTGAAAAGTAACCACCATTGGTGGCTGTGTGCTCCACAGGTGACGTGGACAAAATACACAGAATTCTTCGGTTGTAAGCTCTATGATACCAGCGACTGTTTGATCATTGCACTTTCTCATTCTGCTCAATGGTGACGGCATTTGCAATGTGCAGTTGGCACTGAATAAATGTTTGCATATTTCTGTCCTTGTAAGAGAACTTCTGTAAGAAAAATGGAGTCTAGTCTTCAGGGAAAAAAAAAAAAAAATGTTGGCCAAAGGTGTAGCATGTTCTCAGGCAATTGCCTGATTATGTGCTAGTTTGATAGCTTTGAAGACTAATTTTGAATTAAAAAATTGCGCTTGCCTGAAGCGCTCTCTAATTCCCTTTTCTTCTTTTTTTCATCAACTCTCACCTACCTTTTATGTCACTAGTCCTTCCTCTTCACTGATACATTGAAAAATATGATAAAATAAGTTCATACTAAGGAATTATTGATTTAATGTTTTCATTTCTATAGGCTGTTCACAATTGAATAGATAAGAAATATAGAAATAAAAAACACAAAGACTGTCTTCATAATGATGGCATTTCCAGTAGTGGACCATTCCAGAGTGGTATATCTTGAGGAAAAAAGGGGCTTCTTGGTCCTGTTGGGAAGCCCTTCTTCCTTGATTTAGGTTCTGTCAAACCTGTCTGTTCCTATTGAATGTAACTAAGATTGCCTCCTTGTTTGATTTCTGAACGGAATAGCTTAGACAATTAATTGCTGCTTTCTGCTTTCTGGACTGAATCCCATGGTGCCAATGATTCTTGTTGGAATTGGCTCAGCATTTTTGACCTTGTGCTTTGGTCCACTGGTCTATTTCCAGCTGCTCTTGGACCATTCTTTACTTGGTCAGAACTTACACTTTATGAATGAGTGTTCTCCCAGCTCCACTGATCTCCTCAGTTAGCATCTTGTATTACAGCCAAACGTGTCTCTTGCTCAGCCTTATTTGGATTTTGATAGTATACTTCGGTCTTTCAAAAAATCAATTATTTTTATTGAAAAAATAATTATGTAGATTAGAATCAAATAATAACCTTGACTATATGACAACCTGGCATGCTATGGGAACGTTTTTAATAATTATTCTAAAAGTTATTTTTTTCTAGTGTTTGTTTCACCAAAGTGTCATGGAGAGAAGTGGGAATTAATCTGTCCTAAGGCTGGAAGAGGAGGAGGGGGTGAATGACAAAGAATAGTTGAGACCACCTAAAGCCTCATGCAGGTGGAAGTAAGCAGCTAAAACTCCAAGGAAACTTCCCCAGTGTTATCTACATGTGAAAATCTTCAATATAAGGCATTTTATCATTCTCCCCTACAATCCCTCCAAAAAAAAAAAAAAAGTGTCTAGAGGTAGCAGTAAAGGATAGGAGTGGCGTCAATGATATCATAAGTTCTTATCAATTCTAAACAGCTGTGATCCTATATCAAATAAGGTAAAACAAAAGTGGAAAATGAAGGTGATACTCAGGTGTGTCTTACTTAACAAGGCTGTGTATGAAAAGCATTTTGATAAAATAAGTATTGGTCCAATTACCTCTTAAATTTATGATCTCTCTCAGGAGTAAGTATGATCAAAATCGGGGAAAATACAGAGCATATCTTACTGTTAGGATTAGTAAACTTTTTTTGAATGTGAAGGCTGTGACTTTGAATAGAGGGTAATATGTATTGAGTGTTTTCTGTATGCCAGGCACTATTCTAAACATATGATTTGTGCTATTTCATTTAAAAGTCATTATGATCCTAGGAGGCAGACACTGTTATTATTTCCTATTTAGAGATGGGGAAACTGAAAACCAGGCTGTGGAAACCACTTGCCCTGGGTCACACAGCTTGTAAGTATAAGAGGCAGGATTTGAACGCAGGAAGCTGGGGGACAAAAGTTGTTGTCCTTGCCACTTCATTATTAGTACCTATTCTGGGCCAAGGTTTGGGTTGGAAGCTTTTTATTGATCACATTTCAGCCTCACAAACCCCTGGAAGTAGGTATCATTGGTTTCTGAGGATTCATTGTGTTTGCCAGTGAGTGAAAGTTCTGGGGCAAAAGTTCAAGATGCAGTCGTGCTACCACAACACGAACCTGATCCCAAATGTCAGTAACATGCCACGAGGAGGGGTCATATTTAGTACATGGGATTGTTAGAACACTTTTGTTCCCCAGAGTCCACAGTCTCTCAGGGAACAAACTGAGGGCTTCAGAGGGGAGAGGGGTGGGGGAATTGGGATAGGCCGGTGATGGGTATTAAGGAGGGCACATATTGCATGGAGCACTGGGTGTTGTACGCAAACAATGAATCATGGAACTTTACATCAAAAACTAAGGATGCACTGTATGGTTACTAACATAATAAAAAATGAAAAAAAAAAAACTTTTGTTTAAAATGAGCATTGAACATGTTAACAGCTTTGTGTTACAGCTTTTGATTTTGTGGGCTATTTTTCATAGAATTGGTGTCTCATTCCTCATGGGGGAATTTTCTAGTATATCAAGGTTATCATTAATGGATTCAATACGAGTATACACAATAGGCAGTTAATAGGTATCCTAAATTGATGTTATTAAGGGGTTGGAGAGATTGCCAGTATTCACTAGTCATCAGAGCCAAATCTTACAACCTAGTCTTGATCCAGGGTTGCTCTGGAAACAGAGGTATTTGATTTGTTTTTCCTAGTAAATTCCTTTGTTTAGGCTAAATGTATCTGAAGCCTTTAGTATTGTCTGCCTGAACTGCCCGTACACTTTAATCATGGAAACAATTATCTGGCCACTGGATGCCACTGTTGCTCAACCAGAAGTCACGGACTGGGCCTTCCTATGGCAATACAATATTAGCCAGTTAAAGAGCGTTATTGCTATTATCGACTGTGGATTTATGCCTTCAGACTATTTTTCTTGATGAACACGATCCCTCTACAGGAGTTGCACTTGCTGAGGGCAGGTAAAGTTGAAAAAGAATATGTAAATAAATGGTTAGCAATGAATTTTTTCGTATCTTTTACTTTCAACAACTCTGCTATAAAAATGCATTTTTTCCCCCTGCTTGGTGCACTGTAGCTGACAGTCTCCATTAGTTATCAGCTAATGTTGCAGAGTAAGACCAAACAAGGTGTCATGGCCTTAAGCTATTAGAGGAGCCTCTTCATCCTAACAGAGACCCTGGGGTGAAAATAGTTTGCATGGACAGTCGCTGGAATATTATTCAGACTCACTAAGTACTGCATTGCAGATTGAAAGAGTTACATAGCTTCTCCATTTATACCAGGCACAAATAATTAAAAATAACCGTATTGTGTACCTTTTAAAAGCAACGTAAAATTTGTGTGTGTTTGAAAAGATCAGACAATGTTTGGGAGTAAAAAGCTGAAGTGATAAATAAACATGAGGTCAGTTTAGGAACAACCATAATTGCTTCCTATGACAAGATACGCATAGCAAACACTTCTGATTAATGTACAGTGAAGGCCACAGGAGTGGGAACCAACTTCAGTATCTTTCCAGGATCTGTGCCTTCCAATCTTAAAGATGTAGTTTTAACCAGCACAATTAGTCATTGTTTACTGAAAGGCAGATAGAGCCACAGGTCCTATTTAAATATTTGAAATAATTATATTTGTCTTGCCAGCTATGTTGATTTTATTTGTGTGGTTAAAAAAATAAAAGTGCCAATTTTACATTAGTGGTAAATTTCAATTCACTTCAAATATATTTAGAAAATAAGCAGGGAGTTTCCATCAGGATGACCTTTTTCAAGTCACAATTTTGATTATATAATACAATTGCATATATGCATAAAATATTTCAATTACCTAAAACATGTATTTTTAATTTTTATTTTAAAATATAATGTTTGTATGATCTGTCTTTTTTTTTTTTTTAAGATTTTATTTATTTATTTGACAGAGATAGAGACAGCCAGCGAGAGAGGGAACACAAGCTGGGGGAGTGGGAGAGGAAGAAGCAGGCTCATAGCAGAGGAGCCTGATGCGGGGCTCGATCCCATAACGCCAGGATCACGCCCTGAGCAGAAGGCAGACGCTTAACCGCTGTGCCACCCACGCACCCCAGTATGATCTGTCTCTTGATTGCCTTTTAATAACACTCTGCTCTCATTGGTATTTGCTGTCCTCACTTAGGGTAGTGAAATGCAGTGCTCAACAGAGTAAAGGCTCATTTTTATTTTCTTCCTTCCTTCCTCATTTAAAAGTAAAAGTATAATTATTTTTTTTCAAAAACATAATCTCTTAAGGGAGAGAATTTGGGAAAGGATAAAGGGAGGAGGTTATACTTCCAGAAATATTTAGAATTTTTAAGTGTCAGGGTCATACTAAACTGGAAAAAGGCAATAGAATACTAGTTATTTCAGATAGGAGAAAGTAGAAAATAATGGTTTTCCTATTATAGCAAAAATTGGGGTGAAACTATGGATATATGCATATATAAATGTATATGTCAGTGGCTAACATATATCCATTTTATAGCAAATAGTGGAAAGTAAGGTTATGCTTAAATGTAATCACATTAAGACAAAATGAAAATGACTTTTGGATTTAGTGGTAAATACTATCACTGACTTTCGCTCCTTAAGTAATATTCTGTTAGAGTTATGATTCAAAGAACACAATGACAGTATTTGGAACACTATTCTGAAAAGAAATACTAGAGATGGAAAACATCTACAAGGATCATTATTTTTCAGTGTAATGCATAACCTCTTCTCCAGTGTGTTGGGGAGTTCCTGAATGGAGTAATAAGTAGATGCTGTAAGACAAGTTGTGATTCCATTTGTCTAAACGTGTTCATTTAACAAAGTCACATTAAGCTGTATGAAGCAGACCTCTCTTACCCTCTCACTCTATCTAATAGACAACAATAAATTGTCACAATTGTTTTATTTTCTTCCAGTATTTGATTAAACAAAGAACATTTTTCTTTCTCTATCAATGTTTGCCTGAAATGACTACACAGAAAGAATGTGGGGTCAGTATGCATGTACTAGCTAAGATAAATATTAATACCTTACATCATAATACCTGTTAATATAATTTCCTTGAAAATATACATAAAATACACAAGTTGTCCACGTGCAATACTTTATGCAGTGTAAGCAAATATTACAAAGTAGTATATAGTGGAATGTTTCTTCATTCAACAGTTTACACTGAGTAATACCAATTGCTTATAAATTAGTTTTATTTTAAAAGTAAGTTAGTGTCATAATGGAAAACCAGAACATTATGTAATATGGCATCATATGCTCTTCATATAATGATTTTAAATAGACTGTATATTTGGGAAAGTCTGTGCTGTTTAAAAATTGTTTAAGTAAATGTTCCCAATTATATTCAGGTAAAAGTTTCACTGAACAAAAAATATTTCTCTAACTTTATATAGCTTTAGATTTTTTCCTTATTAAAATTGTTTTTGTGAAGGTAGATGTTCTTACCTCAGATTCAAAGTATTGTCCAGCCTGACCTCTTTCCCTAACTTAATAAAATTAAATTGGATGCTGCTATTTTTTTTGTACCATGTTGAATATAATCAGCTGTTGGGATATTTGTATCTTTCTTAAGCCATAATGCTTTGATATAGTAGCATATTACTAATATGTTTGTTGTATCATCAGTTTAAATATTCAAAGGGGGATGTGAATCAAACTATATTCAAGGCTTTTTTTTTAAATGATAATCTAAGACATCAGAAAGATACACCAACCAGTGTTTGTTTTTCTAGAGTCTTTATAGATCTTTACAGCCAGTCAAAAGGAGAAACATTTATATATCAATCAGTATAAGTTAATAACCATCCTTCTGTAGAAAATACACAAAAAACACCATATATCCTTTTATTAGTGTTTTCTCCTTTGTCATCAAACATGATGAAAAGTTTAACTTCTGCCATTTCTTTATTATAATTTTTTTGCTACTACTTTGTGTTACTCAGTAATTTGGACAGCTTCTCTGCTTTTCTGTTAGAGTTATGATTCAAAGGGAATTCCCAGCACAGACTTTTCCTCTGCTGGGCCCTTTCTACTGGTGAATTGTAGTATGAAATGTTTTGGAACATGGGATATTCTGTGAGATGCAAAACCTGGGAAATTAGAAAATTGTGATTCATTAGGGACCAAGATCAAGAAGAGAACCTGGCAGATGTTTTGGGCCTCTTGACAGATTTTTCAGTGATGAGGAGAGGCTTGGTAAGGGTAGGCAACAGGAGAATTGGAGAACTATATTAAAGAAAAGGGAATGGAGTTATACTGAGGGGTAATAGATCAGGAGAGGAGGTGCCAGGCTATTAATGTGTTGCAAGAAGATCCAACAAATTTAGAGCCCTTTCTGAACTGTTCGAACCTTTTTGCTGAAGCTTTGAAGATTCATCCATATCCTTATACAAATCTGAGATTAAAAAAAAAATACATGGTTTCTAACAGATTATGTTAGTTGACTATTTGGGAGGAATTCAAAAAAAAAATTCTAAGAACTCCTTGTGACCTTGGTCAGAATAACAGCCATTTTCATGTGCATGGCAAATGTGACTTCAGATTCTTTTAAGAAGTCTATGTATTAACCATAACATGATCAAGCTCTTTGCCAAGTTACGAGAACAGAAAAAAGAAGTGCAACATAAGAGGCTACCTGAAAAAGAAACTAACAAACCTCTTCTTGGTTCAGATTTTAGGCCAGGTACAATCATAGCCTCAATAAGTAACTTCACTCGTTAACTTATTTATAGATATATAAACATGCAAAACCAGAAATGTCCCTTTTCTTCTTAGTTTTCAATTGGCAACTGTTAACTGAAGTTTCGCTGTATCTATAAACTTACAAAGCAGTAGAAAAAGCTATGTGGGACACGAGAACTTAGTTTAAGAAAATATATAAAGCAGATACACCACAGGAAAAGGTTTCACTAGGAAAATCATTTTTGCATAACTTTGTTGGAAAAGACTACTCTGTCCACAGGGCTGAAATTGTTTTGCAGTTTCAACCACAAACCAAAAAATGTCTGTAAGAACTTGGACAGACACTGATGAATGAACATAAAAGCAACACAGATTTAATTTATTTATGTTAAGTCCCTCCTCCTTAGCACTTAAAAAATTAAGGCTTAATCATACACATAGACAGAAAATAACACTTACTAACCAAAATGAAAATATTCTCAGGGAGGTACTCTTTGGATATTAAATTAAAACTAAGGTAATAAAACCATTTCTTTTGTTAATATATAGTCACACATTTAGAAAATGATTGAACTTTTAAGGATTTTTAGCTTTGACACATTGAACATTACCAAAAATATCAGAGAATTTCAGAACTCTGAGGGTTAAGAACAAAAGATGTTATTTTAATTGCTAGTTAATAAACAAAAAACAACCAAACAAAACCTACCAGTACTGTACCTCTTAATACTGGATCTGATTGGTATTTGTCAAGATTTCTTTTTGGCTGATGAGATAGAAAAGATCTAAAGTCTTGAGCACTTCACAGTAACATAGTAGTAAGCTTACTTGAATATTTCCTAAGGCTGTGGCTATGTTGGTACTCCAGATGAAGGGGTGTATGTGTGTGTGTGTGTGTGTGTGTGTGTGTAACTGGGAAAAAGGAGGAAGGGATATAAGAAACGGTTGAAGTCTGTGGAAATTATGACTTGTACTTAGTAGATGATCAGTACATAATAGATTCATGAAGCCTTAGATTTGGGACATAAAATCCCTTCCTTTAAAGATGAGACAAAGGGCTCAGGTATATGAAGTGAGTTGTTTGTGATCACAAGATAACTTAGGAAGATGATGAGGAAGATGATGATGGGCAGGGGGTGGAGAATTAGAATCCTGTATTATTTTTGAATGTTCAGGAGAAGAAAATTGATTTATGACCAGATCTTGTTTTCTTCTCTTGGTTGATATTTGTTCCAAATTTATATTTATGGCCAATCACAAAATGTCTAAAGTAGCAAGCTCTAATTATACTTTTAGGGAAGTCTTAGAAACAAACTGAAGAGTGGAGTGGACTATAAGACTCAGGGACGAAGTTATATATCCAATTCAATATTGAATTCTGAGATCAGTGTGTTCCCCACCAGTAGCATTATCCTACCAGTAGCATTGTGTCACTCATGACATCAAGATTCTCCTTGAATTCTATTACTAATAGAAAACATGAACTAGGAAATGTGATATGAGGAAGTAGCAAAGACCAAAGGAATCTCTATGTTGGAATTATGGCTTCAGCCAAGGGAAAGCATGAGAAACTATGAAGGGAAATTGAAGAATTTGGGCCATAGCAAGGTATCTTCCTCAAGAGGCATGATGGCCTATATGATCTCACTGAAGCTGGATTCCTTTTACTATTTCATTGTGTTCTGGTTTCAGGTAACAAATAAGAAATTGAACTAACTTAAGAAAAAGAGGGATTCAAATATGCAAGCCACAGGAAAAGCTTGAACATTCTTCAGACCTTCAGAAAGAGCTTGTGTTCCTTTTTTTTTTTTAAGATTTTTTATTTTATTTATTTGAGATAGAGCAAGCAAAAGAGTACGAGTGGTGGAAAGGAGCCATGGGAGGGAGAGAAGCAGACTCCCCGCTGAGCATAGAGCCTGATACAGGCTCCATCCCAGATCCCAGGACTGTACTCAGAGCTGAAACTGAGAAGAAGGAAGAGGTTCAACCAACTGAGCCACCCAGGCACCCCCTAGGGCATCTTTCAAATGGCACCTTCATTCTTTCTCACTGCAGCCTGGTCATCCCTACATAGAAGGAAATAGAGGTCAGTTCTAGACTTTTTTCTTTTTTTAATCTCAAAAGCTATCAGTTAATGACTAATAGGAACTCTTTCTTTACCATGCACAAAAATCCCAGGGAAGAGACTCCATGGGAGTGACTATCTGTCAACCGGTTAACAATAATCAAGGCATTTTAATTGCTCTAACTTAGTATTTTGAGTGGTCCAACTTGGAAGAGAGGAGTTGGGGGTGTTGTACCATGGAGGTAAATCCAAGTAAAAAACGTAGAACTGAGGGAAGGAGAGTTCCGAGAAAAGGGATACTGAGCAGATAAATTCAGGTGCAAACCTATGGTTTTCTAAGTAATATCTTGGGTTACTCAGATTTGTTTTTTTTCCAGGTTGAAAATAATAGCAACGTATTTTTGTTAATCCAGCTGATAAAGAATTATTATAAAGATACATGGAAAAGTGAAGAAATATAAAGATCCATTTCAGAAATCCTCTAGCAATCATGGGGGATTTAGTGTGTTCTATCCACATCTGGTAGTAAATGTCCCCAACTCTGGTGTTCCTTTCTTATAATGACTTAGTTGAGATGGGAAACAAATGAGACAGGACACAGAAAAAATTAGCTGTTGACTCTAGCTCATGGCTTTTACATTCTCACTTTTCTAGTTGTTCCACACAGGGTACTTCCTTCCTAAGTCTCCAGGGTCTCATAATCAAATTATATAAACTAGACTCTGACTGAGTAGACCAGTCACCATCAAAAGTAATATGAGATGCTTTTGTTGGGTAGAACTTCCATGCCAATTCATTTTATAGGCTGCTGGTCAGACATCCAGCTTTGGCTAGGTAGCAATCATTGTTTCAGTCAGAGCCCCCCAAAAATGGGGTCAAACAGAACAAATAAAAAATCAGAGGCAAATGATATGTATGCAAGGTAATTTAATTGATGGATGCCTTGTACAAGACTGTCAAGCATCCAAAAAAATTTAAACTATTGTTTTTTTAACCAATGAATATTAATTGAATTGAACTCTTTTGCCAAGAGTTATTGTAGATGCATGGGTGACAGAAAGGTATAAAGGAGAATTCCTTCAGAAGAGCTGTAAAATTGATGAAAAATTAAAAACTATCACAATGGACACAAGTAGAAAAACAAACAAAAACAACCCAAATTATCCAGGGCATTTAATTTTTTCCTTAACCTAAGCTAAAGTACACAATCAATTTCTTCAACTTCTTATAACGTAAGTGTTATAATAAACAAGACCTTTTTTAAATATAGAAACTTAAACTTTCCCGAAAGCAGGGATTTTTTTTTTTAAATCATATAAGTTGTTACTCTAGGGACAGAAGGAAAGTTTTAAAAAGAAGTAGCTTTCATGGAAGAGAAGTGTCTGAATATCATCACCAAGAGCAGAAGGAGATTTAAGGAAAGGAAACTGAGAAGAGATTGAGTGAAAGGAAAGAAAATAGAGGGGGGAGGGTGATAAAAATAGAAAGCAAAGATAATCCCAAGGAGCAGTGTGCACAGTTGTGAAGCAATCAGTACCACTCTGGTCAAGTCACCGTCATCTGTTCTGTGCTTCCTTTCTCCAGGCAGTAGGCTGCTTCTGGGTAAAACAGCACACTCAGCGTCTTTGGCCTCCTCTCTGTGCCTGTTACTTGCTGTGGGCCTAAGAATGGAAAGGCTTCAGGTTTCTGGGATGAGGCTGCTGTTTCTCTCTGTTCTCAGCTCCATGAAAATTCTTAAGGGACAAGGCTATAGATAAAAGATGTGGGGGAGGAATGCGAAGGTCTCAAATGATGAGTGAGGTGGCTTGATTTTTAAGCTCCCTTGATACTTTTTATTTATCTATTTTCTGCTTCTAGAGAAACATAAAAAGTAAAATAATTCATACATAGAATGCCTGTGCAAATCGCAAACCAATAGCCTACTACCCCCAGGAGGTTCTGTCCTCTGCCCAGGATACAGTTTCAGAGATGTAAAAGGCAAGGGATATGTACAATGATATGACCCGATCCCAGGAATTAATTTTTTTTTTTTTTAATCAAGAAAGGCACAGAAACTCCTATAGTTAGCAGTAAACTGGGGACTGGGGAGTGTGGACTTGCAGAGTGACAACACAGAAGGGTCCTAAAGTTGGGTCCACTGTAGCATAAGCCTAATCATTTGTGTTGGTTATGTCCTGACATGGCCTTAAGTTCTTTCAAATTGAATAGCTGAGGAGTGGGACAGTTTCTAGCCCTTTAGAACCACATTCATAACATTGGACAAGAATCTGCTTAATGACAATGAACCCCAAACCAAGTTGTCCTAGAGTCCAAGGAAAAGATGAAAAGGCTTATGAAGTCTGAAAATCAAAGGATGTAGCTATACAAATGTGGTCAGTTTGGGAGGGTGGGAATGGTGGGAGAGATGGCATAGTTGGGAAAAGGGGTGATTATATTCCCAGGACCTAACCAGCAGAGGCTACCGGTTGCTAAACCACCTTTTAAACTACTTCCTGAGTGTGGAGCCGGAGAGGTTAGAGAAGGGTGAAGGCTTTATGTCCGAAGCAACGTTTTCTTTTCTTCTATTTCTAGGTCCAGTCTGTGGATGAGCACGGTGGTGCAATACAGAAAATGGTGACTTTCTTGTTTAAAAAAAAAAAAAAAAATCCGTAAGCCACCCTCCGGTGGTCTCCGCACTCCGCAGGCCTCCGCACTCCGCCGGCCAGCTGTCTCTGGCCTCTGTTTCAGTCCGTTGTCTCGGGTGAGCCCTTTAAATCCAGCTCCCCCCCCCTCCTCCGCGTCCCCACCAGCACGCGCCCGCTCCCAGACAGGTGTTTTCCCAACTCCTGAGACTGAGGATTTTGGGGAGTGTCTGAGCCAATAAGATTTCCCTTTGGGGGGTGTGGGCGGGGAAAAAGGCGTGGCTAGTTGGGTCAGAGCGGGGGCGGGGTTTTCGCGGCTGAGCAGAGCCAGCCTGGTTGCGTGGAGGGTTGTTTTATCCGCCCCCCCTTTTTTTTCCCCTCCCGGAGTCTTAATAATTTCTCTGTGGGGCTGCAGCTGGAGACCGCGGAGCGTTGGAAATGACGCTCGGAGCTTTAATTACCGCAGCCGCCGGACAAGTGTGAGGAAAGCTGACAGGAAAAAGAAGGACAGGATCGGGGGAGAAGCGAGAAGCTTCCCCCCCGCCCTCCCATTCCCTCCCAATTTGGACTGGAGGTGCAAGGAAACTGAAAAGGGAGCCGAACATAGCCCGGCTGGGGGGAGAGGCCGGAAACCTACCGCCTCTTTGCAATCAACTTTTTTTGGAAACCTTTTCCCCCCTTCCTTTTTATTGTTGACCAACCAGTGAGAGAAAGTGAGGAGGGAGCGAGAAAGCAAAGGCTTACACAGGAAAATAGCTGCACAGTCCGGCCCGGAGCACCAGGCGCATACATTCGAGCACACTCCCACACGCGCACAGAAGCGCGCACACTCACCCCCTCCTCGGGGTCCCCGGCCCCGGACCCGCGGGCGCTGACTCTGTTGCCCGTGCTTGGAGCCGGTGCACCGCGCACGTCGCGCGCCAGTTCCCCTCGCGCCCCCAAGCGCGCCTGGCTGAGGGATCTCCTCCGCGTGCCCGAAAGGGGATATGCCATTTGGACATGTAATTGTCAGCACGGGATCTGAGACTTCCAAAAAATGAAGCTGGCGACAGGACTGTGGGTCTGGGTGAGCCTTCTCCTGGCAGCAGGGACCGTCCAGCCCAACGCTTCTCAGTCAGGTGGGTCGCGCGCGGTTCCTTCTCGCGCTCCAGTTGTTGAACCTGCTGCCGCTGGCTCGGCTGAGTCGGGTGGCTCTCTCGCCCCCTTCGCCCAAACAGAGAGACCCTCTGGCTTCCAGGCGTGGAGGGACCACTCCACCCGGGCCTCTTCCTTGGGCTTCCGTTCGTCCCTCTTTCTATCCCCAAACTTAACCTTTTTGTGTACCTGTGTTTTATTTATTGTGAAATATCACTCTGCAACCCTGTCCCTTTTTTCTCTTTCCTTAACCCCCTTTTTTCTTTATCGCACGTTTTCGGTGAGCCTAAGCGGGATCCCTTCTGGTCGCGCCTGTTGTGCGGGACATGGGAGACACAATTCCCGAGTTAGAGGAGACGGTCCTCTACCCGTCCGGGCACCCAAGAGTAAAAGCTATCAAGAAGCGCGCACCGCCCGGCTTCGGAAGGGCTGGAGTCCCGGGCAGTGTCAACTGGGCCTCTTGAGAGCGGAAGGGCTGTGGGGTGAAGCTTCGAGAGCGGGGCTTTGCACCTGTGTGTGCTCCCGGAGGCCGCCCCGTCCCCTGTCGCCGGAGCTTGCGGGGTCAGACTCGACTTGAGCCCAGCCTGGGCAGCTGGAGCGCGTCAGGAGGGCGCGCCTCGGCCGGGGGGCACAGAACTCTGGGCCTCCTACGCCGGCGTCCGGCAGCCTTCGCCCCATTGCCTTGAGGGAGTTTGCTTGCCTGCGTGCTCTCTTTAAAAAAAAAAAGGGGGGGTTGACATACTTGAGCCGGGAGTCCGGCCTTCCCGTCGGTTGCTGTGTTTGGCTTCAGGAAGAGTTCTTCCTGTAGTTCAACTTGCTATTGGCCGGAGTCCCTCCAACTTCTCTGTTTACTGCCCGGCGCGGCTGCCGAGCCGACCCGTTGCGCGAATTGATTTAACCCGAGGCGGACGCGATTGCGCTGCCACTGTTTTCAGGAAAGCTTGAGCCTCAGGTACCTGGACAAGCAGAAGGCTAATTGACCCCCGAGAGGCAGCGGGGTGGGGCTGGCGCACCGCGGCGGGCAGGGCTAATGACAGCACCTGCAGTGCGAGGTTGCTCAAAGTTTCTGATACTTGAGTTTCCTGGGGATGAAAGTGGGACAGGAAAGGACGGAGGACCGGTGTCTGATGCGGCCAAAGGGGGCCTTTTGGAGAGCGGGGGAGATTTCCGGAGCCATCCGGGGCTGGTCGCTGGAGCGTGGGAGGCCCCTAGAGGAGATAAAGCCCCCGGGAGCGGCGATAGGAGAGCTTCAGGCCCCCGGAGGGTGTCCTTCTGACCTCACCAAGAAAACAGCGCGCTGTAGTTTTCCCGCTCCGCCCCCGCCGCTGCCGCCTACCCCCCTAGCCTAGTAAATAACAAGTTGCAATCATCGAGCCTTTCAAAATGACCTTCGAATGCCACCAGTGCGCGCCGTTTGTACTAGCCGTTTGCACCCTCCCAAATACTCCGAAATTCTTCATGCATACCAGGTCCCGCGCTCCAGCCACCTCCGGAATTACACCAACACGGACTTGAGATTCCAAGCGGCCTCTTAGATACATCCTTTTTATCTCCCTCCCCACTCCGAGTCCCTTCATATTTTCCCTCAATGGGTTGATTATGCACATTGACCCATTCAAAAGCATTTGCAACCGACATGCAGACTTAGCCTAGAGGAATTTCTACTAGGCAACCTACTGGGGGCTGTCTGGTTCAGCCTCAGCCGCTGGGGGACCCGGCTCCGAGTCCGCAGCAATTTGGTATTAACTGTGTGGCTCAGGGTTGAGCTATGCCGAAAAGCCCTTTTCAGAATTTCTGCAAAGAATGTAATCCAAATTAGTTCTGCAGCTGTCCTCTTCCTCGTCTCAGGCGACACCGCCTCGCGCCCTCGCTGGTCTCTTCTCGCTTCCCCCAGCGAATTGTCAGACCCACAAGTGAGCCCATTTAGAGCGCGAGGATTAGCGTGCCATTGTTGTTCCGTGTGTGACTCTGTACTTGAAATTCTAGGGGCACAAAGGCGAGCCTCACTTGTTCAAAACACAAAGTGATCTAGATGAAAGGACCGCACAAAGAAAAGCTCTCGGGTGCATCCCTGGTATAATTGCAACACTCACGCTAAGGTGATCCACTGAAAACTGTAAATGCCCCTAGGGACTTCTTTTTTTTCACCCTATCCCACCCCCACCCTGCCGCACCTGGCAAGGAAAGTTCAGATGGTTTTAATATAGTGCTTTTATAAAACGAAGTTACTGTCTGGAATATGAGTGAGGCTCTGTGTGTTTGTGGCTGTGTATGTGGGGCTGTATATTCCCAAGTAAATACATATTGCGTGTATCCCCTCTCGCGGTTAGCAGTCAGTAGCAGTTTGGAGGAGTTTGTTTTGGTCCAAATGAGAAATTAAGTGCGGATAAGTAAACTAAGCTGCCAGAGGGCGACAAGATGTTGAGTGAATTGCTTTTAGATGAAACAAATTAAGGAAACGAGGGAAGACAATCTGCTTCTCGCATTATTAGACACGCTTGGAGTTCAGGGGAAAGTGGCATATTTTTGAAATGCTAATTTCTTAAGCAGAAGGAATGCACCTTATTTACTGCTCTATGTGAACAGAATAAAGATATGGGTGGGTGGGGGGAAGATTCTGTTGTATTGATCTAAGATATTTATTAAAATAATTGTAATGGGAAAGGATCTATTTTAATTTTTTTTCTTCTTTTGCTTGGGGAAAAATCAGCTTTAGAGAAGACAATTTTTAAATAAATCTTAAGGACTTTGTCTCATTTCCAGTAATTCATTTTATCTAGAAATAGTATATATAGCCAAAGGCCCTTTATATGACTATTATAAAGTCTTTACCACCAAAAGGGATAATTTCAAAATTTCTCTTTTCCTGGCATGATTGAAAAATAATATCACCTTTGTATTGAAATACAATATATAATATTGAAGCAATGCTCTTACATACCTCAATAGATATGGGATGAACAAGTTCATTTTCCATTTTTATTTGCAAGTAACTTAGTTGTGCTTTTCATACTATAAAATAACACACATATTTTTTTCCTACGTATTTAAGATATGTCTTCAAATTTAAGGTTGGTTTTTTAAAATACATTTGAGAAGAAAAAAGTGATAAAACTTAGATAAATGATGAAAAAGATGTTAAATACATTTTCAAAAAAAATCTTTCCTGCATGTGTTTACTGTAAGCACACCCATGGGATACACTTTTTTTTTCTTCCAATTTTGAAATTCTTATATGTGTAAAAGGGATCTTTTTAGAAGAAGGTATTTTTTTCTTCAGAATGCGTCTAAACAAATTTATACCTATTATAACTGCAAGTAACTTGAAAATGCTATAATATGGACTGTTATGATAAAATTGACTGGTTGTGTCATGATTCCTCACCTGTTTTTTTTTTCCTTTTAAACTAGACTGCTTTTATTTTAATCTTTCATGCATATAAAGTCAAATTTTTTTGAAAATCAATACTTAGTGCTTTATATATTTTTTTCATTTAGTCACTGGAAATGTGTCTTAATTAAGAAATTGCATTAGAATATTTACCAGGGCATGCACTTCATGGAAGATTTATGTATTTTTTACACTAACATGAACACAGTAAGTTTGCATTGGCTGATTTTTAGAGTTTGCATTCATTTGAGGGAAAAATTATATTTCCTCCTTAAAGTGGATTCAAATATTTAGTATTCATGAGCTTTCATGCCTTTAGTTCTTAAATAGAAGTACTATTTATCATCCTTTCCATTACTATAGATTCTTTCTTTACATCTTATTATTTATTGAGTTTACACATGTGAATGTATATATTTTTCCCTCCACCACCAAGTGTATTCTTTTTTGTGTGTGCTTTTCCCAGCAACCTGCCACTCAGCCACTGCAGGAGTCCTCTGAGCCAGTTTTCATTCTTTCTTTCTGATAAATCTGATATGGCTGGTTGGCTGGACAATTGCAAGCCATTCCATTGCGCAGATTTATTCCTGAAAGAAAATAAAAAGGCATCGATCCAAGATCACTAGCACATCTCAGAAACCCTGACTCCAAGGCCAGATCTTTCTACAGAGAAGTCCCCTTTTCTCTACTTCTTTCTCTCTTTCCCCTCTTGACCAAGGATGGAAGGTAGACAACCCCATTTAAAAAATACTATGGATGCAAGGAATTATGCTCTAAATATTCTCTGAAGCCTTGTGATTAGAGCCACCTTAGATTAATGACTATACAAGGTGCACATTTTAGACAATAAATTGAATTAGAGTGCCTTAAACATTACAGTGCTTTAGTGTCATGTTTATATTATTTCAAGCCAGTTATTAAGAACATTTAACATATTAAAAATAGCAACAAGTTTTTGCTTTATTTTACAATGTTCTGCTGCTGTTGGATATCTATGTGTAATTTGTAAGTGCCCAAAACATAAATGAAGCAAATGACCAAAAAAGATGTTCTGTTACCTGCAATCATTTTGGCAGTTGCTGTTTGATTTCACCCTTTTGAGAGACTGCTTTGTAAAGATGTTAATGTTTACATTAAAATTAGCTTATACATGTTTAAGCCTACAGCTGTTCTACAAAAATTAATTGTCAAGCATATTCCACTGTTATCTTTTACAATGATCTGAGTATGTATTCAGGGCAGAACCTAATTATATTATAAACTTTTCTTCAGGTATATCATTTTAGGAATGTTCTCCTGTGTTACATTTGACCATATGGAACAAAATTGCATCTTATATCTAATCCTCATTTCCTGGATTATTTTAAATATTGGGCAGTTGTAGTAAAACTGTACTTTTCATGCTTTCAAACACAGTTGTTGACTGGAGTTTACAGTTTATACTGACAATTCCTTAATTTTCTTATAATTTTTTAATGAAAAGGTCCTACATCAATGTTTCCTGAGGCTGTAGCTGTGCTCCCTACTTTGAAGGAGACATTAGCTGCCTGTTTTATGCTTAAGTTTGACATAGGACATAGCTAAGTTTTAAATCAGGATTTCTACATTGTAGGGACAAATTCCTCCAGTTTCTTGTTAATACCTGGGGCAGCTCATTCCATGTCTTTGTGATTTGGCTTCTGTGCCTGAGGTGAAAATGCATGTAATATACTCTATTTGTCCATTGTATAGCAATTTTCTGAAAAATGGCTTTAAAGTCTTCCCTAACATCGAGATACATTCCAGGAACAAGTTCACTGATATATTTTAAAATGTATATACATACATATATAAATAAACACAATGTAACATAGTGTAAAGTTTCAGTAGAATATCTCTTTGGGGAGAACACCTTTTGGTTATCTAACAAAAGCATTTGTACTTGAAGGCCATTTCTCCAAAATATTACTTTGCAGAATTGCTCTGTGGTCTTTTTAGATTTCATTGTATATGGCTTTTTCTCTCTTTCTGGGTTGTTGATAATTCTGACATATTTATTACATAAATTGACCTATTTTCCAAATCTTTAATCAAAGCTTTAAAGTCACTTTCTTGTTTTCATATTTGATACTTAAACTAGTGGTTCCTATTTGTATGAATTTTTCAAGAGGGAAGAGAATGGTCTCACTTTTATGACCAGAGGTGAAATATATGGGGCCGAATTGTAAGGTGTTTTTTTTTTTTTTTTTTTTTTGAACATATAGTAGTTGTTTTACAGTGGTTTTCATTTTAAGTGATTGCCCTGCAGACCCGTTGCTTTGCACAAATCCAGGGCGCAGTAGCCACATAGAATTTAATGGGAATGGAGCACACCTGAACTGTGGGTTGCAGTACAGCAGTCCTCCTGTTGTGTGATGATACAGAATAAAGCACCAGAATAAAAGTTAGAAGAATTGGATTCTGGTCATACAATCATTTTCTGTGTGGTCTTGGGTTAGACTTCTTGCTCTGTCTCAATTTTCTGAGTCTCTATTAGTGTGGCTAAGGTGATACCTGAATGATTAACATCTTGATTTTTAAAATGGTTCAGTTAGACAAAAACAAAACAAAACAAAACAATGTTTAGAGCTTTTAGAAAGAGAAATCCTTTGGTTTTTAATTAATTTTGTTAGTGGGTCTTTTTTCAAGTGAATTCATGTGTGTAACCCTGGTATCTAAAATGGGTAAAAGGGGAAAGGAGAGCTGCTTCTGTTAAAGCTGCAGCTAGATGACAGCTTTGTGCTCCCTGACTTTGTCACTCCCCCAATTCCCTTCCACTCTCACCTCCACTCTCCTGTGCTTGCTTCACAGAAATCTTGCACTAGTTAGAAACTATCTGGTGCAGTCCGATCATTTTTTAAGTGAGGAAACTGGAAGCGTGGAGAAGTGAGATAATATAAATTAGCTGGCAGCTTCTGACACCAATATCATTTTTTTAACACACACAGAAGTACTTGAAAATTCAAGTTGCAGACACTTAAAAAAAAAATAAACAAAGACAAGGTTGTGTTGCTTTAAAAGAGAATTGCAAAGTTGAAATGAAAACAAATGGATCAGAACTATAGGCCTAACTATCATACTGTGAAGTTCTTTTCAAGGGGAGGACCGTGGGATCCTCATCATCCTTAATTTATATTCAGGAAGTAATCATTGCATTTATAGCTTGCCACACATTAAGATTAAAAAAAAATAGAGTGTTAACCCTGAAAGTCAGATAAGAGCATCTATACTACTATCTGTATAGAATAGCACCTTCTTTTACCTGGGAATTTACTTGGGTTTTCTTTTACCTGAGTCTTTATGAAGATGACCAATAAGTAGAGAATGGTTATATCTCTATTCTGTATTCAGTAATATACAAGCTTAAATAAAATGGCTTATAAGGAATAGACAGTGGGTTCTTCATCACCAATTAGTTGGTGGGGACAAGGGTCCATGGGAATGGGAATACTTGGGAATACTTCAGATTCTTCCAGGCCCCTCGTTGGGCCCAAGGTTCTTTATCTTTTCCACTGTCTTTGTTGGGCCTTCTTTCTTCAGATCTCTACTAAGATCACAGTTGTATTCTTTGAATAAGAATATAAGCTAAGTTTTTAAGTACTAAGGTTTTATAAAGGTATTTCTGTGGCGATGTTTGCCTCCTCCTAGTTGCCTTCTATAAGATGTTGCCGGTGGGCCTTGTTACTTTGCAGTATTGTTGATGTCACCTTAACTCTTTCTGATTGTCTCTGTCTTCTGTTAAGCACCAGAGCTTTCTGGGATTTGATCAGCATTCTCATGGGCCATAGTGACAGAAGGGAACATGTTTTGGCAGGAAGAGTCACTTCCTGTTAGGAATTTGAGATGAAAATTGACCCCCCGTAAAATATTAACATGGACACACCATGAAACTTCCTGTGCAACATCATTAAACGTCTCCCGTGAGAAATAGCTCAGGGTCATTACTGTTAATCATGTTATTTCCAATATTGTAGGGGTTAGTGAAGCATACTAAACACCAGTAAGAATATGCGAGACTCAGTTTCTGAATCTAGGAAGTTAGAGTAAGTAATAGGCATCCAGGCTGCATGAATGTTTATATATATTTCATTTTAAACATAGTCTAAAGGTGTTTAAAGAAAAGACAATGAATGGTGCCAATCAGCGCTCGTTTATTTCCCAGAATGATCAGACTTGTAAATAATCAGTTTCACCTACCTTTTTACTACTCTTCTGACCTTTACTAATGTCTTGTCCCATCTACATCCGGTATAGGTGGACATTCAGGTTTTAAGCCTTAAGGATACAAGTGGGAATTGTAAACCTGCTTTGAATAGATGCATCTGCTGGTCATCTGTGGTCTGCTAAGGACATCTCATGGCTAGGCTGGTTAAGACTGAAAAAAAATGGCAATAGATTCTCCAGGTTCTGTGACTATATCTAGTGTGGTTATAGCTTGAGTAATAAGTAGTACAATTCTCTATTTCAGGATGGGTTGCCGTCACTAGCAGGGGAATGCCTAATTGAGGTCATGGATGGTAGTGACTATTTTGCTTTAGGCCAACTCTCCTTTTACTAAAATCTGTCTTTGTCATTATTTTCTATTCTTCCCTAAAGCCTTAGAGAATATGAGAATATGCATTTCTTTCTATAGGGACGTATGAAAACCAAATAAAAATAAAACAGAGCAGGATTCCTTTTATTTACATACTTTTCATTTTCAGGAGTTCCTTTTGTCCTGTCATTTTGTCTAGAACTAAAGCAGTTAAACACATTTTTGTGTTTTTAAAAGGGAATTCAATTACATAGCTTATTAAAGTTTACTCCCTAAGACTTTTATTAACCCCATCTAGTGTTTAAAAACCTCAGAGCAGGGCTATTGCACGATCCTCTGTACTGGTCCCCTTGTTGATGTCCTCTTACCTCCAAGACTTCCTTCGTATCATTGCCAGATGCCCATTTCTAATATAATACTTTTATTATCCTACTTTCTATTTGGAAGCCTTCAATGGATTTCCATTGTAAAGTTCAAAGCCTACTAAAATAATAGCATCAGATTTTTAAGAATCCATTCTTAAGAGTTTTCTTAAGATGTATTCTAAGAACCATGCTGACCTAGTCAGTATTCCATTACTATCCCTTGCTTGTCTCTGTGTTTGCTTACTCCCTTCCCTGAAATTCATGGCTCACTTAGTGCCTCTGCTGGTTCAAATCTTTGAATCTTTTCAATTCTACATTAAATCGTACCTCTTCATTACATTTTTTTTCACTGATTAGCCTATAATCCGTATCTATATCACTTATCTGGCATTTAATCTTAAACCATAGTGCAGTTTTAACTTTTTAAGAGCAGGAGTTTTTATCCCCTGCCGAGACTAGTGCAGTGCCCCATATATAGTAAGCTCTAAAATATTTTTTAAGTGAAAAAATAACACACATTTGCTGAAACAATTTTAAACTCATTCATGGATGGTTATTATTTGTAATTAAACCATATAGTGCACAAAAGTAAGCTGTTCTAAAAACATAATTATAGAATTCTTAATAATAGATATTAAGCATGTTTACCCTGGGAATTTCTTTAGTTGCTTTCTTGAGCTTCCTAGGATATTTCTTTCAATGGATTGTTTCCAAGAATATATCATTTGTCCCCATTCCCATTTTTAGAGTCTGTTCATAATATGGTACAAGTATTTCTGTTGGTTTTATTTTTGGTGAGTTAAATATATGTGAATACCATTCTTAAATGTAACTGTTTTAGTGGCTCACTATTTTTATGTGTCATTACATTGCTATTTCTTATCTCCATTTAAAAATTTTAATAAGTTTTTAAGCAGTAAGCATGTACTGATTCATCAATGTGTTTTAGGACAATGTTAGGAACAGGAGGACCTATAAGAAGCTCAAGGTGCCAACTTTCTCCTTTCTTTTAAGGAAGGATAGATGAGTCCAATAAAACACAGTATAAAAAAATATGTTATTAAGTGGTTTTCCAAACCTTTGGGAGGCACATTTGCCTCCAGAGAGATTCCAGTATTTCATGAAAAAAGGGTTCCAGGCCAAATGTGATATTTGTGTATTCCTAGATATATGTGATAATACAACTTTGTTATAACTGAGATTTCCTAGTATCTTAAAATAGACAAATACACATATGTCTACCATTTAAAAAGTGTCCTATGAAGAAAGCACTTTAGCATAACTAAACCGAGAGGTGACTGGGATTCTCTTAGCTGCTGTTTTAATGATCCACTCTGCGTTCTGAAAATTGCTGAAAGGATTATAGTATTTATAGAGTCAGATTCTATGAGTGAAAGATGCTCTTCCAGACATTTCTTCTTCTGTTACCGGGTTCTAAGAAAGTCACCCTTTCTAGGTCACTGCAGCGCCCTACTTGTGCCTTAGCTTATAATGGCTTGAAACAGTTAATGTAACTTTCAGAATTATCTAACAGTCTGCAGAGTAATCTATTAATGAGAGAGTTGGGCATGGAGACATTAGCACTTCTGTCTGAATTCTTCTACAACTTTCTTGATTGTTTTTCCTTTAAGAATTCATGAGAAGAGAGTTTGAGTCAGGGATTATTGTTTCTACTTTGTAGGTGAGGAAATAAGATATAAAAAAGTAGAAGGTAAGGGTGAAGCCTGACTGGTGCATTAGTCTGGTACAGTTACATATCTGTCCTGTTCTGAGAAGCAGCTGGCTCTGACTTCTGCTTAAGTGACAGAAGCTAGGGATGCCTCTCAAAGGCATGGCTCCACCACTGTACTTACCCCACTGTGTGAGAAGGGGATGCTTAGCACACCAGATCCTTCTGCCTTCAGGTCAGCAGCTCTTTTTGCTTTCCCTGTAGTCATGTGAAGAAACTGGTCCAATAAATCCTTTAGGTTATATTGTATTTCTCCTCCTCCACTGGATTCTCCATAGTTCTGTGTTTGTATTTTGTATATTAAAGTAAACAATCATGTAAGCTTTGTCTTCTTGAAAAAACTTCAAAGCAGAGGTATATCCAAGGTTTTGGGACTTGCACTTATACAATTTTGGGAACTTCTTTTAAAACAACTCAGAAATAGAAATACAAATTAAGAACAGAGACTTGGAATGCACCGATGCAGGAGAGGGGCTCTGAAGATGAAGCCTTAAAAAAACAAAACAAAACAAAACAAAACACCTTTATGGTAACTCTCCCTGTGTTTAAAAATTATATATTTTAAGAAAAAACATCATTCCTCTTTTACTAAGAACTTTGAGTGTGATTATTTTTCTACTGCGTGTAGTTGGTGTCCACTATCAAGAAGAACAGGTTGCTTCAAGGAAAAAAAAATCCAGTGGAGTAAAATCACACTGTAAAGCACTTCAGTATGTCTTTTGATGAAAATATGTATTACGTCTAGACAATTTTCAGAATATTTTTCTCTAAATATGACCATATTTAGAGAATTTTTCATATTTCATATTTCAGAATATTTTTCTCTAAATATGACCATACCTGGCTAAATCCAGGTATATATCTATTTTCTTGATATTCTATTTTTAAGTATGGATCATGTAATACTGTCCATTGGACAGTTCTGTAGTTTATAATGTGTGATTTGAAGGAATCTTGCAGTTTTGGTATGTAAAAGCTGTATTACTAAGGCCCTACCCCTTGAAATATATAGCTCATTGAATTTTTAATCATTTGTTATTTAGCATGGATAACAATCTGTCTTTGACTTTTACCCTCTGGCTAAGTGTGGCCATTTTAACTACAGTAGACATTATTACTAGCTGTGAATGAAACAGTGCATCTAAATTAAAATCAGTACTCTGTTCAGGTATATGGTAATATTTTAAATAATATATTAACACATTTAAGTAACAACAGGATTGGTATTTCAAGTTACACTTTTACTATGTAAAAATATCAACTGAACAGTTAATAATATTTCCCAGTTGTTTAAATTTAACAACCCATTATCCCTGGTGATACATTGAAACGTCTAAAAGTGTACTTAGAATTAACGGAAACTGAAGTGATTGGTATTCCAGTATCATTCTTTAGTGGCCTTTTTTTTTTTTTTTTAAGTACAGGATGAAATTTGAAAGTATAAAAAGCTCTAAGATAAATTGAACTAGACAAAACATTTTATGCAACTGTTGGTGAAAGGGGCATTAGTTATTTCTGTGCTTAGTATATTGCTTGTGGCCAGAATTAGAACACCATGAGCCAGAGAAAGAGATAAGACAAACAATGGCACGCAGCTAATTTTGTTTAGCAAATTTAGATCTGATACATGCTTTTTCACTCCTACAAAACTGATTCAGTCACTCTTTGAAAGGTGCAGATGAAGTTTGTCTCCCACAGTTTTAACAGCTTTCACTCAATATTTATAGGCTCTATAAAAATAAATTTCTGTAAGTACCATATTTCTCACTGGCAGAAGGAACACTGTGAAGGTAGATTTATAAATGAAAAAAAAAAAAAAAAAAGGAAAGACAAAAACATTTCAATTGTTCCAGGTCTGCAAAGAATAAAATATGTCAAGACATCCAAAATATCTTTGTTCCAAGGGCATATATAGTCAGTTTTGGGTATTCAAGGATTTTGACTACATGTGAGTGAATCAGAAGTCCCATTATTTTATGGTAATTTTGTGATTTGAGTCTGGCATATGGTGAGATTCATATTCTAGAACTAGTCATTCATCTGCTATATAAGCCAACAGGATAGTATCCACTGTAATTATCAGGAAGTGTTATAAAACAAAACAAGCAAGAAACCCAAACTGTGGTCTTTGTAAAAAAGTGCCATCATGCAAAAGAAAATAAATTTTAGTGAAATTTCTGAAGGAGGCTAATTTGTATGAAAAAATGTCACAAAATGTGTTACACTGGATAGAAACATGATTCAGGGCAAAGCCAGGAGTTCGTAAAATAATATCCATAATTTGGGACTATCCCAAAAAATCTAAAAGTCTTTCCTAGCACAGTGAATTATAAGATATCTGAAGGTTATAATGCTATTTATATATCTGCTGGAGCTTTGTCATGGCTCAAGACTACATTCTCCATAATCAAGCTCACTATAGAGAATAATTCTCATATTCATGAATTGTTCATCTCATCATATTTCCAGTGGTTATTTCAAGGTTAATTTTTTTCAGACAGCTTCTCTCTTGATTAAAGTCTGTAGTAATTGTATATGTGCTGATATAGCACATGAAAGTTTTAAACTAAAGACATCTTTGATTTCATACCAAGTCGAGAGCGAATGCTCTTCAACGCTTCCTACTCACATATATGAAAAATAACTTTAATGTTTATTCTTAATTTCAACTAAGAATGTGAAGACTTTTGTTTGGCATTTTCAAAATCCTGTAAATCCTTGTGTCCTTTAAGAGTATGAGCAGAATAGTATTTATCATTACTAGGACTATTATTCAAGTGCTATGTTCCTTACAATTTTACTGATTGTTAAAATATTGAAATACATTCTTATTTGATTGGCATTCCCAGATCCACCCCCCCACCCCCTCCAGCGCCCCTTTCATAGACTTTGCAGATCAACTAAAGAATTAATACCTGGCACAATAATGGATCTGTGTATCTCTGTTCTGGCATATGCTATGGTCCATTCTGATGTACCTTTTTGCCATTATAGTCAATAAATACTTTCAATATTACCCTTATACATTATAAAAGTTTTGTCATAAGTTTTAAAAATAATAGTATATGAATAATATACTAACTTTGCCACAATTAAGTATTAGCCAGTTTGAAGAAGGCATGTTTCCAAGTTCAGTGTATAATAGTATAGGTACTTTCTTATATGACCCAAAGTTTGAAAAGGAAGGGCTTAAAAGTGATAGATGTCATTTGTCTATGTATTGAATTCACCTAGGAGAAAATCACCTGAGGGAGGCAGGCCAGAGGACTCAAATAAAGTGGGTACTATGAATTTTCCTGAGAATGGATGTAGATGATGATATGTCATATGTGTCTATAAATCGGGCTGCTGAAGAGTCCTAGCAATTTGAATTTGTGATTGTCATAATTTACGTGATAACAACAATATTACATGCTTACATTATTAATCAGAATGAACAGTTATCCAGCAAGGTGTCATCTGTCCCATGTGTGTAATAAGTCACTTAAGACATGGGACTGTTCCTTGGTGGCACCATGCATACTCTCTTCATTTCTGGTGGATAAGGAGAAGAAAACGTCCAATTTAAAATTTTATATTTACATAATTAAAATGTAATATCACGAAAGAAATTGTGACTATCAACTTAATTATGATGCTCTTGGTAACTTAGATTAGGACATGTGATTTATTTATTTTTTGCAAAGAACACTGTATTACAACAGAATAATAGAGTACCATTTCCCTTGAAGAATGATTAAAGAAAGTAGGAGATGCCAAGTATGGAAAAGAGGAGGCTTGGAAAGGGGGCATGATAACCATCTTCAGAAGTTAGAGGGCTGCTACATAGAACAGGGATTAGCACTGTTCTGTGTAGCCTTGGAGAACAGAAACATTAACAGCTGTTTGAAATTGTAAGGCATCAGATTTCGATTGAACACCATCAAGGAGTTTCTCACAGTTAGAGCTTCCCAGTGTTGGAATGGTCTGTCCTGGGAGGTAGTGAGTTCCTTCATGTGAGGGGTGGTGAGCTCTGATTTAACCTCTTATGATAAGGAATGAATGAGGCAGCTGAGGAACAACTGGTCATGATGTTGGGGGTTGGGGTTTGGGTTCAGTGACTTCTGAGGGCCCTTTCCACCCATAGGGTAGGGTCTATTACAAGTACACTGTGCCAGATATCCTTTTTGGGTCTCTGAAAAATAGAACCAATGAAACCCAAACTCCATGTCTCTGTGGCTAGGAGTCCCACTGAAATACTTTTTTACCATGCTACCTACCCTTCATAGGTGGGTGAATTTGTGAAGGATCTTTTAAAGATTGATTTTCTTATATATAAGATATTTTGCTTTTGTTTTTTCTCAATAGTCTCTGTATTAGACTTTCATACCTCTAACCAATGTACTATCACAAATAATTCTCAATTTTTAAAAATTGCACAATGTGGAATGAAAGTATACAGATTTGCAATCATATGTATTTCATTGTGCTCCTAGTTTTATGCCAGCAAGTATTTACAAGACTGTGTCTAACTAGACCAGAGGGAGAAATGCGTAAGCAGGTGGAGGCATAGGCAGAGCAAGGAGTTAGAGATCTGCACCTCCAGTTGTGAGTGGAGGATGCAGTGTTGAGAAATAGCAGCAAAAGATAAGCACTTTCCTAAAGGGATTGAAAATCAAAAAGTGGTAAAAAGATGAAGTTATGTGTGCATGCCTCACTTAGTTACAAATAAAATAGATCTTTATTAGATTGGGAAATACTTTACTTCAAGGCCTTTGACATTTCAATCTCTTTTACTACTTCTTTTGGATCTACGCTCTAAGAAACGTGCGAAATACCATTTTCACTTTTTTCTTTTGTGCCATTCTCTTAACATTCATTTAGGCTTTCCTGATAGGAAAACTGCATTCCTGCCATATACTACCTTCCGCCTTACATTGTCCTGATCTACCACCTCTCTTCACTGTCGGCAGTCTGTTATCAATTATAATGCCTCGTCTGCACTGAGCACTGTGACTGCTGGTGGTCTCAATGCATTAACCTCAGTGTTCCCTAAAACTTGCATGGTAGGTGGTATGAATTCCATTTTGTAGGTAAGGAAACTGAGACTCATTACATAATTGGCCAAAATCACAAACCCACTTCTCTGTAGAGGCAATATTCTAATAATACACTTAAATTTTTTTGAGAACACTTTAGACTTAGATCTTGGTTGCTTAACTTTAGAGAGACAATGAGCGAAGACAACACACTCAACAAAAATACGTTTTTCTTAAGTTTCTGTCTAGCTGCGATCCTCCCTTTTGTCTTAGTTTCTTTGTCGCTTCCCGTCTTACCACTGTGTAGATTACCCTGAGCTCTTATGTTTTTCCAGCAGCTCCAGGCCCTCCTGTTTTTACTTCCTGCTGAGGGTCCTCACTTGGATATACCATAGTGTCTCCAACTCAAGATGTGCAACATTTTACTTTTTTCTTTTCACAGTTGAGTATGCTTTTCTTCATTGGTATACATTTTTTTTAAAAAACACAATGAACTCTTCATTGGTAAAAAGCCAAGGAATCAAAATATCTAACCTTTATTAAAGGCCTATATGTCAGGAAGTATGCTAAGCATTTCTCATACAATATCTCACCTAATCTTTACAGCATGGACATTACTGTCCTCATTTTACAGACAAGGAAACAAAAGATTAGAGAGATTAAGTAGTTCACCAAATGGCACACAGCTGTACAGGTGACAGATCTGTGACGCCTAAGCTCCTATTATTTTCACATGGTCCAAATATCAATATTTTATATATGAAAATAAAACTTCTAAGAAGGATCATGACAGTATGGCTTAGTTTGTTAACTATTTTAGGCCATTGACAATTATTTTATTTGATTTCCATAATAGTTATTTAATAACCAGGTGTATTTGTGACTATGTCAGACTTAGAAACAAGATATAATGTATAAATAATATATGCTACTTTTCTATTGTCATATTATAATTTCTAATTATAATACACAATTTCTAATATTGTCACATAGCTATATAAATACACTTATAATATTTCAACTAGAGTGATCAGTTTAGTCCACTTTTCAAAATGATAATATTAAGTAAAATATTGCAGAGGTTCAATAGAGGAACTTAAGAATTAAATAGCCCAGGTTTGAATCCTAACCATGTAAAAATGGGTTAATTATTTGAACTTCCTAAGTTTCAGTTTTCTCATCTGAAACTGTAATACTAGTATCAATTGCGTAGTTGTGAGGATTAAATGAAACAGTACATTTAAAACAGTTACCAACCTTACAGTAAATGCTCAATAAATGGTACCTATATTATGTATACTATCCTGGTATTAATAGTAGAATGATACCTGAAGCAGTTAAAAGCAAAAACAAAACAAAACAAAAAACACATCATAAATTTAAAGTTACAAAATGTTAAATTTGGGAAGACCATGGACTTCCTGAGACTATTTCATAATTTAAGTTCTGTGCCCTATGTTTATAAACAGGTATGCAATATTGGTTTGCAGAATCATTGTATATGGACAGGCATGAGTGCTATAAATAGACTATTTGGGAAAAAATTTGGCTCTCTCTAAGGGGCAGTTTTCTCAAATCATTTTTCCTTCATATTCTGTTTTTATAGTTTTGGTATTAAAAAAAAGAGCTTACAGAGACAGTTTTGTTTCAAAGATTTATGTTTACTTGGCAAACTCGAATCTTCTGTCCTTTCATCCTTATTGTTTCTTAAAGCGCTTTCAAGAGAAAATGGTTTTTAATCAAATTCATGAGATAACTTTTTATGTTACATTTATAGGCATTTAAAACTTTTCAAGATAGGGCACAACTAATATAATGTATGACTGAATGTAGTTTTGGGAAAAAAAATCTGCAGGCTAGAGCAAAATCTTCAAGATCTATATACAAATACTGAACAGATTTTGCCACATAGAAGAAAGTCCGTAAATTGTGATTATTAAATGTTTTCCCTCTATCATAGTTTGGTCACATTTATTTAGATAATTACAGAATCAGGTAAGGGATATGCATGTCATAATAAGGTGTTTAATTCACAGGGCTGTACTAATAACACTCACTCACTGATTAGCACTGGAACACCTCAAAACCTTTCATTTTCAAAAAAAACTATTACTAATGGGAAGGGCAGTTTTTGCTCTTCTCAAGTTGACTGCTTCTTTCTTGCAATAACCATAAACTTCCCATAGCCAGTGAGTTCAATCAGGAAAATAGTTCTCTCTCCTATTTACCCATTTGGAAATTTTCAAGAACGTTGTGAATTACCCATTTTGACAAAAAATGAAAGTAAAGAGAATTATTTTTATTTTTATTTAGGCTATTACCTTTAGAGTGAGGGGTAGGTAGAAATTAACTTACAAGCTCCATTACGTTGTCTTATTCAGCTGACAGGTGGTGCTTCAGAATAATACGGGTAGTAGGGATGTATGATTAGTTTTCTATCAGAGTTTCTGGGACAAACCAACTATGAGTTATACCCTTGAAATAAGGACCTTTTAACATAGAGTTGTTTATTAGATACAGGTGTTGACTTTTGCTATGACCAAGATCTCCTATAGCTACAACTATACTTTTTATTTAAATGCAACCCAGTAACTGGAATATTAAACCATAACCCAGTCCGATATCATTGATATTCCTCCATTGATTTTGTTATTATCTATCATTAATGTGACATTCTCTTTAACTCATGGTTGATCACAAATTTAGAGGACAGATGTGTTATCTGCATATTTGAATACAAATAATTTTTAAAAAAATATTCATCCAGGGAAGATGTCCTGATATATTTTAAACAAAGATACTATGAGCAGATGAATGCATTTCATAAATGACAATAGTAGTTACTATGGTAACCCTTAACCAGGTATTTGGTGGTGTAATTTGGATTAGTCCTATTCTACCAACAGGGTCACAAGGTAATAGAAATGAGAGTAATTAATATTCAAGACCTGAGTTTTTTTTAAAAAAAGACGATGTGCTGAGTTTATGAGAGAAGCAGGGATATTGAACAGGGTAAATTAGACTGCTAGAAATGAAATGACCACCACATAACATTCAGCCAGCCTCCTTCCTTTATCTCACTCCATGCTGGCTTTCCTTTTAGATCCTATTGTCTGCCACCCCTGAGTGGTTCTAATTGCATCCATGAATCAGGAACCAACTCATTCTTTTCTTACAAAGCAGTCTTAATCTTTCACTGCCAGTCAATACCCTACTTAAGTACCAGTCTAGAGAGTGCCTTTTCCATTAGAAGGAGTTTTTTTAGTTTTGTTACTAATTTTGATTTTCTTATTGAAAACTCATCATATAATTTTAAAACACTGTGGAATTTGTTAGGGTTCCCTGTGTTTATGAGTTAACACCCTGCCCCAGCCCCTACCACCAAATAGCAAATACTCCTCTTACTGACTTGTGCATTTAGAGGAATTTACAAAGGTGCTAATTGTGTCACTTATTTCCCTCAGTAGTTATTTAATATATGGTCTTAATCTGTGTGTAGCACTTCGGATTTTTAGCTTTGATGTTGTTTAATTTTATTTTATTTCAAATCATTTTGTACCCTTAGTTTTCACAAATATACTAAAGTGGGTTGTCTATGGAAATATCCGCCTGGAATGAATATAAGCAGAAAATTATTGATTTTTAAAATGAATTATTTCCCTCAGATATTAGTGAGGACAATTTCAACTAGCCATTTTATTTACCCTTTATCATTTCAGGCAGTAGCTTTAATATCATCAAGCACACTATCACCATCAATACATTCCTAAAAAAGAACATGATGATTTGTAATTTTTTTCAAAAAGAGAGTCGGGAAGTTGTAGGTATTATGCAATTAAATTTTGGTATATTTACATCACATCAAACTCCTTGTAACTCAGATTAAATCATATTTCTCACATTTCTAATTAGATTATAAATAATTCCAATTAAGTAGACTTTATTGTCTTTTTTTAAAAAATTAGGGATGAATGGTCTATCGTATATTGCTAAGAAGAAAAATAGCAAGCACTTTGAGAAATAAAGTTTAGAAAAGCAGTGTAGGTTTTGTAGGTTTTTCATTCTTCTCCACCACAAGTCTTGATTAGGAACACCAGTGCATGTGATTCTGGGAACACACAAGAATGGAAGCACTGGTAGGTCCCAAATAACTATTTTCAGAGGAGGTTATTAACAGCTGTCCCTTTGACTGTGATCCCCATTTGGAATAGTCCCAGAACTTGTGAAAGATATCTTCTCTAGGATTATTGCCTGACACGCAACTATTCATGTCCTAAGACCTCACATTTATCCCCCACCTTTTCCCCTGATCACTGTTCCTCCAGCAGGAGTTTGATGTGGAGTTAGAGGCTGGGCTAGCAGATATTATTACCTCAGAATAGTCATTATTCCTTTTTACCAATTCTCTCCCCCCCTTTTTCTCTATTTCAACTACGAAAAAGTTCAATTAACAGTTTGATCTCTCTATTCTCTAACCTATTTAGAAATTAAGTGGATTGCCAAAGTTGTCCTTCACAACAAAGATTAAAATTGTACCTAACGGGGGCTTATAATGCCAGAAATGGTGTATTTTTATACAAATATTTTGATTCATGGTGGTTTCATGCATCACTGCAATTCTCTTAGCGCATTATGTTATGCTCTATAGTTTTTACAAGTATGCAAATGTTGAAGTGTATTTAATAGCCCTGACACTATTAAATGTCCAGTTATTTCTTGAGATTTTTAGGTGGGTCTTGGGAAGTTCTGAGATGAAATTATATAATTTGTAATTGAGAAATAACATTCATCCTTGAGTAGAATTTGCAGTGAGGGCACATGGAGGAAGAACTAATTGATGCTGTGTCTATGATCAGAGGCAATGATGAGAATTATGTTTTCTCAGATTATTTTTCTAGACATGGACTCTCTTTGTTCCTTGAAAATTGTAAACTGAGATGTGCTTAAATGGAAAATCCATTGCTTATTAATTAATTTATTATTACATTAGATTGATGTATGGTCAATATTGGCCAGTGATATTGTCACCAAAAACTATTCACTAAACAAATCGTGTGTGTGTGTGTGTGTGTGTGTATATATATATATATATATATATATATATATATGATTTATATATATTATGTGTAATATATATCGTATCTGAGAACAATGGAAACTACATAGGTATTCCCAATTAGCGATACACTTTTAAGTGTTCTTTCCTAAGTTTTTCCTTATTGGAGTAATGTATTAATGTATTTTTATAGGTCGAAAATTGAAACAGCTCTGCGCTGTAGGATTGTGTTATATTTTCTTTCATACAGTGTGCAGTGTTTTAATTCTTATAATAACAGGGTTGTTCAGTTTGCCAGCAGGAGGCCCTTCAAAACAAGATGATGCCTCTTGGTTAGCAGATTTCTGTATAAATAAATAGCACCCTGCACATTCCTTTCAAATACCTGAGTAAATGAGATAATGCTATATAACTTTTTTTTCATTTAAAAAATAGCTGTATTCTGTCAGTGACCTGTAATAAATAGCACTGCAAGGAGAAGCGACAGCCTCATTCACCTTGCATCCATGCAGAAATAACTGAGTTCTATTTCCATGGCTGGAGAGAGAAGAAGAAAGAAGAGAATGAAAGAAAAGAACCGACCTTGGATTGTAGTTACTCTCATGCTAACAAGGGGGAGTTTACACAGACTATTTTTACTAGATTGAATTTACCACTCAACACACAGCAAAGAATCCCTGGATACTAAACATTTGGAAAGTTATTGATAATAATGATGTGGTGGATATATAGTGAACAGTCTATTTCCCTGAATTCGATATATTTTTCTGTTAACTTTTCATCAGTTGGCAAAATATTGAACTGAAAAAAATTTTATTGATTGAACATAATGATGTGGTGACTGCAAATAGTTTCTGAGCAAGGATGACAATGTATGTTTAAGCTTTTCTAATTTAAGACATGACAATATCATTTCTTTCATATTGTCCTGAAGTCTCCCTAAAAAGTGCCATTAATAGCATTTTGAAATGTTTCATATGATAAGGGAAAGATAAGCCCTATGCTATAGAACAAACTAAAACTAAGACCTTTACATTTTTTCTTAATGAAATTTTGAAAGATTTGGTAATTTTTAGTTTTAAATTGTGATTCACATTTAGTTATTCTTAGATTTTTAAAATTGATATTATACAGACAGTATAAAAATATGCAGTGATTGGGGGCCTGAGATTAAAGCCTCTGTTCAAACTTGTCTCACATTAAAATTTATGGAAATCATGTAAACATACTTCAGTGAGATTCAGTCCATTGCAATTATTTATACATTCTGCCATTCATTTGTCCAACACCTAACAGGCATTGCCCAGCAGTGGGATCAAAGAGCCTGGTATGCAAAGACCAAGACTAAAACTATTTGGCCCTGGCTCCACAATTAGACTATTTCAATCTACATAAAAAGTCCGGACTAAAGGATTTTAATATATTTGCCATCCAGGAAAGAACATCAGTCACTACAACACTTGATATACTCAGAACCTCTGGGTGATTTTTATTAATAAACATATAAATTCAACACATTCCAGTGAGGTTGCAGATTATTTTGGTTATTGTAGTATTAAATACATTTTAATGTTTCCTCTGTTTCTAATACATATGAGACTTGGAATTGTTTGCAAGAAGAGTTCTTAAAATGATCATTTTTTTCAGTTATTTTACAGAAAATAAATTTAAGCCTGAGAGAAGTTATTTCCCTAAGAATAAGCATCCAACCAGTGGAAGAGACTGGTAAGGCTTCTGGTCACCAGGAGGCTATTACAGGTTAAATTTGCCAGGAGTCAAAAGTTATAAGCAGATTTTTGACTGCAGTAGGGGTCAGTCCCCTAGCCCCCACACTGTTCAAAGGTCAATTTCCGTGCAGAAGATCAACACAGGTGCTATTGATGGTGAACAAACATAGATTTCAATAAGGGGAGAAAAAACTTGGAATAAAATGCTGTTGTCTTTTCATGTCTATAGAAATGACTTTTTTTTTTTTTTTTGTATTCCTATAATGTTTAGTTGTCTTAGAGCTTTCTGAAACCATTTCCAGTTAATAATGGATAACAGTTCAGGTAACATGGAAAATGGTCTGTTCTAGGATATAATAACTAAAATATGAACTTTAGGTTCTAGGTTTGGGAGTTGCTAGCTGTGTGATCTTAGAAAACTTAACTTCTCTGTGCCTTAGTATCTTCATCTTTAAAATGAGAGAAAATACACTCCTACTTCCTGGGGTTGTTTGGATGATTTTATAGCAAAATGTGTCTAAAGCACTTATCATGGTATTTGGCTCATGGTAAGTACTAAAGAAATATTTCTGTATTTTTATATCAAGATCTTTTTTAGATAATTATTTTAATGCTATATTTAATACTATATTCAAAGCTTTAGATAATTATTTTTTAAAACTTTCACATTAATTTATGTAAGGTGCTTTTTCTTTGATTCCATTTCAGAATACTGAATATACAAAATTTATTTCATTTAATACACATTTATTGAGTAGCTACCTCTGTACTGGGAGTTTGATTTACAGAATTTATTATCTAATAAAAAGTGTGTGTATGTATGTGTACGTGTATGAATCAAGGTACATGACCTGTTCAAATAAACTAGTATTCAGCAACCCTGATATTTAGATATAGTAACATGCATAGAATGAAATATTAAAGTAAATACCAAGTAAAAGACCTTTGGACTTGAAAATTTTGGAGATAGAGTCAAATTTAGGTCATGTGTCTTGGAAAGCTACTAGGCTTTGTCTATAGAAAGGAAGGAAATGAGGGAGGGCATTGAGATGAAAGGAAATAGATTAAAATAATATTTATTGGCCTACAACATATATCAGGCTCTGTGCTAGGTACTTTCACATAAATTATCTCTATATTTCTGACAATACAGACCTGTTTAAAATATCTATATTGTATCTGTGTTTGTATCTGTATCTATTTTTCTTAAAGATTTTATTTGCTTATTTGAGATAGAGAGAGTGAGAGAGTACAAGCAGGGGGAGGGGCAAAGGGAGAGGGAGAAGCGTGCTCCCCAGTAAGCAGGGAGCTCGACGTGGGGCTCCACCCCAGGACTCTGGGATCATGACCTGAGCTGAAGGCAGATGCTTAACTGACTGAGCTGTCCAGGCACCTGTGTCTGTATCTATTATATTTCTACATTTACATTTATCTCTCAAAAGAGATGAAATAATTGTATAAAGTCTAAAAGTTTGTAAGATACAAAGTGGGGATTTAAGTCAAATTTTTCCTGATTCCAAAGGCGTGGGGTAGAAATTAATAGTGGGTATTTGAACAGTGACTGCCTTTACTTATTTCTTACTAGCAGAGTAACATTTAATTGAATTGTTCCCCATTCCTGAGGGGAGAATCATAATTACTTTAAATCAATTTCGTTTCCCATCCTAGTGCTTGATTCAGTTATGAAAATGTGATAGAATACTGGTCAGTGAAAGGGGACATATGATGAGCTTCAAGAAAAAGGTTCCCTCACTAATGAAAAGGGATACACGGGGGAAGCATTCATCTTTTGGCTTAGACATCATCATGTCACTATGTGACACCTGGAATTGTGGCAGTCCATCCTGTGGTCCCAGGTGAAGACATCAGTGACAGCCCAAGAAAGGTAGCATGGAAAGACAGAAAACACTTGGATTCTCCATGACCTTGCTGAGACTGTGAACCAATCTTGGATTATATCTATCTCTGGACCTTCTATATGCAAGAAATTAAATCCCACATTTTTTAAGCCACATTTATAGCCAAACCATTTTAATTGATACAAGCCCTAAATCTTCAAATACAATATCCTGACTTACTTGTTCTGTTATGTAAGTAGCAGATTCATTCAAATGTCTTCCTCTTCTCTTTGACTATCCCTTGTGGCATTAGGAAGACAGGTAAGTTTGAAGGAAAAATTAGGTGTCTACTTAGGGGCACCTGCGTGGCTCGGTTAAGTGTCTGACTCTTGATCTCAGGGTTGTGAGTTCAAGCCCCACACTGAGTTCCACACTGGACATGGAGCCTATTAAAAAAAAAAAAAATAGGTGTCTACTAGTGTTATAGAATCCAGGTCTGAAAGAGATGTGAGAATGGCAACTGACAATGAAAAGGAGGGTTACTCAGAGTTGTTAGGGACATAGTTATAAATTCCAGATCTTTGTTGTATAGATAATTGCAAAATTTCATTATGTTTTAAATTTGTGTTAAATTTTGTAATACTTATAGGAGAA
Organism: Ursus arctos; assembly: GCF_023065955.2. Taxonomy (NCBI): domain Eukaryota; kingdom Metazoa; phylum Chordata; class Mammalia; order Carnivora; family Ursidae; genus Ursus; species Ursus arctos. The sequence continues at coordinate 85,924,971 of NW_026622763.1, read as the reverse complement.
ATAGTAAAACTGTATGGCTCCTCCTTTGGGTATCCTAAAGTATCCATTATTCCCTAAATACTATATTTAAACTTTAGGTAAGGATTTGATTCTCATGAATGTTTTGTGTTTAGGGTAGAAGGTATTTTACCTCCCCCTTCGAAGCCCAGTATAGAGTGTTTACCAGCTTTCAAAGAAAAAGTACATTGTTTGCAGAAGGCCTAAAATTGTTTAAGAAGATACATAAAATTAAAAAAAAATTAACACTAAAGTAGCATCTTTGGTTCTATACATCTATATTAAGTAAAACTTTTTAAATGTATTTGCAGGGAGAAATATTTAATTTGGAGGAAGATGAACTGTTTTCTTCTGTTTTAAAATTATCTGTTGAGGCCTGCTGTAAACGAGAAACTGGACTAATCATTGATACATAGTAATTGTGTTACATTTAATGTTTTCTTCCTAGTATTTTATTATGATTTCGTTGGCTATAAATCAAATAGTCATCAAAATAATAAAGTCTTTCGACACTCCTGGTTATTCCATATATACTTGGAAACTAATGTTACTTCAAATCTTTATTAATAGGCATTTGAACTGCTATGACTAATGACCATCAGCTTCCTCCAGATAGATATTTTACTAGTGGAATATGAATGAGTGTCATGCCATGTTAGCAAAAGTCCCACTTCAAATATTGAAGACTGACATATGATTTTAGGCTTTTCAATCAGATAAATATAATCTAAAAAAAAAATTGAATTGCCCTGCTATTCTACCTACTGGCAATTATGTGGTCTCCTATTAAGGAATTTTATAGTCTGATAGTTCATTTTGTCCCTACTGTGCCATAATATATATATTTTTAAATTTTGTTCAGTTAGTCGATATATAGTACATCATTAGTTTTTGATGTAGTGTTCAGTGATTCTTTAGTTGTATTAAACACCCAGTGCTCATCACAACACATGCCTTCCTTAATACCCATCACCCGCCTACCTCATCCCCTTACCCCCCTCCCCTCTGAAACTCTCAGATTGTTTCCCAGAGTTCAGAGTCTCTCATGGTTCGTCTCTCTCTCTCTCTGATTTTCTCTGCCTTCAGTTTTCCCTCCCTTCCCCTATGGTCCTCCGTGCTATTCCTTATGTTCCACATGTGAGTGAAACCATGTAGTAATTGTCTTTCTCTGCTTGGCTTATTTCACTTAGCATAATCCCCTCCAGTTCCATTTATGTGGTATGTATATACAATGGAATACTACTCAGCCATCAAAAAGGATGAATACCCGCCATAATATTATTTAAAATTTGTTTCTGTAATTTTTCAAATCTCTTCACAAATAATATCATTGATTATGAAAAACCTTTTAATCAAATTCTATTTATGAGTTAGGACCAGAAGATGTGAAATGACAAGGTCACTAACATCTCAGTTTTTAAAATATTTTAAAAACTACAGACTTTTCTAAAATAAAATGAAATCAGAGAGGGAGACAAACCATCAGAGAACTCTTAATTATAGTAAACAAACTGAGAGTTGTTGGAGGGGAAGTGTGTGGGGGGATGGGGTAACTGGGTGATGGGCATTAAGGAGGGCACATGATGTAATGAGCACTGGGTGTTATATGTAACTGATGAAATCACTGAACTCTACCTCTGAAACTAATAATACATTATATGTTAATTGAATTTAGATTAAAAAAATGAATGCTTGAAAATTAAAAAAAAAAACACTAGACTTTTCTCCTTTCTTCTGTACCTTGTCAATCCGGTTTATTACTTTTATAGATTACATAAATATGTAGACTTATGTACACTTCAGTTTTATTTATATTACATAATAACTATATTGGAAAGTACCCAAATTTATCATTATCCAAATCTATTAGATGAGAGTAGTTATATAATCATCATACCTATAGCTAAATGATTATGCTTTTGTGTCATGTTTAGTAGTTAAGTGTTATGTAAGTAAATACATTTGAGAGCAAAGTGAACTGAAATAGTTTGTGTCACATCTTTTCAGGTTTAAAATGTTTCTAATAATAGAAATGTTAAATGTTTAATGTTACACTTAAATGTTTCTATAAATACATGCTACATGTTGATATTTGTTAGTGAATTCTTGGGGTACTTCAATGTTAACTTAATTAAGCATTGAAAGTATTCTAAAGGTCCCAAATTTAGCAAATTACTCCATTAGGATCAGATAAGCTCTAGGGAAAATGAAGCCTATATTGCATATATCAACAACTCCTAACTCATCTAATAATTAGTTTGTAGTATCAGTAACAATAGTTTTCCCTGATGTTTTTGGAATACATACTATATGTCAGACTCTGTGATAGATGCTTTACATACAATATTTCATTAGAATATGAAAAACATCCTGCATTGTAGGAAGTTTTATTCACATGCTACCAATGAAGAAATGAGAATATTTAGAGGACAGTAATTTACCTAAGCTTACTTAGCTAGAAGACAGTAGAGGCATTATTTAAATTTATGTTTGTCTGACTCCAAAGCTAGGTATAGTTCTTCCCATTGGAACACTGCATATTGGCAGTGTGGAACATGAATTTATTTAAAATAAGTTACAAGTAATTCTAACAGTGATGACTTACGATGATAAACCACAGAACATGGTGTAATCATTTTTATACAAAATTAAAGAAGCATGTTAAAAATTTAATCTCTTGTGATGCCAGATAGGAAGATATTTGAATGTTGACCAGTAATAATATCAATAGAATTTGACCTCGTTGCTATTAAGACCTTAGTATTATTTATATAAGAAAGCAATTTTATAGGGCGCCTGGGTAGCGCAGTCGTTAAAGCGTCTGCCTTCGGCTCAGGGCGTGATCCCGGCGTTCCGGGATCGAGTCCCACATCAGGCTCCTCCGCTAGGAGCCTGCTTCTTCCTCTCCCACTCCCCCTACTGTGTTCCCTCTCTCGCTGGCTGTCTCTCTGTCGAATAAATAAATAAAATCTTTAAAAAAAAAAAAAAAAAGAAAAAAAAAAGCAATTTTATAAAGAGCATATATCAAATGAATACAAGAGTTAAAAGAGAAATTGTAACAAAGTGTTATGGAATGGTATAGTAAATCTCACTATTCTTGTATATTTTCACTCTGATATTTTGAAAAATTAATAGTTATTTGCCTTGGACTCGTCATGCTTGGGTAGTAGAGGTTTTAGGTAATTACTTCTCATCATCATTTCCAAAGAGATTGGCAAAATACTACGAGCAAAGTTTTATGTGGGCAGTTCCTAGCTTCTACTTTACAGGAAATATTCTGGAAGAAGAAACTAGAATTTCAAAATATATGAAAAAGTGTAATAAACAAGGATGCAAGCCCTAAAGATATTAGAAAATAAATAATTGTCACTTTAATTCAAAAACAGTTTTTCCGAGGTTCTTGGCAGACTTCAGAGTGCAGAAGCAGTTGATTATTGGAATTGGCAGATGACGGAGAAGAAATTTGGAGATGCAATGAAAGCAATACTGAAAAAATTTCAGAAATATACTCATTTTTTAAAGCTCAAGGAAATGCTTGAGGGAAGACTATATAATTGCCATTGTGAATTTTTTTAAAGATTTTATTTATTTGACAGAGAGAAAGAAAGAGAGAGAGAGCACAAGCAGGGGAAGCAGCAGAGGGAGAGGGAGAAGCAGGCTCTGTGCCAAGCAGGGAGCCCCATGCGGAATTCGATCCCAGAACCCTGGGATCATGACCTGAACCAAAGGCAGGTGCTTAACCGACTGAGCCACCCAGGCATCCTGCCAGTGTGAATTTTAAGACTACCAAAAAAATATTCCAGAATGCTGAAATTAGGATCATTACCCACTATGATAGCTATATATATTCTGAATATATAGAGAAGCTCCTAGACTCCATGTACCATTTAAGAGTTTGGATATGGTGGCCTTGGGTTCTCTAATAGCAGCCCTGTTGTTTGTGAACTCTGTGATTATTTGATTAAGTATATAAAGAACCTTATGCCTTCAAATGTAAGAGTTTAATTTCTTTGTCTTTATTTTTTCCAGCGTTATTGAGTTATAATTAACATATATGTAAAATTTAAGGTGTCCAACATGATGATTTCATGCATGTATATATTGTAAATGAGCATCTCTTTAGATAGCTTTGGGATTTGACCAAGAAATCGGAAACTTGAAAAAAATTCTCTAGATAATTGACCCGTGAAATGTGACTGTTAAATTATAATGCATAAGTCCATAAGTAAATTATGTTTAAAAGTTTGTACTTATATATTAACCAGTCATTTTAATAACATTGAAGTTAACAAAACTTGATTTCTATGTAATTAATAATGTATGTTTGGTCTGGGATTTGATTTTACCTTGCTTACATGCTAATAAGTAGCTTGCTACTATATCATAGATGGTGTCAGAAGAAATGAGACTCTTGGGTCAGAAACGAAGAACTTTATTACTTATGCCATATTTTTATTGTCCTTATTCCTATCATTATTATTAGTCTATCATATATTCTCTATAGTTTTCTTTTTGATATACCTTTTTATATTATTTTTAATGCTTACTCTGGAGATTAGAATATTTATTTATATTCAGGTAATTCCAGTGCATATTACTTATGAATTTACTTTAAGGAATGTTAATATAAAGGACTGAAATTTTCTGTTATTTCTTTGAGTTAAGGAATTAGCTATAATAAAAAATGTAACTGTTTTCTGGAAGTAGTGACATATATTTAAAAATAAGACTTAATAGCAACTTATCACTTATAGGTACTATCTTCCAGTCTCTGAGGACTGTGCGCTCTGCTGAAATTTGATAGGACTAGAATTTGGGTCAGTTACAGTGGAAGTCTGTAGTCAGGGAAGAGCGTTAAAGTAGTACTTGAAATAGGAGTATAAAACTATTAATGGATTCGGAGATAGTCTCCATATGGTCTAATGCCAAGCATGGCCAATACACACACCTATAGGTCAGTTTTAGAGCTAATGCTTAAATAGATGAAAATTTCCAAGGAACCTGCATATTTATAGATGCTTGACAACTAGTTTGTTTTCCATAAGCAGTGAATTTCCTTTCAATCATTCCCCTTACACTTGTTTCCTGCATCAGCATTCTCTTCTCAGATGCCTGAGTTCTCTCAAGACATAACTTTGGCCACAACCGACAAAAATCAAGAGCTTCAAATATTCAAAAAATACCCACGTTAAGCACCACAAAGCAAGCTACTTTTTGGCTCTTTCTCTAAAGGTCACATAATGCTTTGTGTTTTCTACAACACAGCATGACAGAACAAAGTAGTTACCTTTTGTACTTGTCAGCATTGTTATATCATCTTCAAATGATGAAATACTTCTGAGTATGCTGTTGCTTTTTCTTTCCTTTGGGGGCTTGCACAGATTTCTTTAAAGTATTAGGTGCATCAAATAAATGATTCATTTATTATCCCGACACCTGAATTTGCTAAAAGAAAGTATCTAGACATCACTTCAAAACTACATTTGGATGCTGTTTGCTTTTGAAGTGATGAAAATACAATTCTTTGGGATTTTCTGTCTTCAAGTTACCATTTTTACTTAAGATCTGTGTTTCCCAGTAAAAAGAGGTCATACTTTCACTAGATGTTGTCAGGAGAAAGTTTAGACTATTAGAGAAATAATTTTAACTTTTAATTTCAATTTTCAATTTAAAATGCATCAAAATCATATTTTGATTTGGTAACTATCAGGTGATAAAAGTTTATAGGCTAATACCAGTGAATAGAACATAAAATCTTTATATTACAATGGCTTAGCCCAGTAGAGCTTGTTTTTCATTGTATAACAGTTCAGTGCAGATGTTTCTGGTTGAACTTCTGTCTCAGGTCCTACCAGTTTCGTGTGATTCTCACTGTAGGCTGGTGGATGACTGCAACCAGATGGGTGAAAATAAAATGGAAGGTTGCATGTGGCAAGTTTCTGTGAGCTAAGCCTGGATATGACACACTATTTTTCCCATATTCTTTTGGCTAGAATTTAATTCATTGATGTACCCAACTCCAAGGGAAATACATTCAAGCTGTATGCTTAGAAGTGGTTTTGGTAAATAGCCAGCAGACTCTGCTCTAGGAAACCTAATGGGGAAATGCTCTGTAATAGTGGAGATTTAAATTTGAGGTCAGGCAGACTTAAGATAAAAAATATAGCTCAGACATTTATGATCTGTGTAACCCTGGGCAAATTATTCATCTTCTATTTGCCAAAGTACACTAGATTACAAAATAGGAAAATAACATCTACCTCACTGAACTAGTATAAAGATTAAGTGATATAATGTGTATAACGTACCTAGCACAATGCAGGGAAAATTATAAACACTTGAAAATGATAGTTTTTATTTTATTGTTAAGTAATGCTATTTATTCTATGATGCTCCATAATAAATATGATTCCATTTGACATTAGCTTAGTTTAATAACAAAGTGGTTTTTCAAAGTGGAATTATTTTATGTATGATAAAATGTAGCTTGCCAGAAAATTGTGCATTTTAGCAGCTGTCCAGAGCAAATGAAAACATAAATATTTATTCAGCAGACCTAAATATGGGGGCAGATAGGACATAAACTCAACATATAATTGGTTTTCTTTCCAGGCAGCAGATGCTAATTTTGAAAGTTATAATGGAAAACTCTGCTTCATGGTTGAATTTATTAAAGAAAGAAATTATAGTTAAAAGAGTAAAAAAAAAATCGTGTGTGTGTTAGTCCATTTGGATTGTTGTAACAGAATATCATAGACTGCGTGGCTTAAACAACAAATATTTACATCTCATAGTTATAGAGGCTGTGAAGTCCCAAGATAAAGGTATCAGCAGATTTGGTGTCTGTTGAAAGCCCCCTTACTGGTTCACAGATATCCTTCTTCTCATTGTGTCCTCACATGGCAGAAGGGGCAAAGGAAGATTTCTGAGGTCTCTTATAAAAGCACTGATTCCTAATCACTTCCGAAAGTCCCTATCTCCCAATACCATCATATTAGTGGTTAGGTTTCAACCTATGAATTTGAGGGAACACAAACATACCGTCTGTAGTATGTGTGTGTGTATGTCTGTAAGTGTATTTATGTGTAGAGAGACTCCCTATCATTTTGTAATGTCTACCCTACGGTAATGTATCTCTTACAATTTTAATATTTTTGTATCTTGGTTATTCAAGTCATTTTAAATCTAATATAATTATAGTTATACATTCATAAAGAAGAAAAATGTACCACATACTGTAGTGTCATGGGACTTAAAGTGTAAATAACCCACGAGAAATCTACTTTTAGTGCAAGTATAGTTTTTCATTAATTAACAGAAATAGTGTGATTTACATGCCACTTTTCTTTGTACATAAAAGAATGTAGAGGAGAAAAAGCCATGTTAAAACTAAGTATAAAAGTATAAACTGCACTTTTAATAATGGAATAAAATTTATATTTCTGTTTATCTTTCAGAGACTCCAGACCCTTAGCCACTTACGATTCTAGATCATTCTAGATATTAAAATCTTTCTCCTTCATCTTGCTTCACAAAATGATTTTTTAAGGGTTTTTTTTTTTTTTTTTTGCATTTGAACATAAGAACATCTTGTCACTAAGTCTCTAAAATACTCCACAGTTTATATCAGGTTCTGTGAAGAAAAAACACAAGACTGAGCTTGATCTTTTCTTGTACTGGGCAGTGATTGATAAGGTTTAAGGAAAGTGATTCTTCCATTCCTCAGACTGGAGCAAATATTTCAAGATAGGTATGACTTCCAGAGAAAAGTCTTACTCTGGTTACAAATACATGCATACTAAATCTAAAATTCTGAAAATAACTGTTTTCTGTGATTTTCAAATAAGTATGTCATTGGGAGTTTTATTTTTTTTCACATTCATTGCAATTCTGTTTTTCCCTTAATTTGTTAGATAGCTATAGAGCTAGTTTGACTTATTAGATATCTTAAGTAATTTCTGCCTAATCAGTTGATGGGTATTTACATGGATCAAAGTTTGACCTTGTCTAGAACATCATCAGTCCACATTCAAATTTAGTTATACATTTAATAAGACCTACTACATGCCAGCAAATGGATAAACCACTTATCCCTGAGATGTCAGAGTAGGTCAACATAGAGGATTTGGGGGAGGAGGTCATTCTTTTAGTTCTAGGATTGACTTTGACTGGGAAAGGAGAATGTGTTCAGACTATTTTGTCTGCTTTGTGTCATTAGATGTGTGATTGTGTATCTTGGTTTTTTCTAATTGAAGATACTACTGCTGTTATGATTTCCTATATATAATAATGTCTACAAAGACAGTGTTGTAGCAAGAGTGTTGTAGTCTATATAGAGCACAAAATCAGATTACCCCCTTACATAATGTCTACTGGTGTTCTTTTCAGGATCTGTTGATATTTATGAATTTTCACCCTATTTCTCATTCAAATAGAATTACCCTTTCAGGAAGGACAGAGTTAGGGTATTTTCTCAACATATGCCAGGTGTATTTCAAGGATTTTCTAGCACACTGGACAGTTTCTAAGAGTCCAGGTTGCTTTTTTTTTAACTTTCTTTTTTTTTCTTTTATTGCTACTTCACTAGAAGTAAATATGTTGTATTACATGACAAATTTGAGAGCTCTCAGATCTATGGATGGATGAATAAATATTTTTAGGTAATTTGTTCTAGCTCCTTGGTTCAATGTTTATGTTGTTCACCGGAGAACAAATACTTGGTATAGCTAGGGTAGACAGTATCAGTATAACTATAGACCCCTCCCTCATCAACCCTAGAATACATTTCCGTTTCCTAGAAAGAAATGGGTTGGTAAGTCAACAAAATGAAAAAAATGAAAAAAAAATTATTAACTGCTAGGACCATTTTTATAATGCCTGTACTGTAGTCATTTATATGTTAATATTTTACAATGACTAATTTAATAGACAGATGGTAGTTCATATTACAGTATGAGAGTGGGGCATTTCCTTAGGCCAATGATTATCTACCCAGTTTTCAATTAGAGAAGACTGCCAATTATCTGGAGTGGTTTTATTTTAATTACTGGGTAATTAGGACAGCTAGGTAACTAGCCTGAAGGAAGGAGAACTAAACTGTGTGTGTGAATCCTTATTATGCAAACCCGTAAAATAAATAAAGGCCATGCAAAGAAACTTTCAGTGAAATGGTGGATAATTTACCTGAGGCAGTTCATATTCCTTTACTCATTTGATCAATAAAGAGTGAGTTTAAAATGCTAAACTAGCTGTTTGTGAACTAGACATTGTGTCCGTAAAATCAATCAATCAATCAATCAATCAATCCAGAGGCAAGGGAGTATATATTAGCAATGAGTATCAGCATGTTTTGTATTTAAATGTTTTGATATGGTATTATCTCATGAGAAGTCACTTGTATAGTGACCTTTGTCCCAAAAATATAGCTGAGACTTGAGGCAGAAAGATAATACGAATAAACACCTGGTTTTCCCTTTTGTTTATTTTCAGCTTTTTTACTCAAGTTCCTTTTCTAAATCTCCAGTTAGCCTCTGAATATTTCCGATTAAGTGTCTCCTATCATGTTAACTTCAACCCATCCTATTTCCTCCCCAAACAGGGTTCTTTCTCAAAGTTCTGTGTTCTTGTCTCTGCTAAAGCAACCATTACTTTAACATTCCTTCAGACATGAATGGTTATAGTTATTGATTCTAGCTATCATCTTCCTTTTTTGTCGGTCATCCTTTGAAAAATGTCTTAAGCCAGTCCCTTTATCATCATTCCCATCCAGACTCACAGGCTCACACCTAGGTACTTCAATAGCCTTTGCTGACCAAATATTCTCATTTCCCTTAATAATTCTTTGAAAAGCATACACTGGTTTTACAAACAATTTCAGTTCCTTTACTTAAAAAATATATTTGATTGACTGTTATGTCAAGTATAAAATATATAAACTATTCTGTCTCAGCTTCAAGACTTCTAGTAATTTGGTACTACCTATTAGGAAGGTATTAGTTACATAGTACCAAATTACTGAAATACTTTTTAATTTAATACTATTTCATGTATGTTAAATCCCCTGACTCTCATTGGTTATAGACTTGTTGAGGATGGAGAACACTTCTTAGGAATCCACTATGGCATTTCATACAATTTTATCAGAGCCAACTAACAGTTGTTTAACTGAACTAAGCACTTTTGTTTAAATATCCGAATAATTCAGGAGAGGACTTTTTTTAAGGTTATTGCTTTTATCTGGGCCAGTGGCTGTCAATCCTACCGAAAATTAAAATCACATGGAGAGTTTTAAAGAAAATGCTGTTGACAGGGCTCTGCTCTGAGACATTCTGATTTATTGATTTACCCCAATCCACTTGATCAGAATCTCCATAGATACAGCCTACACATGTATTTTTGTAAGGGCCCAGGTAATTCTGATGCTTAGTCATTTTAGGGGCTTACAAACTTTTATGCTTTTTCTTCCATATACTTCAATTAGTTACCACTACTAATTAAAGTCTCAAACTATAGGAAAAAAAATGTGTGTGTGTGTGTTGTAAGTGAAATAGGTAGAGCTATCAAGTTTAAGAAACATATTTCTTAGAGAACTCTCAAATATCTTGATGGATTTCCAGAAAGATCTAAATACTAATGCATTATCATAAAAATACTATCTCACTATATCTTGGGTGACTCCATGAGTGAAAGAATATAATTAATCATAATAGCTTAGACTAAATATACTAGTCATGGTGAAACTCCTGGCCCTAAAATGGAATATATATGTGTAAGTGAAAATAATAGAAGTCAACTAAAAATATTGAACTGTTTTTTGCGAAAGGAGTATATCTAAATTATTTGAAGAGTCATTTAGAGATTGAAAGGAATTTATTTTTCTTTATTCTCTATGGGCTATTCTGTATTCTAATGGGTTTTGGCACTTAAATAACTTAAATATAATGGTAAATTAGTAAATTGAGTAACATGACATTCTCCAATAATAAAGAAGCAAGAAGATTTAATCCCCGTCTTTTCTTAGTAAAACTGTAGCTCCTTTGATTCTTGGTTATTTTTATTTGAAAGACTGGAGGTTCAAAAAGGCATGTGCAGGAAATTGGGGAAGGAGAATATCATTAAATGCTTATATTTATCAGAATTCCCAGTGTGCGAGTGCATGCACACATACACCAAAATTATGAAGGGATTTGTTTCCCTCTAGAATAGAAATGTTAATAATGATTGGCTGTGTACAATAACTGAAGGAGGCAACAGGGAGTGTTAGGGACTGGAGAGTACAGGTCCTATCTAAAGATTGACTTTACACAGTTCCAAATGAACTGTTGTAGACTTATTAATTTAAAAAATAAAATATGAAGTTTCATGTAAATGTACCCAACTTTAAAATGTTCATGACTTACTAAGTTTTTAAATGTTACACAGGAAAACTAGCACATTCTCTAGCCGAATTTCGTCGCTGGTCTCCAAATTGCAGTCTGCTATATCATGCCATTAGATATTCATGGAATCATGTAAATGTCAAAAAGATCTTTTTTATTTCTTTCACAGATCTTGTAGCCATTCTTTTTTTTTTTTCTTAAAAGATACTTTTTTTTCCCGTTAATTGATACTTTCAGTAAACTTTGAATGTTAGAGTAATATTTCCTTTGTAAACTGGAGCTGGGACATAGGGCTTATACATCCCAAAATCATATTGAAAGTAGAATAGTTGGCTTTCTTGAACCTCATCCAGATGCTTATATCATTGTCAAAGATCTTTGATCAAAAATGCCTGCATTTTGAATCCATCTGTATTTACGTGCTTATGTTGGTACACTAAAATATTTATACATGTCATGTCTTAAGGAGTTTACGTCTAGGTTAATGAGTGAATAAAAAAATTGAGTTCAGGTAGAATTCTCAGTTTGGATTGAATTTCAGTTTGATTTAAAAAAGAAAAACAGAAGAAAACCAGTATTAAAAATACAAGGTCATACTCAAACAGATATCTCTAATATAGTTATTTAAAAAAAACAAATAAAATGTTTATTACCTGTGATGTAAAAAAAAGTGAAAGTGCAGGAGATAGAATTTAAGCAAATTAAGAAAACATTTTAGTAAATTGTTTAAACTATAGTATTTTTTATTTAAGTGACTTTATAAAATCACCGTGGAGATAAATTTTTTTATTTAAGCATTTGGGGATGTAAGTTAATTATTTAAAAATGGGGGAAATGAAACCTGATATCAGATACTTATTTACCAGCTTTTAAAAAAGTACATCATCAAGGTTACATTAGGACAAAGTTTTGTCTAAGAGTCTCCCGTTAGAGTATGTGTGTTGGGAAGACTTGAAAAAATATTTACTGTGAAATATAGTTCGTCAAAATTTTGAGTGTACTGTTCAATGTATAGGCCAGTGAGTTTCTATCAGGGTTTGGTTTTCTGATGCTTTTACCAACTAGCAAAGAAAATATTTGCAAATAGTGGTATGCATTCAAGATCCAAAAATGACTTAAGTCGACTGGTGTGTGTGTGTGTGTGTGTGTGTGTGTGTGTGTGTGTGTGCGTGCGCGTGCACGCATGCATGTGCATGCATGCACATGTACTCACATATGTGAATGTGGAATATAATGTACAGGATGTACATATTTTTTGATAGGGTGAACTGACAACAAGTATATATATATATATATTTTTTTAAGATTTTATTTATTTATTTGACAGAGATAGAGACAGCCAGCGAGAGAGGGAACACAAGCAAGGGGAGTGGGAGAGGAAGAAGCAGGCTCATAGCGGAGGAGCCTGATGTGGGGCTCGATCCCATAACGCCGGGATCACGCTCTGAGCCGAAGGCAGACGCTTAACCGCTGTGCCACCCAGGCGCCCCTGACAACAAGTATTTTTTTATCTTTCCCATTTTCAGAGTTATCCTGTATTTCTGGTTCTCTCTTCCAAAAATTTTCAGCCATCCTAAAATATTTAAAGTGAAAAAATAAGTTTATCAGTTTTTTTAAGTCCATCAATTTTGTGTGTGTTTAATATTCTGTATATCCCTATCATAAATAGGCATCGGAAACTCATGTTCCAAGACACCAATATTCATAGAAACATTAACTCTTTGACTACATTCATTTTTGTATACATAATTTTAAACCAAATCATATAATTGTAAAAATTGTAACTCAGATCTCTGGTTGTTATTTTTATGAGGGGAATCAGCAACAACACAGATCTGTGTAAAGTAATAAACACAATAGTAGTATATGTTACAGTGTTACATTTACAAACCATATGCTTTACAGGTAAGACTAAATTCTAACTTTCCAATTATGTACATGTGTGACACTACTGTTAAGTAATAGAAGGGATCTTGATTTTGTAGGAAAGATAATATATCCTGGAGCTGATCTTTCCTGAAAGCTGTAGTAACAAGCCATGGCTAATGTTAGGCATCAGTGAGGTTCTCACAAGTGCTGTCAGGTGAGGCATAGCACATGATCAGTCAGGTGGTTTTCTACCATGGCTAAGTAATTTATTAACTTGAATAGTTTCATTATATGCAGCATGAAAACTGCTACATTTGTCAACAACATCTAGTAGGCCAGATGGTTTGCGACAGATACTGTATTCCTTTAATTAGCTGCTAGTAGGGTTGAAAAATGCCCCCTTTAATAGGCTGATAAAATAGTAGGCTTACAATTTAAGGCAATTTCTTTTTTCCCTTGAGGAAGAATGAGTGCTAAAATTTGCCAAGTTTAAACTGCTCTGAAACAAGTAAGTGATTTCCACTTAGGAAACTTGTTTGCAAACTCTGAGTCATGGGGCATAGAGAAAAGGCACCAGGGTGAGAAGAAGAGTATTTTCTTAATAGTTCTTACGTAAAAACAGTACTGTTTCATGCTTTTATTTCAGTAATGAGGAAAAATAGTTTTGACAAACATAACGATGTCGTTTAAATAAGTATCAGGATAACTAATTGAGGGAATTAGCATAATCTTTACCATGGGCTAGATCTCCTTCCTTGAAGGCAGTTGAGGTTATAGCTGAAGTGAAGTCTGAAATACATTATTTCCCATAGTCCTTTCCATTCTTCATTTAAATTTTTATATTAATCTGGTTTTATTCAACATTCAAGCTAAAACAAACGCGTGAGATTTTATTACAGTTTAGGTCAGTTTTGAATGCTTTAAATATACATTTTGCTTCAATAATATCAACAGAAAAACATGTATTGTTATATTCAAGTAATAACTTGAACACATTTCCTACTTGCGTTCTCCTAAAATGCTCTTACTACATGAAAACTATATATGTATATATGTATGGCTTTAAAAGTCTTGCTAGAATATTAAAATTCCATGTAAATTAAAATGTAAGAATTTTTAAAGTCAGTTATTTATTTTTTTTTTAAGATTTTATTTATTTGACGGAGAGAGAGAGAGAGAGAGAGACAGCCAGCGAGAGAGGGAACACAAGCAGGGGGAGTGGGAGAGGAAGAAGCAGGCTCCTAGCAGAGGAGCCTGATGTGGGGCTCGATCCCATAACGCTGGGATCACGCCCTGAGCCGAAGGCAGACGCTTAACAACTGCGCCACCCAGGTGCCCCTAAAGTCAGTTATTTTTAACCTAGCTGAAAATAATCTCTCCAAAAGAGAAAAATTTGACTACAACTTATTACCCATAGGTTCAAGAAACTTGGCTGCTCATTTGGCAAGATTAGAAGAAGTATAGCTATTGTCATAAACTTCAAACAGAAATGCAGCCCATGCATCCAAAATGTCAGAGGATGGCAAAAGGTCTCTAAGATGGGAGAAAGGAAACAGAAGACTTCCTTTTTGTTCTGCAGTGACCATATGACTCAAGCTAGTTAGTTTGCTTCTCAGAATTTCTCTACTTCCTCATCTGTAAAAAAATCATTGGGTTAAATGATATCTAGCTCCTTTCCAGATCGAGATTTTTTATTTTTTATTTTTTTTTAAAGATTTTATTTATTTATTCGACAGAGATAGAGACAGCCAGCGAGAGATGGAACACAAGCAGGGGGGGAGTGGGAGAGGAAGAAGCAGGCTCATAGCGGAGGAGCCTGATGTGGGGCTCGATCCCATAACGCCGGGATCACGCCCTGAGCCGAAGGCAGACGCTTAACCACTGTGCCACCCAGGCGCCCCAGATCGAGATTTTTTAAAGCTCTAATTCTACACATTCTCTCCACACATATAAAAAACTGAAAACTGTATTTTTATGATCGCTGAAAGCTACAAATAAAAGAACTGCATCTTAGCAAAATTTTTCTACTAAAATTTTGAAAAAGGAAAGAAGATACAGTACTACTATTTTAGCATAATTATTTCACTTTTCAATATATTCTTTATTATTATAAATTGACATTATTAAACTGTACGTTTTTTCTAGTTCCATGATTAGAAATGAATTTGACTTTATTTTTCTTAACTTCATTGAGAAATAATTGACAAATATAGTTGCATATATTTAAAGTGTACCCATGGTTATTTGATATACATACACATTGTGGTATGATTACCAAGATTATGTCTATAACCTCACCTAGCTAACATAGATCACTTGTTTGTGTATGTGACAAGAATGCTCAGGTTTATTCTCAGCATATTTCCAGTATACAATATTGTATTGACTATAGTCACCACGTTGTACATTAGATCCTCAGAATTTGTTTTCCCTTCTGACTGAAAATTTGTATCTTTTGATGTATATTACCTGATTTCCCCTGCTTCCCAGTCCCTGGCCACCACCAATCTATTCTCTATTTCTATAAAGTCAGATTTTTAAAAAAATATTCCATGTATAGGTGATATCATATAGTATTTGTCATTTTTTAAGGCTAATTCCACTTAGCATAATCTCTATATTGATCCATCAATGACAGGATTTCCTTTTTTATGGTTGAATAATATTCCTCTGTGTGTGTGTGTGTGTGTGTGTGTGTGTGTGTGTGTGTGTGTGGTTTGAGACATTTTCCTTAGCCATTTATCCATCAAAGGACATTTAGTTTGTTACCATATGTTAAATATTGTAAATAATTCTGCAGTGAACTTGGGCATGCAGATATCTCTTTGAGATACCAATTTTGATTCCTTTGGATGTATACTCAGGAGTAGGATTGCTGGATCATATGGTAGTTCAGTTGTTTATTTTTTGAGAAACTGCCATAATGTTTTCCATAATGGCTGTAACATTTTACACCCTGCCAACAGTTTATAAGCGTTCTCTTTTCTCCATATCCTCACCAACATTTGTTACTTCTTGTCCTTTTGATAATAGCCATCCTACTAGGTATAATATGATATCTTATTGTGGTTTTGATTTTCATTTCCCTGATGATTAGTGATATTGAATACTTTTTCATATATCTGCTGACCATTTGTTTGTCTTCTTGAAAAAAATATTCAGATCCTTTGCTCATTTTTTCATTGGTTTATTTTCTTTTTTGCTATTGAGTTATGGGAGCTATTTATATATTTTGGATATAACTCATTGTCAGATGTATGGTTTGCAAATATTTTCTCCCATTCTATAGGTTGACTTTTCAATTTATTGTTTCCTTTGCTGTGCAGACTTTAGTTTAATGTGGTCCCACTCTCTTATTTTAGCTTTTGTTGCCTATGCTTTTGGTGTCTTGTGCAAGAAATTGCTGTCAAGACCAATTTTAAGGATTTTTTCCTCTGTTTTCTTGTGGTTTTATGATTTCAGGTCTTATGTTCAAGTCCTTAATCTGTTTTGTATTAATTTTTGTGAGGGATGAAAGATAGGGGCTCCGTTTCATTCTTTGACATGTGGATGTCCAATGTTCCAAGCATCATTTATTGAAGGGACTGTCCTTTCTCCATTGTGTGTTTTTGGCATCCTTGTTAAAAGCTACTTGGCCATTTATGTGTAGGTTTTTATCTGGGCTCTCTGTTCTTTTCCACTGTTCGATGTGCCTGTTTTTATGTCAGTGCCATACTGTTTTGATTACTGTTGCTTTATAATATAGTTTGAAATTGGGTCTTATGATGCCTCCATCTTTGTTCTTGTTTCTCAAGATTGCTTTAACTATTTGAGGACTTTTGTGTTTCCATATGAATTTTAGAATAGTTTTTTTTTCTATTTTTGTGAAAAATGCCATTGGAATCTCAATAGAAATTGCATTGAATCTATAGATCACTTTAGAAAGAATGGATATTTTCACCATAATAGCTCTTCCAATACAAGAACACAGGATATCTTTCCATTTGTTTGTGTCTTCAATCTCTTTTGTCAATGTCTTAATGGTTTTCAGTGTACAGATCTTTCATCTTCTTGGTTAAATTTATTCCTTAAGATTTTATTATTTTTAATGCCACTATAAATGAAATTGCTTTTTAATTTCTCTTTTGGATAATTCAGCATTGGTGTATAGAAATGCAACTGATTTCTGTATGTTGATTTTGTATCCTGAAACTTTACTGAATTTTTTCATTTATAATATTTTTTTGGTGGATTCTTTAATGTTTTCTAGATAGATCATTTCATCTGCAAATAACAACAGTTTTACTTCTTTAATTTCAATTTGGATATCTTTTATCTATCTATTTTACCTAGTTGCTCTATGTAGGAATTCCAGTACTATGTTGACTAAAAGAGGTGAAAGTAGACACCCTTGTCTTATTCCTGATCTTACAGAAAAAGCTTTCATCCTTTCACTTGAATATGGTATTAGCTGTGGGTTTGTCATTTATGGCCTTTATTATGTTGAGGTATGTTCCTTCTATATCCAATTTATTGAGAATTTTTATCATGAAAGGGTGTTGTATTTTGTCAGATGCTTTTTATACATCTATTGAAATGATCATATGATTTTTTATTTTTCCTTCTATTAATGTGGTGTATCACATTTATTGATTTGCATATATTGTACCACCCTTGCATCCCAGGAGTAAATCCCATTTGATCATTGTGAATGATTCTTTTTGTGTACTGCTAAGATCAGTGTGCTAATATTTGGTTGAGAATTGTCTCATCAGTATTCATCAGGGATATTGGTTTGTGATTTTCTTTTCTTATAGCATCCTTATCTGACTTTGGTACTCAGACAGTGCTGGCCTTGTAAAATGAGTTTGGGAGTTTTCGCTTCTCTTCAATTTTTTGGAAGCATTTGAGAAAGATTGGCATTAATTCTTTAAATATTTGATAGAATTCACCAGTGAAACCATCTGGTCCTGGGCTTTTCTATGGTGGGATGTTTTTGATTACGGATTCAATTTCCTTAATCATTATTGTTCTGTTCAGATTTTCTCTTTCTTCATGATTCAGTTTTGGTAGGTTGTATGCTTCTAGAATGTACCCATTTCTTCTAGGTTACACAGTTTGTTGGTATATAACTGTTCATAGTAGAGATGGTTTTAGAGCAATGGCAGCATATCCTGCCCATGACAGGTCAGAGTCCTAATCTGGGATGGGGGTGTGGCCTAGAGCAGTGGCAGTGTGGCCTTGACAGTAAAGGTTCAGAGCCAAGACCTGGTCCCTGGGGGTGGGGCACATAGCAGTGGCAGCTCCAATCTCTTATATGGTAAGATGCTGTGGTGTTCTGATTGAAGGTAGCAGAACATAGCAGTGACTGGATCCCCCGCAGGCAGGTCTCCCCACAGCAACAGCTCTACCCTGAAGGAGTAGATACAGGAGGGCACTGTAGGCAGCTCTGTCAGCTGGGATCAGCATTGGTAAACACTGTGGGAGACCTCTATCCACAGTGGTGAGGCCTGCTGGGATTCTCCTGCACTCCATATCCCCATGGGGTGAAAGTTCTCTGAGGCTATACCTCCTGGCTCCAAGCTTCTCTGGCCTGGAGAATGAGGTAATATAGGTAATAGGCTTCCTGAACTTTGCAATGTGGTCATTCCTCAGTATTTGAGCTTTGCAGGTTTTGTGCTCCTTCTTCATTGTAATCCAGAGCTTTCCCTGAGCTATTTTCCCCAGTTTGAGGTTATTTTTGTTGGGGAGATGAGCTTTGGTATCTCCTAGTCCATCTTGCTGACATCACCTCCCCATTCTTAATTTTCAGTGTACATTTCAGAAATCTGAAACTGTACTTTTGCTAGGCTTTTTTGAGCTGAAGGTTTTGTTTTTTTGGAAGCTTATAAATAAAAATCTTTCTATCATGTCATATCTGCATTAACTGCATTGTAAAGTTAATTAAGCAATAGCTGGACATTTCATAGGGATTAATGACTAACAGGGAGGAGTGAATGGTTCAAGGTACAGCCAAGGACCATTAACATCTGTTGGTCATTAATTCCCAGAAAATGCCCAGCATCAAAGTCATTATTGCTCTTATGAACTGAAAATGGAAAAGAAATATAGGCATATGAATTTTTTTAAGGGTGATGCAGTTTTAATTGATATGTACAAGGCATTCGTGGAGAACTTAATTTTTGTACATTAGCCAATCACATTGCTGCACTCATCTCTCATGGTTCCATTTGGGTTATAATTAAGCAGTAACAATTGTAGACCTGGGTATTTCCTGGGGATTAATGAATGGCTGGGTGGAGTTAATTGCCTAAAGTATAGTTTCAGGCCATTAACCTCAGTTGGTCACTAATCTCTAGGAATTTATTTTAACTTAGGTCATTTCTTTTTTTGTGGTAAGAAGAAAAATGTATTCAATTATTTTAATATTAATCCTATTGCATTTTTGTTTTCTTGAAAGGTATCCAATAATGGTAGGGATCTGTGGAGTCTTTCTGTATGTCCATTTCAAGTTTCCTCATTTTGAATGTAAACACTCAATGGGTGGAGAACATACCTGTGATACTTATTATATACTTCTTATAGAGCTTATTTGATGACATCATTGATTCTTATCCTCATGGAAGTAATCTCCTTTTTTACACTGGGGAAAACCTGGAAAAAATTGCCTTTTCAATTAGTTATCTATGAATAATATTTTTATTCAATACATATATTGGTTTATTGGCCATTATTTTTTATCGTGAGATATTTTCTTAATAAAATTTTTCCTTGGGACGCCTGGGTGGCACAGCAGTTGGGCGTCTGCCTTAGGCTCAGGGCATGATCCCAGCGTTGTGGGATCGAGCCCCACATCAGGCTCCTCCGCTATGAGCCTGCTTCTTCCTCTCCCACTTCCCCTGCTTGCGTTCCCTCTCTCGCAGGCTGTCTCTATCTCTGTCAAATAAATAAATAAAAAATCTTTAAAAAAATTTTTTTTCCTTGTGTTTCTCTTAATGGTGTATTCTAACAATAATACCAATTTCTTTGTTTTTGTTAATGTGTTACTAATTTCTCCTTTCCTTGAAAAGTCAAAAATTAAATAGGTTTATTCAGACTAACAGGACTATTGACTAACAAAAATTATAAGGTTACCACTTAAAATCCTATTTTGTAAGGAAGATATTATTATAAAGAAAGAGGCATAGAGTTACAAAAAAAGTTTTGATAAATGTCAACACAAAATTTGCTTGTGTCACAACAGAAATAAATCTACTGATTAGATTTTAGTGAATTCTAGTACTAATCTTTGGCTTTAAGGAACATATATTTTAAAATGCTAATATTAAATTTGGTATGAAATTTGAACTGTCTATCTAAAAGGTAATTGCTGGGAGAACCTGGGTGCCTCAGTTGGTTAAGTGTCAGACTCCTGATTGTGGCTCAGGTCATGATCTCAGGGAGATTCAGCCCTGTGTCCCCTTGGCTCCATGCTCAGTGGGGAGTATTCTTCTTGATATCTCTCCCCCCCCCTCTTTCTTTCTCTCTCTCTCTCTCCCCCCCTCCCCGCCAGGGCTCATGCATAGGTGCTCTCTGTCTCAAAGATATAAATAGTTTTTTAATTTAAAAAATTAAAAAAAAATAAATTGCTAAGTACCCTAAATATGACTGATATTGAGGTTATTTTTTAGTATATGTGAAGTAATTGATATATTTGTAAATTTATTGGGATTATACAATGTTAACAATTTACCATGTTGTAATAATTCATGTGTTTAGAAGTCTTGGATATGACAAAATGAATATTATCTCCAAATAATGTAATACTTTTATACTTGTCGATTTCTCTGCATTAAATGTTAATGATAAAATCTGACTATTATAAGATGCATTTATTATATAAGACACTGAGGAAAATAGTGTGTGGGGTGTATGTGTATGTGTATATGTATGTATACATAACTAGAATTTTAAAAATAGCTTCCAATAAGAAATTACAGCCGTTTATACATAAACCATAGTTTCTTTATTGTTGACTTATTTAACTAATCACTTTGGCTCTTTATTTTTACAAGTGTGGGTAGACCTAGAGTTTGAGAAATATGAGTCAAGTAATCAGGATGTATTTAACACCATACATTCATCAAAATAAGTTAACATTGAAGTTAAAATTTAAAAAAGCTAGCAGGCTTCTTAACACACACAAAAAATCATTAATTTTGTTTGGAACTACCTATTATAATAAATAACTACTCTGTAGAAGAAAATAACTAGTCACCTCTACTTTATACTAACAGTTTATTTCCTTATGTTCTGTGTTGTACAGTCTATGAAGTGCTTTTGTATGCCTTAGCTCTTTTGTGCTGAAGACATTTATTTTCTTTTCAGTAAAACAAATTTATTCTGTTTTCAGCCATTGCTGACTCAAACGTGAGAAATTAAATGACCTATTTAAAGTTCCAAAATTAATAAATGGAGAAGTAAGCCTGAAGCATAGGTTTTCTTTCTCTAAACCTGACACCTTTACTGTATACCTGAGTTTCATAGGTCGAACATAGTGTTAGTTACATTAGGATGCCTTTAAATTTTGCTCATGGTTTAGCACTTTTGCACATAAAGACATAGGCACACTTTTTTAAATTACACTTAAATCGGTACCTACTTATGAAATTAGTTATAATATTAAAATTAGGTAGTGAACTTTCTTTCTTTCTGGCAGAACAATTGATACAAGGATATATGGGATTAATTTTTTTCTGGAGTCTTAAAATTATTTTAAAATTTATTTTAGGTTAGTGGCCACAATGCAGTTAATGTTATAATAGATATTCAAAAATTCAAGAAGAATTCTCTTCCTATTATCATCAAATACTATTGTGTTATATTTTAGTCAGTTGCTTTGAAAATCCGTTATTTAAAATCCAACATATTGCTAAATAAATATATTTGGATATACACATTTCAATGAAGATATAGATAATCTTTAGGCGTACTGCTTTCAACCTCCTAACCAATTTCTTATTTTATGTTAATACATTTTATTATTTCTTTGGAGATTTATATTTGTTTTCATAATATCTGTTTTTTGATCGCACAAAATTTACATTATCTTTGCTTCCTACTACTGAATCTCCAATATATGTCTATTTGTCTCTGCTTATGAGAGCACGCCAATTTTTTTTTAAACACTTCAAGAATCTTCTTGAAAATGTCTTTGTATGCAACATTTGTATACAACAAAGAATATTTGTTCTTATGACAGGGAGAGTATTCAGGAATGCTGTGAAGTGGACACCAGGGTCAGAAAATTTATGCAATCTAGATTTTATGTGTTCTTTGGAATGTCAATAGTTTTGAATGTTCATATTGCTAGAGTGACAGAAGAAATAAAGCATCACATCTAAGTTTGTAAATTAGAAGATATTGTAGAAACTGAAAAATGAGTGTACCCAAAATAATAGATTCCATATAGTAGGAATAAAAATAACTTTCTAGACTATAAATTCAAAAGAAGAAAATTCTAGATGGCGAATTAACGAAAGACAGTAATCTACTTTTTCATATACTCTTTAGAGAAATTTAAAAGTTCCACTGAAATTATCTACCAAAATAGCCCTATTACAAGCATAATGTTTTTCAGAGTTTTTAAAGTGTTAATTACATCTTTAAATTCTGTGAAATAACTTTCTTTTTATGGTGCCAAAGAGAAAAATACAAATTAAGCAACATGTTATTATACCTATAAGAAGAATGTGATGCCTTAAAAGTGATGGGGATGCCGACTTATAAAGGCCTGACTTCGTGTTATCCCTAACTTTGATTCTGTAAATACAGTTAAATATTAATAAAATAAAATGAATCCAGGAATCAGAATGATACCTTTTTATTGCTTTTTTTTTAAGTTGATATATGATAGACTCTCTATTCACATAGAACAGGTTCTTGATGTCCTTGGAAATAACTGATTAGCAAACCTCTCGTATTCTAGGGTTAAAACAATGCAGACATTTGCATCTTTTCTTTTGCTTATAACCATTCAGTCCTTCTGATTTAATTAGAGAGCCATGGGGTCCCAGAATACTCTGCAGCACCTTCCTTTAATACTTGACTATCTTACTCTTTTTTTTTTTTTTAACACTTAAAAGGGAGGAAGATAATATAGCAGCAGCTGAGAGGAAAAAATAAGACCAGAGTAAAATAAATTTAGATTGACCCTAAGACAAAAAGAAATTGGGCCTATTTCAAAACAATATTAACTTTCAAGGGTACTGAGGATTTCTAACGTTTTATTTTTAGAAACTATAGTAGAAAGTCATCTGGTTTAATGCAGGACTTGAAATCAATTATTGAAGACTAGAAAGAAAAGCTACTTTTTGACTGTTTCTTAACATAAAATATGTAATAGACTGAAGCCCAGAGTTAATCAGCAAGAAAAGGTTTATTTGGAAATCCTGAATACTGTTGAATTTCACTATATTTCCAGAACTTTTGGGTGTTTTAATGTTTTACAGTATTATCAAATATACAAATCAAATTGCTTATAGAAAATGTCTTTTGTATGCTGTGCAGATTGTATAGAGTACATTTTTTTTTTTTAATTCATTTGAATTTGCATTGAAACTACCTTCCAAAACTGTTAGTAAATAGAAAACACTCTGTCTGGTCAAAAGTGATATTTTTACGGACAAGAAACAGATGTGAAATTTCAGATTAACTTTCTGGATAGAATAGGAGGCAGAACTAGACAGTGTGGCCATGAGAATGTCGAAGTGAAACCAGTAAGAGGAACGAAAAGCAGAAAAAACGAGAAACAGTAAGGGATGCTATTAAACTGTTATTTCATCTGTTTTTTCTTATACATTTGGTAGTTCGCCATGTGCCAGACACTGTGCTAGGAGCTGGGGATATAACAATGAATCAAGTGTGGACTTCAACTGTGTGACAAAATGTGGCATGTAAGCTAATACAAATATGCCTATGAAATAGAGATAGAATGAAGAAAATGATTATGTCCTTCATCTGGGTGACAGGTAACCGAAGCCTTCACAAAAATGCTTTTGTAAAATATTTAAGAGTTAGAAGATTTAAGAGATGGGACTAGAAACATTCTCTTGGGTTTAGGGATATCTGTAAGTAGTCCAGTGTTCTTAGAACATGATGTTCTTGGAAATATACTGGACGAAAAATGAGGGACTAATAAAATAAGAGTCTGGAATGTTGGTTGGACAGCCTTGTGACCGTATAAGGGAGCATGACTCTTAAAGTAATGAGGAGATTTGGTCTTAAGTTGTAGACGAAGCTACATTTGCATTTTCTTAAAGTTCTGCTTATGAGTAGCTAACCTTAGAAAGATGAATTAAAAATAAAAACATATGGCAGGTAAGAACCACACAGAATTACTTCTCTAGAGACTATATATTCCCGTTATTCTAAAAAATAAAAGTCTTCGCTATACTGACTTTTGAGGTCAAGGTAATAATTATATTTTTGTTTAACTGAATAATAAAATTTTATTGGCTATCATTGGACAAGATGAATATTTTTATTTCTGATATTGATAAATCTTGCCTGTAGGTTTAAGTTGATGACCCAAAGAAAGATAACCATCTTCTATCTTATTTCTGATTTAACAGACTTAAAGAAAAGTATTCAGTATACTGTTAATCTTACTGTATGGCTCAGAGTTTGTGGGAGGGCTATAGGAGAGCAATACAAAGGATTTGAGTGAGTGTCTCACTTATTTAGACTTAGCCTTACCTCAACCTTAACTGTGTCATCTATGAGGAAAAGGAAAGAAACTGAAAATGAGCTCCCAGGGAAAGGCAGGTCATGTTGGATTATTAGTGTGATATTCATCTCTAGTCACATTTAACTCTCAGGAAAATACCTCTAAAATGAGCATCAGATCCATTTTGGGATATAAGAGGGAATGATAATTTGTGCCAATTGTTTCTGTCCATTGCACCTAATAATTATTATTGTAAACCTTTAATGCCCTGTTTTTTTCTTTAACTTTGGAGAACTTAATTTGGTTTAGCCATAGGGGAGTGTGAATTGGCATTTATCAGTTGTCTAGCATATAAATTCAGTTCTTCTTTGGGTAGCATCTTAAGAAAGATGGGTGTCAAGGGGTTATTCTCTCTTTTTTCTCTGATGTATGTGTGACCATTCAGTTACTTCTGCTCAAGCCTTAGATTGGGGGGGGGTGCAAATGGGAAGGATCAGTAAAGATTTTTCAGGTATTTACAATGAATTTGAAAGTTCAGGGATGAGGGTAGTGAATGTTCACAAGTTAGTGCCTCGTACCCATTTTGATCGTGGTGGAATTATGTGCAGAATATTTCTGTGGTGGGAATTTGTATGAGCCTTACCTTCTTCACATCTTGTTGGAGCTTACTTTTCCAAACTTTTTGTTGATTCAGTGACTTATTTGGTAGAATTTCAGTAAATTTTTGTCTGTTCAGATTAACCAGTCAGTGTCCTTTGTAACATAGATCCCAATTGTGCACTTTGCTGGTGTGATTTGAAATAGACTATAAATTATTTCTGTTACACTATATACTCTTCCAAAGCATGAATGAAGAAGTGACCAGATCAGATTTGTGATTTAGAAAAATCACTTGGACAACAGTATGGATGAAACAGTAGGGGTGAAAGCTACAAGGATGAATATACTTAACAAGCTGTATTAATAGTCTGCTCAGATGAGAGAGAATGAGGATCAAAACTCATAAATAGCAGTGAAGATTAGCAGGAGAGTTAAGAATTCAAGACCTATAGGGATTGTTTGAGAATTACAAAGTGAGTAAGTACAAAGTGTTTGGGGTTCCCCCAGTTGTCTCCTTTGGATGGCTTTTAACATACAGGCAAAAGAGATCCCAATGAGGAAACTGAGTAAAAAATGAAAACAAGTAGAAAGAAAAGCAAAGTGGAAGTAAAAAAAAAAAAAATAAAGTTTTCATGAAAAGAAGAGCGATTCAAAGTGTCAAATAATTCAGAGAACTCAAGAATTAAAATTAGAAATTAACCATAGGGTTTGACACTTTGGAGGTTTTCAGTGAACTAAGAACTGTGAAGGTAAAATGGCAGGGTTAGAAACCACATTTCAGAGGATTGATTTGGACGTGAGCAACCTGACAAAATGAATGCGGATTCCTTTTCTGATAAACTCTACCAAAATCCTAAGAGGAGAATAATTTGAAAACTAAAGAAGCCATCACTTAGAGACACAACACACAGAAAATTAAAGGAAGCTAGAAAGTGGAGAAAAGTTATGATTTGAGACAAATTATTACTCTGAGTCATACCTAGTTTTCTCATCAGTAAAACTGAAGTTAATGGTAGCCACATCCCATCGTGTCTGTGAAGATAGTGATAATGTAGGCTAAGCTTGGTGCTTGATATTTTAGGTGCCTCTCTTTTATGCTACCATAGTAATTGACATTTGCTGTTTCTCTAGTTTCTCCTCTAAACTCTAATCTCTTTGATGGTATGTAATATGGATTATATTCACATTTATATTTCAGCCCTTGGAATATTGCTCCCACATAGAGATTCTCAAGATACCTTTGTATCTTGAGAATAAATAAATGAATGAGTAAATGAATGAATGAATGCCTACCTGGTGAAAACATAGTAAATATTAGTTTCTTCTTCTCTAAAGTGTTTTCAGCTCTGTAGAAGAAAAGTTTGCCAAAGTCAATTATATATTTCAATAAGGATTTTAAAGTGTTTTTCCATGAAATACAACATAAAACTTATTTTTCATTTTTTATAACCTTAAGGGAAATAGCAATGGGAGGCAATATTTGGTAAATAGAAATATGGCAATATATAATTAGGACATGCTTTATATTACTGAATTACAGCTTTAAACAGCATGTTTAATGCTGTTATAATCCCTTCTTTCCCTCTCCCCAATCAAAGCAAACCAAATATTTCTAGTATACTACTGTCTTTATCATTGTAGAATGAGAGAATTACAAGATATATCAAGAGATCATCTAATTTAGTAATTGCCCCCAGCCCATGCTTTTTAAATTTTTTTTGAAATTTTTTTTTATTTTTTTAAGATGTTATTTATTTATTTGACACAGAGAGACAGCTGGCAAGAGAGGGAACACAAGCAGGGGGAGTGGGAGAGGAAGAAGCAGGCTCCCAGCGGAGGAGCCTGATGTGGGGCTCGATCCCAGAACGCCGGGATCACGCCCTGAGCCGAAGGCAGACGCTTAATGACTGCGCCACCCAGGTGCCCTGCATGCTGGTTTTATTAAAGAATTATTTATTTATTTGAGAGAGAGAGCACATGTGCATATGAGCAGGAGGGGCACAGGAAAAGGGAGAGGGAATCTCAAACAGACTCCACACTGAGCAAGGAACCTGATGCGCAGCTTGATCTCATGACCCTAAGATCATGACCCAAGCTGAAACCAAGAGTTGGACACTTAACCTACAGTTATACCCAGACGCCCCCCCTCCCCCTGCTGTTAAAAAAAAAAAAAATGCTTCCGAGTAATTTTTTGCAAATATAAATAAGAGTGACAACTTGAAAAGGAAAAAACAATGTGGAAACCCAAAGTGGGGAATTATTCCTTCTCAACTACTGCTGTTTAAAATTCTACTGCTTTTAAAAATTATTTTAATATAGTACAGCCTAAAAAGTTAATTGTAAACTAATTATGTTATAGCTTATTTCTAACTGTACAACTAAAAAATAAAATGAATTAATATAAACAAAATAGTAAAACCAAGAAAATAGTAAATGAACATTATTACTTTAAAGCAATAGTGTTATTTTTCTGAAGCCAGATTCCTGCTCGCAGTGTAACTATGGTCCTAACTCTTATCTTACAGACAGAGTCTTTGCAGTTCACCCTGTTGATGCTTCTGCCTGCCCTAAGATGACTCCGTCCTTCCACCACCTTTTCCATCTAAAATGCTTCACATATTTCATAATGATCACATCCAGTATCACTTAACTTTCACCTAGTGCTAATTCATCCATGTCTGAAATCCCTCAGTTTTCTTGACTCATTAGCCCATGACAGTAAATCACGTGCTATATGGTGACAGTGGGATGGCAATACAGACTCAGTCCCTGAAGTATGGGGCACAACATGATGTTGTAATTGATCACTCAGATTGTCTTGAAAACAAAAATAACTACAAAATTATTCTTATTGAAAAACTCATTTAGTCTTTTGTTTGAGAAATACTAATGTATGATATTTTGGGTAACCTGTGTAATATCCATGGCAACCATAAGATTGTACTTTAGTTTTAATAAAATCTTACATCAGATTTTCCCCATTTTTATGTTAGATGTTTTAGTTCTACATGTTTTAGGCTTTGTTATCCCTCATTTTACCTTCGTTTTTTCATGTTATATACTGTTGGTTACTTTAATGTTCTTAAGGTCTTATTTTCATCCCCTTTTTATTCCTCTTGTATTTTGTTTGCTTTTTTTTTTTTTTCTTTCTTTTCTGTTATCTCCTGTTTTCCCACCATGCCTATAAGGCTTCCAGGTTGCCAGTCTGTCCTTTGTGCAGTTTTAAGGACCAGTCTTGCTTGAAAAGTGGGATCCTATGGGTCTGTTACTCCACATCATGTGCTTTTAAAATAAAACTCATTTTATGAGGCACCTGGGTGGCTCAGTTGGTTAAGCATCTGCCTTTGGCTCAGGTCCTGATCTCCAGGTCCTGGGATAGAGCGCCACATCGGGCTCCCTGCTCAGAGGGGAATCTGCTTCTCCCTCTCCCTCTGCCCCTCCCCACTGCTCATGCTTGCTGTCTCTCTCTCAAATAAACAAATAAAACCTTTAAAATAAATGAAAACTCATTTTAGCTTTTTATAATTTTTAATTTTTTAATAGCAGTAAGATATTCCTGACATATTTATATTCATATCCCTTTATATTCATATCTGGGTAGTTCATTTTTATAATTCATTCAGTAGGTGTTCAATCTTTTCTTGTGCATTAAGCACAAAGGGGACATTATGCCTGATATAAATTCATACCTTCTAAGAGTTTATAGTTCTAGTTGGGAATGCAAACAAGTAAAACAAATAACTTTAGGTTAGTGTTATTTATCGTAGAGGCATGGTGGTTAAGAGCAGGTAGGGACTAATTTTACCTCTGTAAAGAACACCAGGTGGAGATTTTTGGAGAGGACTTCCCAGTGGAGATGATGTTAGAACTGATAAAATCGAAGAAAGAACTACAGTAATTGGGGATTTTCTGGAACTTCTGTGTCTGGAGTCAGCATCTTGATGCTACCAAAATCCTCTCTATTTCATTTCTGCTACTTTCCGACTCATCTTCATTTTCACTGGCTTTTCCATAATGAAATTACAACCTATAGCTTCCCTATTTGTTCCAGGAAAGGAAAAATATCCATCTATAGATATAGATATATAGGAAAAGAACTTCAAATGGCTGCACGTTGGTGATATGGCTCATCTCCAGGTAGTCATTATGGCCAGAGAAAGTGTACGTAGTGAGCTTACTTACTCAGTGCAATTTAATCATGTTTGGGGAGTTGTGGGTTTACGGAGTCCTGGGAAGAGTGACCACCACACCATTCCAGGCAGCAGGGACAGCGTGTGAATAAATGGATGCTGGGAGGAGGGAAAGTGAAGTTTAAGAGATACCAAAGTTTTAGTGTGACTGGAGTACATGAGGTGTGTGTAAGATGTGAGTGGGAGGGAAACAAAGGTGGGGATGGGAAAAGTAAGGTGGTCCTTATCTAGAAAGGGCCTTTGAAGCAAAACGGCCCAGCTTTTTTTTTGTCCTCTAGGTGGAGACACACTGAGGTTTTTTTTCAATTCAAGTATTTTTTTTTTATTACACGCTACACTACTTTAAACACCTCTTTACATTTTAAAATTATTTTCCCTGAAAAAACAAAAAAGAGCTGAGAAGCTGAAGAAAAATCTGATATAGCAAAAACTAAATTTCTCCCATTAAAAGACTTAATGACTTCAAAATATCGGTGCTTTCTGACAATCATAAATTTGCCATGTGATGAGTATTATATAATTTATAGAATCCATTATATATCTGAAAAGATAACTTATATAAAGATGGGAGAAAATACTAGAAGCCTGAATCAGGCAAGGAGAGGATGTTCTATTCATGAAAAAAATCTTGCTTTGGGTTTAGGGTACACTAATTTCGATTTCATTCCATTCTTGTACCTTTATTTGAATGAAACGTGTTTTACAGAAAATTTCAAGTGGTGGTCCAGAAGTCACAACTGATATTTAGGACTCTGAGTCTTTTTAAATTGAATTATAGTACACCTACAGAAAAATGCACATATCATTAGTGTGCAGATTGATACAATCTCACAAACTTAGCACATCTATATAACTAGCACCCAGATCAAGAAATAGAACGTTAATTCTACTCCAGAAACAACCACAGTGTATAAGGAACACAATGGCAAGATTAGATTCTGTGCTTTTGAAATTAATAGCAAAAATAAAAGAGACCAGAGGCTTTTCAGGAGTCTATGAAAGGGAGATGAGGGTTTAAGTTAGGACAGTATCTTTAGACAAAGAGGAGGGAAAACATTTAGTGTCTAAACTGTAGAGAGTTTTCTATGGAGAAATATGGAAAAATGTGGGGAATTAGCCATTGGGCCTGAAAGCATTTTGGTTAAGAACTTGAGGGGCACCTGGGTGGCTCAATCAGTTAAGTGTCCGACTCTTGATTTTGGCTCAGGTCATGATAGTGGGGTCCTGGGATTGAGCCCCATGTGTGGTGTGGGCTCTGAGCTCAGCATGGAGTCTGTTGGGATTCCTTCTACCTCTCCCTCTGCCCCCCTCCCCCACTTGCACTCAATTGTGCAGCCTTGCATGCTCTCTCTCTCTCAATAAATAAACAAATCTTTAGAAAAAACTTGATTTATTAGATAATAAGTACATATGAAATTTAGGATGTATTTTTCACACTCATGAGGTTTTAGAAAACTTTATGTCAAAAAATATCAGAAAACCAAAAACCTAGCTATGGCTAGGAAAACATACTCGGAAGAATCTTTCTTCAGATAAGAAATATTCTAACAAGGGAAATTCAGTGAGGATCACATCTGATAGATGTGAATTCACCTCTAAAATATAATCAGCAGTCCTTATTAATCCTGATTGTTCTTTACTTAATTATCTTTTTAGTTTTCTTCCTGCAAAAATTATGAGTACAGAGAACATCATGTCAGTCATCTGTTCCAGTTAATTTCACAGGAAGATGGGGATAGAAGCTCAGCAGATGGTACAACCTTTGCTCTGAGAGTAGTGTGGGTTAAGTAGTCACTCTGTGGGTACCTGTCTTTTTGTTTTAGGTTCACCGAGAGCAGTGAAATGATTGGTCCCAGCCTCTCACCCTGTCCTGTTCACCTGCGCATAAGGCAGAATGGTATAGTGACAAGAATATTAGGCTAGGGAATAGAAGATACTCACTTTAGTACCTGACTGATCCTAGCTATCTTATCTTAATCAAGTCTTTATGTTCTCAAAAAATATCATCAAGGAAATTGAGTTAAATGTCTTACTTCCTCCAGCTACAAGCATATTGCTGAATTTCTTTTAAGGCTTGCCTTGTGTGATCACGGAAATGTTATAAACCTTTTGGAGTTTCAGTGTTTTCACCTGTAACATAACAAAACTTATTTCAGGATGTTTGTAAGATCAAATAAGATTAAGGATTTTAAAATAATTTAATTCTAAAATGCTTATCGGAATTATGGAAGTTAATACTCATTATTATGCCACATTCCTTCTTCAGACTCATTCATGTGCTCTCACGTGCTGAAGGAGAAATATCCCTTTTCCTAAGAAAATTCCTTTAGAAACCCTAAGAAAGTTGTGGATTTATTTCTGCAGACCTTAATGCACTCAGTCAGAAGGCTTGGTGGGATTTTTGGTTGGTTGGTTTGTTTGTTTTGGTTTTGTTTTTAAATTTAGCCCAGGCAGTGGATAGCCATTTCTAAGTGAAACACATCTAATTCATGAATATGTTTATGAATTGAAACCTTGGAGTAGTCAGTGTCAACACTGTTTAAAATTAACTCTAAGTGTTCAAAGAACTGTTCTAAACTTAAGAGTAAATCTCCAGACTGTTTATTGAGAAGTGTGATATGTATTATTCTCTTGTTAAGTTTGTATTTTGGATTCAAAAGGCTTGATTGATGCTTATCATCCCCAGGCCTGTTGTACAGAGATGACTTACGGAATAATAACTAAATATCTAAGTACAGTTTACTAGTGCTTACTTTTTAAAACATATCTGAATCTGGAAACATTTTGATAGAAATGCTTTTTTTCCTAGCCTTCTTTAAATACTTCGTGGCTTCAACAGTTTGCAGCAATTTTTTGTGGGTACTTCGTCTTTGGGAAACATTACTGTGAATACTTTCTTTCATGACATGCTGCTGAAGTAATTTTCCAAAAGACATGGGAGAGAAATAGGTGTTGACTTTCTCCTAGGTATCAAGTATTATCTCTTTTGATCTTGCTACAGCTTTGCAAAGTACATTGCTATTTTAGAGTTGAATAGATTAGGGCCCAAATTGGGTAGGTTTTCCATTGGTCACACATTTGATACTAGAAGAACTGGAATTTGATTCAAGGGTCAATGTCTTCTTTTAGAGTTTCTCTTTTGTTCTCTTTGGCAGAGACAAAAAGGTTCTGTCTAGAACCTCTTTATGTTGAATTTAAAAAGCATCTGTCTGTCTTTCCTTGTGTTTTCTATTTTAGAGTTTCTCATTTGTATGGTATAAAATTTGCACAAAATGATTTTCATTATCAAATAATGAACAATTTGTACCTTTGCAAGATGTCTTGGGTATTAATTCATTAAAATTTGCTTTCAAAAAGATTTTATATGTATGTATATATATGCACACATATGTGTTTATGATAAATACCTTACAGTCTATAACTTATAAAATATATATAACTGACATATATAACATGCTTTATAAATGTGTAATTTATAGACCCGAATTTTGTGTAATATAATGTAATAAATACAATAGAGATTGTATATATATGATATATATAACTTGCATGTATATATGCATGTATATAAAATTAGGAAAGGTTTTAGAATAGACATACTAAATTTTTCTTAAAAATGCAAATTTTTTAAAGCCTTAAAAATTGAGAAGGGAATTACATTTATGTAAATTTAAAAGCTGCTTCAGGAAACTTGGCTACAAATGTATATTCCTTTGAGCAAACAGCACATTGTTATTAGTTGTTAACTTCATAATCATAAGATTATAAATATGAAGTAATTTCTTTTTAAAAGCCTCCAAATGAACTTAAATATATAATCAAATATAGTAAAACTAGTAACAACATACTTTTAAGATACTCAAGGCATATGCCATGACTATACAGTGTGTCAGCGGTGCCAAGAGCACATATGGTTTGCTTGCTTGCATCTCCGTGGTGTCTCCCTGATGTTGGCACAGCAACAGCACACTGCAGTTCAATTCACAGACATGCTATTTACATACATACTTCATGACACACATGTATTATATAATGAGGCACTATTTTTAAAGGTTGTGATAAGACTAGAGTATCTCTTTAGTTCTTATTTCAAGACACGTGAAGAATATTATTCAGTTATCTTTAAAGATTTCTTGTTTCTCTTTAAACAAAATCCAAACCATCCTCCTTGGCTGAGAAAGCCCTGCACAATATAGTGTTTTCTTATCTTTCTTTTCTTTGCTACTCTTCCCTGAATTCCAGCAACACTGGCCTCCTTTTGGTTCTTCCAATGTGCCAAGCTTTTTACGTACTGTGCCTTCCCAGTAAAGTGCACTTGATAGTATGCCTATATTAATAAGGTCTAATTTCACATGCATTAGGAGTCTTTGCTTTACATAGATATTCAATGAAATGTCACATTTTATTGAATAGATGAAGCACATTACTTTTCCTAAATTATTAGAAGGTATTTTAAATGTGTTATCTTCCTTTGATGTTGTCCGCTTGCCTAGAGGCAGGTAGAAAATAAGGTCTTCACCTAAGTAATAATTAATGTCCACAAAACTTAAAAGTAAGAATTTAATAGTGCTTTTATTTAATTGAAAAGCCTAAATATGTAGAAATACCTTTAGAAATTTTCTTTGCTTGTAAACATGACAGGAAAAGAAAAATAGAACTGCCATAAATGCAGGAATGACTTTCTAATAACATACGAAGCTTCATTGGAGATTCGCTGTGTGACACCACGACCTGCTGTTAGGCAGAAATCATCATAAAGTCCTCTGTTAAAATGACATTCACTTTCATCAAAACTTCTGTATGTGCTCCTGCTTTCTATTCCAGTGTTTTGCCAGTTCTAGAGCTTATGGTCTCCGCAGAACATATCCCAGAGGAATTTTAAATGTATTTTCTTTCTTTTTTTTTTTTAAAGATTTATTTATTTATTCGACAGAGATAGAGACAGCCAGCGAGAGAGGGAACACAAGCAGGGGGAGTGGGAGAGGAAGAAGCAGGCTCATAGCGGAGGAGCCTGATGTGGGGCTCGATCCCAAAACGCCGAGATCACGCCCTGAGCCGAAGGCAGATGCTTAACCGCTGTGCCACCCAAGCGCCCCTAAATGTATTTTCTATCATCAGCATTTCAGCTGTATTTATTGTAAGGTTACATACAAGACAACATGGCAGAGGTAGAATTGTAATGGTGTGAGTGGAGGTTCCAGTTCAGACTCTATTATAGACTCAGCCTTATGCTTTCTAACATCACAGGCCTGAGGCAAGTTTCTTTGTCACTAAAATTGGGACATTAACAGGACCTTCAACAAAAGAGAAATAATAAAAATTAAGTGGGTTAATGACTCTTACCTTAGTACTTGGCACACAGTAACGACTCAATCTTGGGTGCTCTTGTTTTCATAAAAAAGTTGCTTTTCCTAACTTGCAACTTCAGCATTCTTGGGGAGAAAGAAAAGGGGCTATCTTTTGGAGTGTGGTTTCATTGGCATGTTTAATGGCTAATGGAGATAAGATTCCTTTGTCATAGTCTGGGTGGCTTAGGTAAGAGAACGAGGTAGCTCTCAGAGATTATAAGGATTTGGGGGGTTGAGGGAATCAGAGGAGTCAAAGGGAGTCTAGCAACATAGCAAGAAAACAGGACTTTTCTTAGAAGATGCTAAGTAGAATTCCTTTATGATAAAAATGGCTGAGGGACTTTAAGAATAGGGGTGCCTTGTATTTAAGTTATTTGCTGTAACATAGCACTCCTTGTTTGACACTTTAATAAAGCTGGTCATGTATACATCCTTGACTGTGTTGCATTTTGAGGAATAAAGAGATTGAGGTGGTGCCCAGCTGGACAATCATGGTGCAAAACAAAACAAAACAAACAAACAAACAAAAAAACACACAACAATGCTGAAGGTGAAATTTAGGGTTAAGATAGAGAATGTTGCAGAAGTGGGAACTCAGTGAGGAGGACACAGTAAGTCACTATTTTTTTTTTAATATTTTATTTATTTATTTGGCAGAGAGAGTGGCAGTGAGAGAGGGCACAAAAGCAGGGGGAGTGGGAGAGGGAGAAGCAGGCTCTCTGCTGAGCAAGGAGCCCGACATGGGGCTCAATCCCAGAACGCCGGGATCATGACCTGAGCCGAAGGCAGACGCTTAAAGACTGAGCCACCCAGGTGCCCCAGTAAGTCACCATTTTTACCTCCAAATTGATCTTTGGAGGTTTTGGGAGGGAGGGAGGATATTTCTGACAATATTTGAGATCAAAATAATATCGGTTTCTACTTATCTCTTGAAAACTGGTGACCTACTCCAGTTGGAGGTCTTGATAGTATTCAGCTTATAACATTATTAATAAGAGAGATAGTAGACTTGAAGAAAATCCAAAGATAGGATATGCAGAATGGTCAGATTATTGGAACAGGTACCTGCAGACTTCAGGGCACTAGGAATCTGGAACTTTCAGGGGAATAGGATCCGGAGCTGTCAGAAGTAGAAGCCGGTACTTCCCTTTATTTGTTTCTCTCTCTTGCATGCATGTGCACACACACTCTCATGATATCTCTGCTTTTCTCTGTATATTGGTTCCATACTTTGTCTTTACCATCTAGCTACTCTTTCTCACTCTTATTTTATATTTATTCATAACTTTTCCTTGTGGTTACTTGTGAAACTCTTGCATGTCTTCAAATTCTTTTTCCACTCTTTCTTTTGGCATTTCCTAGTTCAAGTGTCTGAGAGAGAATCTGATTGTACTAGCTCACATTTCCAAGCCAGGCCTGTGACTGGACTTTCTTATGGCTGAATTCTACCTGCAAAGTGATTGAGGACGGACGTGGCACCAGAAAACACGTCTGGTGAAAACTCTAGAATTATTCTTACATTTTTAAATATTAATTTTTTCCTTACTGAATCAATTTCATTAAATTAGACTTTCTGAAAATGGGGTATATTTGCCCATCTTTGGACTTATTTTTCTGGCCCATAAAGTATTTCAGAATAATGCATTGAACTTGAGTGGTTGGTTGGATTTCTGTTCTTGATGGAAGTTAGTAGACTTGGTTGAAGCTTTCTAATAAAGAATATTCTTGTAAAGACAAAACAAATGACACAGCCCAGTAAGATTATTCCTAGGATGAAAGCTAAAAATAAGCAGGTAAGCATCTGAACACTTCACAGTTCTTTCTTTTCATGCATTGCAAGAGAGACACCAGAGAATCATTATCTGTTTCCTGTCCTCCAAACAGAGCCCACATATTGAAAAACTGAGTGACAAGCAATCTGGCCTATCCATATGACCATATTGTTTTCATCCCCTAATTAGCCTAGTCCTCACTGTGCTGATGAGGAAACAGATGCATGAAGCAGCAAATTACCTTCATCTTGCCTCTGAACAACAACAAAAAAAGACCCAGCATTTAATTGTCTCATTTGAACTTGGGCGATTCAAAAGCAATAAAGTGGAAATATTCAAGAAGGGAACATTGCTTTTAAAAACATGTTTTCTTTTCATTTAAAAGTCACCACAGAATGCAGATTTGAATTATAAGAATTTGGTGACTTTAGTTGGAAATGATTACTTCTTATTAAAGACTTATAGCCAGTTGGTTCATTAATTGACGTGTGGATAAATAGAGATAAATGTAAAGTGTTTGTGGTCCTGAGGGTGTACTGCACGTTTATCTTCCATGCCTCGTTCTCAGTCAAATTAATTGTAACGGTTCCTTTTGGATTCTTTATCTGATTACATTGGAGGTGTAATTTTGCATAGCTATCAAAGTGGCAGAAGTATAGGGAAAAAAGCAAGTGCCAAAGAGGAGCTAATGAGATCCAGTCAAACTGACAGACAGACACACTATTCCAGTTTTGGTTTTTGCCTTCTAGTTAAAACTTTGTAGTGTTCTGTCATTTTTATTCATATCTCTTTGGTTTCCAGACTCTTTACCAAAGTTTTGAGTATTTACTGTTTTTAGCTAAGATTTATTGTATACTCCTAAATTGACAAACAGTATACTGTGTGTTTTATATAGATCGTCTCATTTAATCTTTATAATTACATTATAGTAGTGGTATCATTGCTATTCCAATTTATAGGTAAGGAAACTGAGGCTTAAGGTTTTAGGATATGTAAGAATCACTGTTCCAAAAGCCATTCTGAAAGCACAAGCAGGAGCAGAGAAATGGTTAGATGGGATCCTCATAATTGAATGTAGACTTCTGAGGTGGTGTCATCTTTAGGTTTTGTTTCATGAAGAAGTCATTTTCTGAAAGTTATTTTGTGGACGTATGGAAATCTTCAAGGGATTGACTTAAAATGATGTTTGAATCCCTGTGGGTCAGAAATAGGAAAAGATTTTTATAGTTCCTAGTTACATATTTATAAAACTTGCTAATTTGTGTTAATGAATAAGTGAGGAAAGTGACGTTTTCTTTGCAAAGTTGTGGGCCTTCTGCATCACTTTTCTTGAGTTCTCAGATGTTCAATAGGGTCTTCGGAGAAGAACTCAGATATACAAACTAAACAAATGAACTATGGAATGCTTCTTAGCCATCTTTAGAGATACTTACGTATTTGTAGTGTAAGGAGGTGCAATGTGAAGAACCATAAATTAGGCAACCAATACAAACTATTGTCTTAAAGAGGGCAGAGGAGAATGAGAACGGCATTTATCATCAGGATATATACATTTTAGAGTCTTTAAAGTTCCCATATCATATGTTTACAAAATACTGCTATCCAACGTTAATTTCACAAATTCTTTTTGGATACTAGCTCTCTGACAGGTATACTGATGATAGAATGTGAAGCAAAGTAAAGCACAATCCCCTAACTAGAAGTTTTCAGTCTAGTGAGGGAGACAAATTTTATTAATTCATCTCACCAAAAGTTATGAATCACAAACTCAGCTAAGTGCTAAAAAAAAAAAAAAAAAAAAAAAGAGAGAGAGAGAGAGAGAGAGAAAGATTGACCTTAAAGGTGTGTACATGTCTGTGTGGGGTCGGTGTGTGTGTGTGTGTGTGTGTGTGTGTGTGTGTTTGGGAGGGGGTAGCTTGTTTTAATTTATGGGCCAAATAATTTTTCTAGATATTGCTAACAAAGTAATATTTAGCCTGAAATCTGAAGGCAAATAATAATTGTAGGCAAATAATAATTACTATGCATACACAGTCTGAATTTTATTTTAAAGATCCTTCTGGCTTCATTATTGAGAATAGATTGAGGAAAGGCAAGAGAACCCACATAGTAGCTCAAGCTAGAAATGAAAGCTATCAGACTGGGTAGGGGTGAGGAAGAAACTAGTGAGAAGTGTCAGAAATTCAAAAGCTGTTTAGGATGTAGAATTGGCAATGCAAGTCTTATTTTATTCATTTGATTAAAACATAAAACTCCAATAGCTTTTTGTTCTGAAAACAACACTAATTCATAAAACTCAAAAGCAGAGTTTCTTACTTTTTTGCATCATGTGTTTCATTCATACAATTACACTTGATCATGTGTTTTCTGTGTGTTACTATGTTATTTGCAAAGTCATTCCTACTTCCTTTCTGTGAGGTCAGAGAACATAAGAGATACAAAAGCAGGTAATAATACAGTCTTGTAATGCAAATAATAGTGTTATTCAAGTGGTGTTATTATAGGAGTATTTAACCTACCTTAATTATTCAGGGAAAGCTTTGAGGGGGGTGGCACCAGAAATGAATATTTGAGGGTTTGATCAGCAAATGAGACA
Source organism: Ursus arctos (assembly GCF_023065955.2). Taxonomy (NCBI): domain Eukaryota; kingdom Metazoa; phylum Chordata; class Mammalia; order Carnivora; family Ursidae; genus Ursus; species Ursus arctos. Next base: position 85,885,535 of record NW_026622763.1, on the reverse strand, counting down.
TTCCCAGCAGAGGGAAAACGAGAACAAAGACAAGAAAGTATGAAATTACATAGTGTGTTTAGAGACTATAACACAGATTTTACAGAGGATAGGGGGCACAGGTGGCAGGACTGGCTACATAATAGACAGGGTCCAGTGGAAGAAAATGCAAAGGTCCTTGTCTAAAAATTATTCATAATTTCAAGATGGTGACTGTAGACCATCAGAGAAGCTTGGGACCCTTCTTGGCAAGTGACCCTTGTGTGACTTCATTGGTTGCATGTCTCTGAAAACGACAAATTGGAGGTGCTAGAGGAAAGTTAGGGATGCAAGTGATAAAGGAGAAGCAAGAACTGAGAAGATTCCCAAGCCTTCTAGTTTAAGTCTTCAGGAGATGTTGATGCTACCAGCAGAATTAGAGACCATAAGAAAGAGAATGGCCAGGTGTCAGGGAATGATTTACTTTTGGCAAGTTGAATTAAGGTGTCTGAGGCATCTTCTATCAAAAAAAACTAACCAGTAGGCAACTGACTATAAGAACATGAATTTCTTGAGAGAAGGCAAAACTAGAGAGCCTTATGGGTGTTGAAATCATTACAGTAGGTGAGTTAATCGAGAAGACTTAGAAGAGCAGCAGGCCAAGGACAATCTGCAAGAAACCCAACATTTTCAGAATGTTTAGTCCATGTAAATCTTTAGTGCACAGCATGGTTCTCCAAAGAGCATGCCCCTGCTGAGATTCAGGGTGAGTTATTGCTGTGACATACGTTATTTCTTCAGCAGCTGAGTGATACTAATACCATACCATGGTGACCATTCCAATGATAACTAACACGAATTAAAGCTTTTCTCTGCCAACACAATATGAAGTTAATCCCAGTGTGAGACAGGCACAGTCAGTTTTGTTTCAGTAAATTGCTACTTTGAACCTTATTACTCTTGTATGCCTCCTATAGTAATATGTTTTAATTTAACAATCATTTACTGAGCTACTATTTGCAAATATACCAATTTGTGACATCACTGAGCAAACACTCTAATAAATCCCTATTTTGCCTGTATTTTCTGAGGCATATTGGGCTATTAATTGGTTTTTCCATTACTTATCTTTAATTGTATTCTCTATTGTAGGGCAATTAAATGGAAACTATACACTTAATAAAATAATTGGAAAATGATTATTTTGTATTTTATAACTTTCAAACTGTCTTTTATACTTTGTAAAATATTGAGGCATAATTTTATGAAATTTTCTACAACTGATTGACTTTATTAGCTATTATAAATTCCTTATCAAAGCATCCTCTTTTTTCTATTCAGAATTAGCGTGAATATTAAAACACTTCAGTTTCATGATGTCACGAAAGGTTTGTTTTTTCACAACAGTGATAGCTCTGCATAGATTATACTACTATTTGTTTAATTCAAAATGTTACCATAAACTGTTATTAGATGTTCTTTATGCACTCTAAGAAGATAAATGCTTCACAAATGAAAATTCCAATGTTAGTTAACTGTAGTTTTATCCATATACCAAAATTAGTAAGATAGTTTTATTCCCCAATTACGAAAGAAAACACCGATAATTATTTAAAGGAATCGGTAAATACTGATCTCATTACCCTATCCATTGTGCTTCAGTATACTCCATGGTTAGTAAGATTTGCAAAAGAAAATTAAAAACTAAATAACAATGTCATTCTATACTATGTTACACAAAGCTACTTACTATGCTGTGGGAAAAATCTATTTCATGTTTCTTGTTTTCTGAATTTAATTATCACATTTTTCTAGAATCATTGCCCAGATCTCATGATGAAAAACAAATTTTCACTTTGTCAAAATTCATTTAGGGATCTATTATGAACTACTGCCATGTTTAGGAAAATGGCAAGTGTGGAAACCTGTTTTTATCTGCCAGCTTTGACAGAAATGATAAACATGACATTAGTCATCTTGTTTCTCCATTGCTGTGATTATCAATATATTCAGTAAGAACAAATCACATCCCCTGAGCCTGTCAGAAAGAAGATGAAATAATTTTAACCACAGAATAATAATTACCATATTCAGAAGTAGTTAGCAATGTTGCATGTTGATCCTTAATAACAATTTTATGTACACACACACAGAGAACAAAAATGAATGCTGTGTTGATAAGCCTATGCTTTCTATCTACCTGCTTCAGTAAGACAATATATATTTTATTCTATTTTCAACTTTCTTTATCTTTCCTAAGGAGCACTTTATTTTCTTTTATACTAAACTATCATGAAAAGCAAGTTAAGTATCAAGAGTTTGCAATGAATTGGAAATCGGCTTTACTTTAATAAAATATAGGTGAATAAATACATTTTGCAATATATAAATTAATATGCATTAAACTCATTGCATAACCTGTGCTAAACCTGTCCTCTAGCTCAATTTTACTCAAAACATTGTCCACAGACTGGCTCTGGTCTTCTATAGATAAGTGCAAAAATTGAGAGTAAGCATTTAGAATATTTTTTTTAAGATTATTTATCTTGAGAGACAGAGCACATGCACACACATGCGCAGGAGGTGGGGAGGGGCAGAGGGAAGAGGGATAGAGAATCCTCAAGCTGACTCCCCACTGAGTGTGGAGCCCAACAGGGCTTGATCTCATAATCCTGAGATCATGACCTGGGCTGAAGTCAAGTTGGGTGCTTAACTGACTGAGCCACCCAGGTGTCCCAAGCATTTAGAAATTTTTATACCAATTTGATGTTGCTGTGAAATCCAAGCACATGATCATTTTTCTAGTAATTTTGTTTCTGGTACCTACATATTTTTATAAGTATTGTAGAGTGGCAGTTAACTGAAACAACCTATTCCTTCACTGTAGGTAGTTTGAGAAGCAGTGCTTTCTCCATTTATATATTTTCTATCAGCATTTGCTTTCATTAAAAATTTCCTAAGGTGGGGTGCCTGGGTGGTGTAGTCGGGTAAGTACTGGACTCTTGATTTCAGCTCAGGTCATGATCTCAGGGTGGTGAGATCAAGGCCCGCATTTGACTCTGCACTGGGCATGGAGCCAGCTTAAGATTCTCTCTCCCTATCCCTCTGCTCCTCAGCCCATGCTCACACATGTGCTCTCTCTCTCTCAAAATAAAATAAATAACAATTTTTAAAAAATTGCCTAAGGTATAGATGTTTTTGTGAAACTCCAGACATCTCAAATTAAATAGTTAGTATTTTAGGGTCACCTGGGTGGCTCAGTTGGTTAAGCATCTGCCTTCAGGTCATGATCTCTGGGTCCTGGGATGGAGCCCTGAGTCTTGCTCCCTGCTCAGCGGGGAGCCTGCTTCTCCTTCTCCCTCTACCCCTCTCCCTGCTCATGCTACTCTCATTCTCTCTCTCTCTGTCTCTCTCAAATAAATAAATAAATAAATAAATAAATAAATATCTTAAAAAAATATACTTAGTATTTTATTCTTTATTCTTTATTTTTTGCATATTTGTTTACATCAAGTAAGAGAAGTCAAGAAGCAATAGTGCAAAGGAAAAGAAAGACTTTAGAGCCAAGTAGATCTGTATTCAAATGAGCTCACACCATTTTCTGTGCTGTGCAGTTCATTTGCCCTTTCTGAGCCTGTCTTCTTAACTGTACAATAAAGATAGTAATATCTACATCAAGGGGTTGTTGTATCAATATATTTTAGGTTTCAGTGCATTTTAGTTCCATCTCTCTCACTGTCCTTTCTCTTCATTAGACAAGTGGAATAAAAAAATGCTTTTATACATATACCTTTTATAATATGCTATACCAATTTATTAAACCACAGTTGATAAGTCTGAATACTAGTAAGTTATTTTGCATATATTTGATTGGCATGTTGGATTTGGAATGATTAAATATTTAACAAATTACATGTAGTAATGAAATGATAGATATTTGACATACAAATGGACTTCCTGCTTTTTATGACAGAGATAGACTGTCCTCGCTTAGTAGATATTCTCAAGTGCTAGTAAAATCATCTCTAATTTGAGTGGGAAGAAGTGATGACCACAGGTGTTAAAATCTCTCTTTTAGCTTTGTTAACTGACTGGATAATTGGGTAAATGTGATTAGATTTGCTACTGGCTATCATCAAAACAAAATAATTGTAATAATTGGTAATTTGTCAATATGAGTAATACTGCTAGAATATATATAATTATTAAATATACTCTAGCAGTGTTATTAACATTAATAAAATACCAGTAAAAAGATCTATTTATGCAAAATGGACTTTGAATCTTTTATGATTTCTGCCCCAGATAAAATGGCAATGACAACAACAGTAAGAGGTAGAGAAGGAATAGATCATTTTAGAAAGTGGCTACATGTTTCATGTATATTACAGTGGCAGATTTTAAAAACAATCTGGTCCATATATACAAAATAATCTTTCAAGTAGAAAAGACCAGATTGTTTTTTTCAGCTTTATTGCAGTATAATTGACAAATAAAATTGCAAGGTATTTAAGGTGTACATTGTGGTTGTGGTGATTTGATACACATATAAACTGAAAGGTTTAACCACCATTGTAGTGATTTGATATACATATAAACTGTGGAAGGATTTCCACCATGTAGTTAATTAACACATCCATCACTTCACATATTAAAAAAAAGTTTTTGTGTGTGAGAACATTTAAGTTGTATTCTTTTAGCAAATTTTTGTTATATAATACAATGTTATCAACTTTGGCCACCGTATTTTATATTAGATACTCAGACCTTATTCATCTTATAGCTGAAAGTTTGTACCCTTTCACCAACCTCTCTGTTTTTTTTTTTGTCACTTCCCAGCTCCTACCTATCACTTTTCTACTGCCTCTATGAGTTTGACCTTTTTTTCTTTTTCTTTTCTTTTTTCTCTTATCGATTGATTGATTGATTGATTTTTAAGATTCCACATATAAGTGATACCATACAGTATTTGTCTTTCTTTGTCTGGCTTATTTTACTTAGCATAATACCTTCAAGGTCCATCCTGTTTTCACAAATGGCAGTGTTTCTTTCCTTCTGATGGCTGAGTAATATCCCATTTTGTGTGTATATACACATAGACACACAGACGCACACGTATATATCACATCTTTATCCACTCATTTGTTGATGGACATTTTGGTTGTTTCTTCTTTTTTTTTTTTTTTAAGATTTGTTTATTATTTTAGGGGGGCAGAGGGAGAGAACCTTCAAGCCGACTCCCTACTGAGCGTGGACCCCTGAAGCAGGGCTCGATCTTATGACCGATGAGGTCATGACCTGAGGTGAAAACAAAAATCAGATGCTTAACAGACTGAGCCACCCAGGTTCCCCAAAGAATAAGCTTGCTTGATGGACATTTGGGTTGTTTCTATATCTTGGCTATTGTGAATGATGCTGTGGTCAACATGAGAATGCAGATATCTCTTTGCCATTCTTTGCAAACCTTTAATGTTTATATATACTAACATTGTGAAACTGGAATACAATTTACTTTAAATCGTCTGCTTAAAAGGACTATTTCAAGTTTACTTATAGTAACTCCATGTTAAAGTTAAAGATTAGCCTATTTTCCTCTTTATAGTTGGTTTAACCAAATATAAATACATTCTTCTCTGTATTGTGCTAAATTTACAGGTACATATTAAAATGTCCCTTTTTACCTATAGAAATATGGAACTAATGCTTATTTACAGATTTTCAGGTTTAAATAATATTCTCATCTTTGGTACTGAAATTTAAGGTAGCCTAATATAACCTGTGCCACATACAAACATCTCTAATAGTGAGCTCTGATACAGTGGTATTTTATTTTACATGTAGCTGGAAATGTGAGACTATAACTAAAATATACATAGCCATTTATAAATAGCTATTTTTTTTTTTTTAAAGATTTTATTTATTTATTTGACAGAGATAGAGACAGCCAGCGAGAGAGGGAACACAAGCAGGGGGAGTGGGAGAGGAAGAAGCAGGCTCATAGCGGAGGAGCCTGACGTGGGGCTCGATCCCATAACGCCGGGATCACGCCCTGAGCCGAAGGCAGGCGCTTAACCGCTGTGCCACCCAGGCGCCCCAATAGCTATTTTTTTTTGAGTGAAGGGAACTGATAGCTTAAGACTAAAGCCTAAAGACTCTGAAAGAATCTCTTTCCTAGAATTTTATGTTAATGAACACAGACTGGAATGATACCATTTCTTATAGAAGAATATATTTCTTAAAAGTGGAAAATTCTCAATTTAGAAATGAATTATAAAATACTAAGTGTGAAGTAGAATATGAATATTAGAGATGATAGCACCCTTTCAACTATATTTGTGGAATATGTTCTAGGCGAAATGTTGTATTGAAGATAGAGTAAACTGCTCTCATTCTCTCTCATGTTTGAGTTATAATCATACCTGACATTCACATGAAAGTTGAAGTTGTTCTGTGTCTGGGCCAAGTGTGTTATTTTCTTAGAATGTTTGCATTTTATTAAGTATCTAGATAACTTGTAGGAGAAACTAAGGATGATAATCTGACCTATTATGTTATTTTATTTATAAATTGTAATATCATTTACATCTTAAAAGACTGCTTTTATTTTTATCCGCTTTTACAGAAATGATGTCTTTTCCTTGAACTGAATTTAGAACATGTCCATACTAAAAAAGAAAGACATAGTAAGTCCTTATGTCTCATTTACCTTTGGATGTATATCCACAAAAGGGTTCCAGTATACTTATTTGCTGATAGAGCAGAGACATATTTGAGCCTTAGAGATAATTGAATCAGGACCTAGATCAATGTTAGGAACCATTCTTCTTGTTTTTCATCTATCTGTGTGTTCATGTTATTTTCTAAGGTTAGTTTTTCTGTGAAGTGGACCCATAGCTACTAACATCTTCCAGCTCATATCTTCTAAATTTTGCTATTCAAAGAATAAGGTTCTCTTCTTTTTTTAAATTCCAGTTGGTAAATCCTGAAGGAATGCCTCCGATTGACCCAGGTCTCAATATTTTAAAAATCATATGGCTACAAGGATTTGGTATTATGATAGGCAACCCTCAGTTGAATCACATAGCTGGAGTAAGGAGAAATAGGTCCCTCAAATAAGGCAGATACTGTTTCACGCTGGAGTTGGTGATGACTGGTTTGTGACTGGGTGAAGCACAGAGAAGCTGGTACTATTTCCTGGCTAGATGTGTTGTCAGAAAAGTATTTTTGCTTCTTTTGGAACAGTATAAGGACTTAACAGCTGATTATATCTTGGTCTGGAGTGGGTAACACAAATAATAAAATAATAGACTTGACCTTTATTCACAAGAAATTTGCGTTCTGCTTCCAAAGATATAAAAACCTAAAACAAAAAACAACCTGTTGTGAATTTATTGTGGTACTATATGCAGTTGAATTTCAGAGAATGCCAGAATCAATATATGCTATAGTCTTCTAAAGATTTTGAGAATTCAGTTTGGTTTACTTCTAAGGATGCAGTATTAATAAGTAGAGCTAAAGAAGGCTAGTGTCCCATCTAGAAAGAAGAGCACAGGAAGTATATTAGGAACAGTAATAAGCACAAGATGTACTAAAAGCCATGAGACTGGTTCCTTGTAGGATTGGAAAAGGTTGAGAAAAAAAGGTTGAATATATATATAGTGAGACTAGATTATGGAAGACATTGAAAATCTGAACATGTATATATTATTAAAAACACAAATATACAAATCTCTACAGTGGTCTCAAAAAGAGGTATTATTTTCCAAAATTTTTAAAAAATATTAACAACAATAACACCATATATAATGAATAGCTGTAAGAGATTTACCTGTGTAGTGATTGTCTTGAGAAAACAGTCACCAGGAAAAGAAAAAGCTTTTTATAGTGCTAAGCACAGTTGGAACCTAAGACATATTAACATCTTTCAGAACTGCAACTAATAAGTGACAGTCACATTGCTCTGAAGTTGCAATTGCAGTCAAAGAATGTCAGTAATGTATGTGTAGTAGACATTATATCGTTGGGACAAATGTGTTGAAGTTTACAATTGCTATAGGAATATAACTTCATGTAACTTTGTCTCTAAGTGTTTCCAAATGCTTAATTCTCTGAAACCATGTTATTTTAAGAGAAAATTCATGTGTAGAAATTACATAGTAGTTTCATTTTGGGGAAAAAAAAACCTTTGAAGTATTTTTAACTGTAAACATTCAAAACATTATTTTATGCTACATCTATAAATAATAAGATGATGCTATTTTTACTGAGATGTTAGTTGAAAAATGCCATCACTAATGTTATATGTAGATTTTTAAAAAGCACCTTCTTATAGTAAGTTAAATGACATAAAGAAATTTATTTGGAGGGGAGGGATGCCTGGGTGGCTCAGTTGGTTAAACATCTGCCCTGAGCTCGGGTCATGATCCCAGGGTCCTGGGATTAAGACCCGTATCAGACTCCTTGCTCAGTGGAGAGCCTGCTTCTCCCTCTCCCTATGCTGCTCTCCCTGCTTGTGCTCTCTCTCTGTGAAATAAATAAATAAAATCTTGAAAATGTATAATTTTTTTTGATATTTGATTTCTTTTGATTCATCTTTAAAAAATAAATATTGAAATAGTTAACATTTTAAAAAATAAGATTTAGTTGATCTTTTTAGCAGTCCACAGATCAGCATCAGCCCACTGATATATAGTAGAGAGAAAATAATTTTTTTTGAAAATAATTCTTTCTAAGAAAAAGCAGTTGTAAACCATTGAACAATTTTTTTTTTCAATTGGTAATATGGCAGATAAGTTAAAAAGGAAATCTATCATGTCCCGGTGGTTATGTTGAATTTTAAATTATCTTCAATGCTTTTAACTCCCTTTTAAACTGATATTCCATCCTGCCCTCAAAAAAAAAAAATCTAATGCAGATAAAATAGTATATAATTTCAAAGGACAACAAAGGGAACCACTATTGTCGAAATTGCAGTATATTTAAATTTCTAAATTGGGTAATAATTTCTTGAATGTTGTTATAAAATGATTTTATTTAAAACTACATAAGGACTTTTGGGAATTTTAGGGTGCTTAAACATTTCCAGGGGCTGTAGAAATCTATAGCTCTGATTCTTATATCTAATTTCACTTAAATTTTATGGTTATCATTTTTTCTCCCCTTTGTTAGATATAGTACTGAGCTTAATTTATTAGCTATTGTCAAAAATCCAGAAATATCAAAATTGTAACCACCAAACCAAGAAAAAATAGTATTTATTATGAGTTTATTGTACATATAAGAACAGTTTGTAAACTGGGAGCTTTCAAAAATAAAAACTGATATGAAGCTCAGGAGATATGAAGTTATAGGATAGCTTATAAAGTAAAAATGAGGAAGTTGTTAACTTTTACAGTGATTGGTATTGCAGTGGGGATTGTCAGACGGCAGGGAGTGGGTTACAAGCGATTATCTCAGACCACATTAGGAAGATGACTTAAGTTTCTTTTATGATTTTCAGAGGCACTTACAAGGAATAACCTAAGTTAAGTTTTACTTTTGTTCATGAAATAAGCTAGATTTAGTTTTGTTTGTGTGGTTTAAATGGTTTTGTCTACTCAGGAAATCCTCAAGTCTTGTCTCCATTTTACTTAAAAATTTTAACAATATTATATCACTTTTAATTGAGATATGAAATTTAAAATGAATAAAAGATGTTTGTAGCAAAATAGACTAGAAAAGAGAATGTGGCAGAAAAAAAGAGATAAAAGGTTGTGTATGTATATCTGAGACACAAAGCCAGAGGATACTAATTGAAGTATAAGTGGTGAAAGGCACAAAAGGGTATTGAATAGGGAGGTGATGAATGAAGCCGGGAGAAACTGGAAAATAGAACGTAGAGAAATAGATAGTGATTCGGTCAGATTGTTACAGTCAGGAGCAGGGGCTAGACTCTAAATGCTTTGCTTTGAAATATGGCTCCACTTTTTATATGTTTTAGTGATCCTGGGTAATGTACTCCATTTTTCAAAGGACTCTTTTTAGGATGTAATGGGTGCATGCATAATTTGTTGGAAGACACGTTGTAAGTTATAAAGATATACATATAATTTATTCTATTTCTGCTTCCTCATTCATTCATTCATTCATTCATTCAGCAAACAAATGTGGCTATTGCTTCTTGCTTTTCCATTAACTTACTCATATTTGCCTTCTTTAGCAAATTTCAAGTATAACCAAACTTAGGAAGTTTTCAGGGCTTAACCTTAGCGATTTTGATCATTCTATTTCTTTTGTTCCCCTTCATGAAAATTACAGTGTTCTAGAGATAAAAAGGAACTAGGACGTCATTTAATTCAACTTTCTCATTTTAAAACAAGGAAACAAGCCCAGAGAGGTCAACATAAATGCTAGATTACCAACAAAGGCATATTTCCTAGCCTCCCTGTGTTCATCCTTCATCATTGTAATACTACTTCACTTTTTTTTTTAAAGATTTTATTTATTTATCGACAGAGATAGAGACAGCCAGCGAGAGAGGGAACACAAGCAGGGGGAGTGGGAGAGAAAGAAGCAGGCTCATAGCGGAGGAGCCTGATGTGGGACTCGATCCCATAACGCCAGGATCACGCCCTGAGCCGAAGGCAGACGCTTAACCGTTGTGCCACCCAGGCGCCCCTACTACTTCACTTTTACACTTATTTTAAGCATGTAGCTTTTTAAAAAAAATTTATTTATTTATTTGAGACAGAGAGAACTCAAGCAGGGTGGAAGGTCAGAAGGAGTGGGAGAAGCAGAGCCCTGGCTGAGCAGGGAGCCCAGTGGTTGGGCGCAGCGCTCGATCCCAAGACCCTGGGATCATGATCTGAGCTGAAGGCAGAGCCTTAACCGACTGAGTCAAGCAGGTGCCCCAGCATGTGACTTTTATAATATCACAAAGCTAGATGGTGTCAGAACTAGGTAAGAGCCTAGTTTGACTGTCATTCTAACGTTATTTCCAATAGTTGTGGACTCTCACTCAATTTTCATTAGTTTAAATGTCACTTTCTAAGTTTTTTTTTTTTTTTTTCTTTCTTAACCATACGCTTTCCTTCCTAAATGGATTGCAATACCTTGGTGAACATTTACTAATTTAAACAAACATCTTTGAGTGCCCACTATGTGTAAAATGTTGCTGTTAGCAAAAGTCATTATTAATTGACCACCTCTTGTTTTGTGGAAAGAAACATTTAAAGTTATGTAGGTAACTAATATATATATATATTGGGCCTATAGACTCAAAATATCCTTCTAGGAAACTGACATAGTTGACTAAAATCTGTAATGTACTTCTGTGCAGATTGAATTAACACTTTAGAGAAATTTGTGCTATTAAATTTGAACTCCTTTAAAAATATGAGCTTTAAAATGTGAAATGAGTATAGGAAGTTAAGTTCCACCAGCCATTCTCAAACTGCTAAACTATACTTTCATGTCGAAATGTGAATTATTAATCAGAGAAATGCAATGAAAACCCATTGTTACCAGTTTACAGACTTGTAGAACAATGACAATCCAGAAATGACTGCAAAATGACTCTACTGGAATGGAACTTTGCTTAGAAATATTCACCCACCCATAAAAAGAGAGGAAAGAGAGGTTTTAGTATCATAAATAAATCTATTTAGATGTAGAAATATACCAACATTTTTTGTGGAGATTGCAAAAAAATCTACTTAAAAATGTAACACAATAGTGGAAAAAAAGTAGAACAAAATATCCTACTTGGTTTCCAAGTAATAATTAAACATTTCATTCCACTCCTAGCTAAAATGATTGAATTGCAGGATAAGGAGAGTCATTATTTTGAGACTTCCTGGGGTTACTGATACCCTCTCATGCATAACTAATCCTTGTCGAATTTACTCCAACTAGTTAAGCAGAGGAGGCAGTTTCTGTATTCCACCTCCAGAGGTGTTGACTGCTGATAGACAAGTATTGTGTACAGAGTGTATCATTGGGTAAGAGCAAGTGGAAAATTGTTCTACCTCAGGGAAGGTTTGAATATCAATTACCCTACCCCTTATTTCTCTATGTTTAATATTTAGACAAGGTGATTAAGCTTAAATTTAAAATTTCTTAATGTTTTTGCATGTATCATAGATGAAATGGTAATTTTGCAATATGAAACAGAGGCCAATTAATCACCTTTTGAACTGATTCATGCAACTAATTGAATGAAGCTGGCTGGGGACACACACAAAATAATTAGTTTGTGCCTCTTAGGTTGTTGGTATTGGAATACTATATCATTTTACCACATATGAAAACATTAATACAGAATAATATTTTGGAAATTTTTTTCCCTGTTAAATAAGCCTACTCATGTATAAAGTTTAACACCTAAAAATACTTTAGAAATTCTATTGCAGATGAAATAAGTTTATGCTCATAATCATAAAAGCATGCCAATAATGAGGTTAGTATATGGCCTAATTATATATAAATTATATAAAAATATATATTAAATTATATAGATGATTATACATATAAGTACACATATATATAATATATAGTTACACACATTTAATACATATATATGATTTAATTACCAAGATTGTCACCCTGAGTTCCTTAACTACCTTTATAGTTGTATATTATGGGAGAAGAACTACCTGCAGGTGAGATTATGGAAATATTCCCTGCAAATCTAACATGGTTCAAAAACAGTAACTCAAAGGACACACACTGATGGTGTCCTTATGTATGAAGATCTAGGCATTATAATAAATGACCCCAAACTTCATCCTGTACAAATTTACCTGCCTAACATTTGATTATGCTTATAGCATTTTCCTACTTTGGTTATTTAGAAAAGCATATTTGTGGCTGAAAATACTGAGATTGCAATAAACGACTGACCACAAAAATGAATAATTTATTCATTAATTCACAACCATTTAAATGCCTGTAATGTGCCTGTGCTAAATAATAGATCCAAAAATGAACAGGATGTGTTCCTCCATTTAAGACATTCATGAAACTTACTCACTTGCTTTTCCTATCCCAGTTAACTTGTTACTGAAACTTGAAGCTCTGATTTTTCATGTCTTCCTTGTGTCTCTAAGTTTTATTAATTTCTGTGTCCTAACATTTTCCTCCTCTGCTCAGCTGCTTCTCCTCCTCTTAACTCCCACTGCCTTATTTTTTTGCCCTTAGAATTTCTATTTGGAAATGTTGTAATAGTCTATTGTCTCCAAATTGGTCCTTCCAGACGCTCCCCCTTAAATCTATCTTGGATTATATTTGAGTGATCTTTCTATAGACCTTACTGTGGACTCTTTTTTTTTTTAAAGATTTTATTTATTTGACAGAGATAGAGACAGCCAGCGAGAGAGGGAACACAAGCAGGGGGAGTGGGAGAGGAAGAAGCAGGCTCATAGCAGAAGAGCCTGATGTGGGACTCGATCCCAGATCGCCGGGATCACGCCCTGAGCCGAAGGCAGACGCCCAACCGCTGTGCCACCCAGGCGCCCCTTAGTGTGGACTCTTATACCAAAAACCTCCTCTGCCTAGAGAAGCAAGTTGAAACTTCTAGTCACAATCCCGAAGGTCCTTCATAGCCTCTCTGCATTCTGCTTTTGAAGATTATCTTTTTCCACATATACACCTGATTCCTTTATTATTGCCACAGTGGGCTACTCACTTTTCTTTAACAAATGATACACTTTCGTAGCTGTGTACCCTCTCTGTTCTTCCTCTCGTTCCACCTTGCTTCACCAGGTGTTCCTTACAAATTCCTACATAAATCTCAAAGCCCAGCTAAAGATAAAACACTTGTCATCAGCTTTTTCTGATTCCCCACTTCCTAAAGTACATGAATTGCTCCCTTTGGTGACTTGTATGGTACTTTCAAAACCTATTATAGTGTTACAGTTTTTTGTTATGACCTTTCTCTCTTGCTCACCCTCACTTGATTTCTGAATGTTTCTGCTTTATCTTATCTGTTCAGTACATGGCGGTGTTATATGTCACATAGTAGGCACCCAATATTTGTTAAAATCAACTGTGAAAAAATGGCTTTGGGAACCAAGGCCAGAACAATTGCTGATAAGTTCCCATTACTTTATGACATAAAATAGAATATAAGCATGTTGTAGACCCTTTACATATCATATGTAATGATATTATTACATTTGAATGATAAAAAAAAATCACAGTAGTATTTCTGGAATGCCCTATGGAAAACTAGGTATTGCCAGCATCCTATTTTAAAAATCACCCTCAAGATCAAGACTTTCGTCGCCTCAAGTAGTTCTAGCTGAAGAAAATAGAATTCAAGGGAGAAATTGAGTTGATTGGAAAAAGTTAGATGAATTTTAATGTGGGAATTAAAAGTAAAAGATTTAGAGATAATTAAAACATTATGCCAATAAGGTAATGATTTAATGGCTTTGATTCTAAGGATATCAAATGACAGTCACAAAGAAAGCTATTGAAATAGACTAAAACACATCATCATCTTTGTGCAAAGCTTTGGATATCCATTCTGTGAGGATACTGTGTGTGGTAACATGTCCAGGAAGATACGGCAAAACTTCCAATAGTCCAGAAAGGAGTTAAAATAATTTAAAAGATAGTGCAGGTGCTTGCATAAAGATGAAACCACAAAACTTTCATATAGAAAGAAGAGTATGGAAGTGTGGTATGATCAGAAGACTCTTAGATCCTTAAAAATTTTATTTGGATTACTAATGTTTTACACTTTTAAAATAAATGTGAATGTATTTAGAGATAAATAAATAAATAAAGGCCCCATCCATTTTCATCTAAAATAATTGATAGTTTCAAGAATAATTTTTACATACATTTAAAAATACTTACTCTGCTAAGAAAGTAAATGGAAAAAATAATTTAAAAGTATTTATTCTGTGATGGGTCACTAAGGATTAGTAAGGGTATTTTGAGGTACTCCTACCATTTGCAGTTGGTATAATGACATTTTTGCACATTTCTGTGAAATGTTCACTGGAGGACCTATAAGAGAGTAAATATTGTGGTGGATGAACTATGCACATTCTAGGGCCCAGTTATAATAAAACCTAACTTATGTATAATAGAATATGTAAAATACAGAGCATTTAGCTTCAGTAGAAGAATGCCATTATAATCAATTTTGTTTTCTACTTAAGAGGAAAAGTAGTTAACAATTACTTTTTCATAACACATTGTAGAACATACTGCTAATGATTATCTTTAAAATTTTTGAATATATCTGTTTTCATGTTTTGACATAAAATGAAAAAATTTATTTCTTGTCCTTAAAAGCCCTGCAAAAATTATATCCCTCAAGTATAAATGACACACTGCTTTTTTAAATTTTAATGATGAGTTCTGCATTTAAAAACTTCTAGCAGAATATGTTTCTTAACCTTCACAATTAACCCAGCATCTTTTTTTTTTTTTTAAGAGAAGATGATAACTAATGAAAGAAGCACTATGGTATTTATAAACAGCAGACTCAGTCTTTTTCTACTTAAGAACAATCAGTTGAGAGTATAATTCTGTAATAATTAATCAGCTCTTACAGATTTCTATTTCTTCTACCTGTCACTTAATCTTGTACCATATTTATCCCATCAGTATTTGTACTCCAAAAATATTTTACACTTATTTAAAGCATGCCTTATTTTCTGACAACTGTAATATAGTTGTAGAATTTTGAGACTAAGCCTGTATCTACATAGGCTGTTCTTAATGTATATTTCATTGTCATTTTTCACACCAATTTCATCTTATTAGGTAGTTGGAATAATTCTTTTGAAGCTGTTTCTTGAAATTACATTTTCTTTCATCCCAAAAGGTTGCTATAAAAAACAGATTTAATAAAAACAAAATGCTGCTCTAAAGAGAGTGTGTACTGTATTTTACTTTATAAAGCGTTATATCCTCAGAAGAAAAAAAAAACATTTATGCTTATTTTTCACAGATTCTTTTTTCCCCAATTCTCTTTAAGGGTGAAATAAACTTGAATTTTTTAACCCACCCTCCTTCTTCCCCCAAGAAAAAGGAGCTTAGGAGAGAATTTACTACATTAAAGATGTTTGAGGACCTGGATGATGGCTGTCTGTTTTCTTGCAGAATGCCCAGCACCTAGCACACTGCCTTGAACATAGTAAGTGCTCAGTAAATATTTGTCAAGTAAATAATCAGTGTGTTATACTTTTAACAATGTATTGTTTTATACTTATTTTACTCTTATGGGATAAGATACACACTGGTATTCTCTATTGCTTTGTACCTAAAGTTTATGAAACTAGCACTCTTTTCATTCATTTTTCTATCCAGTAAAATAACAAATTGAGGTTGCATCTGAGGTTTAGAATTTTTTCTTTACTGTGGTTTTATGTTTTATGCACAATCTTTTTCCTTCTCCCCCATCTTTGGTAATGGAAACCTACAGGAATTTAGTATACAACAAAACATTTTTTTTTAAGTGAAGGAATTTAAAATGCCAGAATTAAATATTTCGTTCCTCATTCAGTTCCTCACTTGCCACATTTCACATGCTCATCAGCCATACATCAGACAGTGCATAGGTAGAATATTTTCGTCATTGTGGAAATTTTTTGGGTGTCTCAGGACTAGAGACTGTTGCCTTCTATAGAGATCTAGAAGATGGGAGTAAGAGTAGGATTAGGAAGGTGATACAAATTTATCATGCTGAGTTTGAGATGTCTGTGGATAAGCAGCTAGGTAAGAATCTGTAATTTAGGGTAAAGGTCGGAGCCTGAGATATAGATTTAGGAATCATCAGAACATGGGTGATAATTAAAACCAAGAGAGCACATAAATTCACCTTATGAGGGAATGGAAAGAAGCATAATGGATGATTGAAGCAATGCATCTAGGGAAACACATCTGGGTGTAGGAGAACAGTCCCTTAAAAGTGATCAGATTGTCCGAGAGGTAAGAGAAAAATAAGAAAATAGCATCTAAGCAAAGGTCCTTACTTCTTCATGAATAGAAAAAGATTAGTGAGGTCCTCAGTGTCAAATACAGCAGCAAGGTTCATTAAGATGTCTTAACCCTCAAATGAAGGAGGATCAATCATTTTTCATAACTTGAATCAAATTCACCTAGCTAAATTATTATTATTTCTTAGCATTTTAATATTGGGGGTTTATATTCTGTTTTAGAATGTATAACACATATTATTCTCCCTAAAATGAGTTCTGAGATTATGGTAATTTTTCCTCAAGTTTTATATTACAACAGAGAGAGAGAGAGGGAGATTGAGAGAGAAGGACTCAGAGAATGATAGAACCAAAACCAGTCTTAACAAAAATTGAGTCTTGGGGTGCCTGGCTGGCTCAGTTGGTAGAGCAGGCAACTTTTGATCTCAGGGTTGTGAGTTCGAGCCCCACACTAGGAACAGAGATTACTTAAAAATAAAATCTTAAAAAAAAAATCGAGTCTGTTTCAGTTTGTTAACATGGAGAGAGACCTTGAAAGTGAAAACGACTTATTAAAGCTATAGAGTAGGTCAGTGTGCTATTCTACAATACCTATTATATTGCTCCTGTTTGCTGATTTGGTCTAGCAGCTAGTGCTAGAGAAATTAAAAGTTAATAGATTATGGTTATATTTACTAGAAGTTAAAAGTTTTGATTAATGAACAGTTCTTATAATAGACCCATGGGAATTATTAAGCTATTTTAGAAACAGATAAAATATTATTTATTGCAAGAATAATATTCACCTTCCTACAGGAGCTCACAAATCAGAAGGTTTCATATTCTTATACAGATTATAACAATGTGTGTGTTTTATGCATAAATATTTTTCTCTGAAATCAGTGTAGAGGGGAAACAAAACCTCTTGGATAATAGCTAGCTTTTCAAATTGATGTTTTCATGCTAAGCAGTCATTGAGTTTTTCAATCTGACAGCATGTTTTGGGTTATATGAAAGAGAAATCATCTTAAATTAGTCTGTCTTCTCAGTGGAAAAGAAGACAAATTTTCAACTTCCTAGTGCCTCACCACAGTAAGTTATAGAAGTTAAGAAATATGGTATTGTATCTGTTAACATATAGAAGGTCTGCAATTCATATACCCAGTGTTTTTGGAGAGAAAGCAGGAAATACTTTCTCTAATACTCTCTGTCAAAGATGTCTGAAGGATTGATAAAATTAGGTTTAAATATCCTAAATCTGAAATATAGTCCATTAATTGTTTTACATTCCCATCCTTTTTTTTTTTTTCTGTAAATACATTTCTCTGATAGCTAGGTAAAAGTATTTTTAAACTTTAAAATGACAATTAAAAAAAAAACCCTGATACAATAATCATAATCATACAGAAACATTAAAAAGCATATCCAGAGTTATAAAAAAGAGGTGACAAATTACTTATCACAGATCTCACAAAAACAAGGAAATTGGGCTAATATCAAGGTTTGGTGGATATCAGTTAAATAAATATATTTAAATAAGGGTCCTATTAACAACAACAACAACAAACACTGAACCTAACAAGTAGAACATTAATCTTATGTTATCTGTTTTTCAAAATTGTCTTGCTTGCCCTACCAGTGAGTGCCATTTGTAGACATAGTTCTGGGTGCATTTTCAAAATATCTCAATTATTGAAGGCAGAAGGACTTTGTATAACTTTTATCTTAGACTGAAGTCCTTTGGGCATATGTTATTGTCCCATAGATCTCAAATGGGAAATTGGTATAGGTTCTTTTCAAAATAGATATTCAGGGTTTGAGTAGTCTATATGAAGTGAGGGGTGGGTGAGGGAAAGATGTAAGCACCGACAGCTATAGAGTTATATGTTTGATACCTTAGGTAATCATAGGACATCATATATAGTTCTATAATCCTCACAAAATGCTGTAGCTAGGTGTCATCCTTGTTTTCAGGCTAAAAACACTTAGCTCTGACGAGTTAAATGATTTGACCCATGATACTCAAATAGACAATGTTAAAGCTAGAATTTTAACATAGTGTTATCTCCTCATACAATCTGAGTTTGTTTTAATAAGGTAAATCAACAAACATATTGGAGAGCTGAAATTTTCTATTAAAAATCATGTAGTTTTGAGAACCACGTTAGTAACACTAGCTTTTACATTTTCTTGAATGTAAACAGTTGTGATTTGTTCTGAAATATTTAGGTTTCAAAAATAATTTTTAATCTTTTATCTTTATTTTAGTATTTCTAGTATGTAGACGTATCTTACAGAAAGGAATTATTCAAATGTTTGTAACTTAGAGTGAGTAGTTTATATTCAAAGACACAGTTTAAAACATTGATTCTAAACTTTATATGTGTTGGTATATGTACACATATTAAAGTATATATGTAATCATATAAGTCTGAATGTGTTCACATGATAACAAATTCTAGCTGCACTCTCCAATTAAATATTCATTTCCCCAGTAACATCCTCCCATGCCTTCCTATAAAGATGTCCTGAGCCATTGTTAAATTTCACTGACATAGATTGACCAGTAAAACTAAATTTATTCTTCATTTCTTGGTGATATTCACTTACGCATTTGGATGCATATGGTGGTTTGTAAAACATTTGTAATTTTGAAACCAACATTTACACTATTGCTACCACCTTTCCTATACAAAAGTATCAAAAGACTCTTACATTTTACTACTACATGTTTTAAAATTTTGAGTTTAAAAGACATTAGACTTTAATCTTTTCAGAAGACTCTGACATTGTCACGAGTCTTTAGGTCTCTCTGGAGGTTGGAAAGTGTACGTGTGAATAAAATGGCAATGTCATTAAGCTTGCATGATTTAAAGAACCTTGGTAAGTTATTCCCTCCCATCATCCTCCCCCTTCATTCCACACATAACTTTCTGCCCTACTCATGACATCTTTCCCCACCCCTATCCATTTATTTTCTACAACAAAAAGAATGATAGTTAACTGCCTCTGATAAATATCTGAAAAAGAACTGGACACTCACAATCCATGCAATGTACGAAAGAGGTGCCTCAGACAATCGTTCTCTTGTTCTATTCTATTGTGCTTCATGCTTTCACTTGTGATGCAACCTTCATTTTAACCCATTCTCCCCTCACATGTAAATCCAACAGGCTTTGTAGATATGAATAGCTGTGCCCTGTAGCAACTAGACAGAAATGAAAGGAATGTATGCTTAAGTCTAAACTATAGTATTTTACTGCATGGTTGAAGTTCAGCTGTACTTAAATGTTTGGAAAATATTGAGGAATTGCTTCAGATGCTAGAGTTAATGATTTTTGGTGAACTTGGTGACATTTCTTAAGTACTTGATTTCCAGTTTTGCTTTAACTTCTTTATATAGCACAGCTGGGTTATTAAAAATAAAGCTATTGCAGATAAACTGGGTGTGTGCTAATTTTAATACTAAGTTAAAATTTATTAACTAATGAACTAATGAAAAGCAAAAAAAAAAAAGCTACTCTATTTTAACTCCCAGTATACTTATCACTATGTAATTTATTTTGTATTTCATCAAAATATATGATGATAGGTGGTATTAGCTAAAGATAAGGAGGTCTTTCCCTAGGACGAGGCTATGTTTGTATCAATGCAGGCAATTCCATTGGGAGATATTTTAAATCACTTAATTCTATTTAATATCAGAGTGTAGTTATTTTTTTTAACATTATGAGACAGAGTTTTTTTATACTTTTGAGAACATAGCTCAGATATCAACTTTCCTTTGAAATATTCTCCAACTTCATTACAGGAAATCAGTGGTTTATTCATATACAAAATACTTATCATAGTTCTGAGCACTTATATCGATTTATTTTTATTCATGGCCTTCTCAGCAACTAGACTGTCAAATAAAAAGCCTAGCTCCTTCTTTTACTCTCTTTTACTTCGAGTATTCTCTTTTTAAAAATATTCCTAATTCTTGACTTTCCACTACATATCAGAGTACATAGGATATAGTAATCACTTCAATTAATATTTGTTGACTGATTCTCAAACTTTTAATGTATTAACATCTGATAATGTTATCAAAGCAAAACTGCCTCTGCTTCACATAATTCACACATAGGCTGTAGAGTGACTACCACTCATTCATATTTCTTACTCATATTTTAAATATGATTATTAAATGTAAAATAATGTAATATTAAGTATTTGAGTCCATCTAGCTTTCTGCTAATCTGTAGGGAAGCAGACATCAATGTAGCAATATTTCCTTAGCATTTGGGAAGTGTTTTTACAATGCCTTTGATATTTATCTAATATCATATGGGAAAGATCATTATCCACCTCTATTGGTCAGTCAATATATGGAGACCATGCAGCAACTACAATTTACCCTCAGTTGTTTCCCTTAACATATAAAAAACAGGTTTGTTTATTAAGGAATATATTGTATTATATGAATGATGTGCTGTCAGTATCATGTATCACAACATTTTCTTTTTTAAAAATATGTCTCTGGATTTTAGCAGTCTTGGAGAGAACTGCAACAGGGTTATAATGTGCTATTTTGTAAGTGGAAATGTGTGTTATGTATCGTACTAACTGGGAAACACTTTCTCTGCTAGTGCTTTATGTTTCGTCTGAATGATTATATAGTGAGTAATTTATAATTTAGAACTAAAGCAGAAGAATCCATACTTGTTAAAATGGAAGACTGTAACTGTGAGATTGATCTTTATCTGAAAAATTGGAAATAGTCATTTTCATTAAGTAGATATGGTTTTCTGTAGAAGCGATAATCACTGTGGAAATAGATATAATTAAGTCAAAATTACTAAGTAGATAAGTTAATGTAACTGAGACTGTGATTAGCTTTATTCCTAGAGAAAATAATATTAATTATTTGATTCTTTATTTATCCACTTTCCCTTCTGCTAAAATTTTCATATATTCTCATTCATTAAGGTTTTTGTTTTGTTTTGTTTTTGTTTGTTTCTTGAGGTAGGGGAAAACAAGAAGATAAAACAAATGGATAGTTCTGATACGGTGAAGGAAATGGTTGGTTAAATCTCCATCCGTTTTAGCAAATACTCATATAGTATTTTCCCAAGATTTTTATATTGTCTTGCTTCTTTTTCCTTGGCTGACATCTTTCTGAATTAGCACTACATTTGAGTCACAGTTAACTCATTCTTTTTAGGCAGCGTATCAGATGCTTCAGGAGACATATTCAGTGTATATTAATATGCTGTAACTGTTTCAGGACTGTTGTTATTGCTGCCGTAACAAATTACCCCAAATTGAGTGGCTTAAAACAACACCAACTTAGTATGTTAGAGTTCTGGGAGTCAGAAGTCCAAAATAGGTTTCACTAGGCTAAAATCAAGGTCTCACCAACATTGCATTCCTTCTGGAGGCTCTAGGGAAGAAGCTGCTTAGTCTTCTCCAGCTTCTACTGTCTGCATTCCTTAATTTATGGCCCTCAGCCAGCAATCTCATCACTGCAACCTCTGCTTCTTTCTTCATATCTCCTTCTCTAACTCTGAGCTTCCTGACTTTCTCTTTCCCTTGTAAGTCCCCTTTTGATTACACTGGGCCCACCAGATAATTCAGTATACTCTCCCATGTAAATTTACCCTTCGCCATGTAAATTTAACATATTAACAACTTCCAGGAATTAGGGCATGGAAATCTCTGGGAGTCATTATTCTGCTTACCACCAGGATTTTGTTTGATGTAGCCAGACTTTCACCATTGTTACCACTTAGATCATCCTTACTATTGCTCCCTTGACTTCTATTAGGTTTGAAATGAAACCCTAAGTTAGCAGTTCCCAGGCTTATGAGACACACACTAGTACATCTGATCACCTCTGAAGTGCATCCTAAGTAATTTGTAACCAGGGATACTTAAGTGCCTTCAAAAAAAGAGAGAGAGAGAGATTTACCTCCTTTTAAATAGAGTATAGACAAGGTTATTCCCATAACTTATTCTTATTCTGCTAATGATTTCTTAAATGGGAGAAAAAGAGGTGGGTTTATAATATCCTTACAAACAAAATACATACCCCAATCTACAGTGTCTATTATGGATTATCATAAATTAATAGCTGTAATTATGTATTATTATAATTATAAAATTTGTGTCAGTGGAGGTGTTTATCCAGTCCTATACCTGTCTGAGAATATTTATACCTGTGAATGCCATTTTCATGTTGGTCATGGATCAGTGGACAGTATTTGATACCTTTTGCTCTTGAGGGCCAAAAGTTAATGTACTGTGAATAGTGCCAAAGTTAATGCACTGTGAAGATGGTCTACAAAAGTCTTAGGTAAATAATTACAATGATGCAGATTATGACAATTAAAGTAAATGCAATAATAAAAAAAAAACCAATAATCTGAAATACATTATAACCAGTCTGGAAAATACATAGTAACAAGTGTAACTAGGGTTGATATCTGTCATCATCATCCTGTTAGGGAAAGCTATATATAATTAAGTATAGTCTGAAATACATTTTACTTATTATAGAAATTGCATTTTTCATTACAAATTACCAAAAGTGGTTTGTGTCTGGTATATTTTGTACTTTTTCCTATCATCAAAATTTCAGAAGTTGGCTGATATTTATTATTAACCATAAAATAATTTTGCTGGTGACACTTAAGATGATGTTTGCATATCTGATTTCATAACACTGGCATTACATTTCTGAGATACAATAAATTGGTCAGTAAATCTCTTCAAAGGTAATACATAGTGGTGATGCTCTGTGCTATCCAGTAATAAAGAAGAAATAAGCACTGGAAAAAAGAAATCTGGGTGTTTTAATGAGTTAGGGGAAAATGAAAGAAGCTACACTTTTTTTTAAGGCAAAAAAAAAAAACCCACAAACAAACAAACAAAAACCCCCCACAAAAGCCTACATACAAAATCAGCACTTGGACTGAATAGAAATATGAGGAGATAAATGACCTCATATGCATTCAGTGGGAAGAAAAATTTGAGGCAATGAGGCTAAACATAAAAGAGGAAAAGTGATGTAACCTCAATGACCACATGCTACAAAACCCAAAGAGAAAGGGAATCTGGGAGTATCAGAGGATGAAGCTATAAAACCTTGGGCAAAGAGCTTAGTAGCAATTAAAATAAAGGAACAGTTTGGGGGTGGATAAAACAAAGTAGCACATGTTACAAAGGAAAATATGCTAGTATCATGTAAGAGATTATTTAGTAACTGCTTTCAAATAATGGAATCATAGACACAGATTTCTGAGGTTGTAAGCTCATTATTTTGGCTCCCTGGTTTCTCCTAGGATGCAGTATAGAATCTCCATGCCTGGTGTTTATGTATAAACAGAAGCTGCTTTTTCTTTCTTTCATTATTTCCTTTTTAAGTGAATGTTAATACCTTTTATATGTTACAGAGAAGAGGCAGAAAAAGCCTCACTCCCGCTATGGTACAATGTACTGAGGATCAGCTGAGGGAGGATTATACACATGGCCAGATACAGTTAATTCATTTGTTCTTTTGCTTTCTGATTTAAAAAAAAAAATGGTGGTATTCTGTAGCATCTTGTATGATTAGCAAACGTAAGGTCAAATTAATCTTTTAACAGTTGTTCAGAAACAGTTTAGTTTTCTTAATTATATTGGCATTTATTTGTAATACACAATACTCAATTTATATTCACATCTCTTCCAGTCTTCTGCCTTAGAAGTCAACTCTGTTGAGTACACAAAACAGAAAAAAAGATTTAATCTTTAATATTTAATTTAATCTTGACAAATGCCTTAAAATTATTTCTATTTTTTAAAATTTTTAAAAAAATTTTATTTATTTATTTGACAGATTCACAGCCAGCAAGAGAGGGAACACAAGCAGGGGGAGTGGGAGAGGAAGAAGCAGGCTCCCAGCAGAGTAGGGAGCCCAATGCGGGGCTCGATCCTAGGACCCTGGGATCAGGCCCTGAGCTGAAGGCAGACGACTGAGCCACCCAGGTGCCCCTATTACTATTTTTTTTTTTTTTTTGCACAAAAGTATCCCTTACAAGTATGCCAGCAAATCATAATATCATGATAGTATTATCTTAGAGATCATGAAAAAGGGCCATATTTTAAACTTTCTCATGATGGAATCTTTAGAATAATTCAGTTACAGTACCTTTTAAACCATTGAACTTGAGTTTGAAACAAGACAGCTTAACACCAGATTCTATGCAATATTGAATTGTTTCATGACAAATGATGTGATTTTATTCAATTCAATAACAATTTCTGAAACAATTTTTCTGTCAAAGAACTCAGATAATTGTATGAAAATAATTAATACAGCATAAGATTTTTGGCAGTTTAAATGCCAATGTGGAAGAAACAAATATTTACAACTAGCATAAACATTGTGAAACACATACATATATGTTGAATATTTGCGTGTGTGTGTGAATTTTTTTTTTCCTGAAGAGTTAGATTCCATTCTTAGTGTTACTATATGTAAGTGACAGAAAATTAGCTTTTACTTACAATGACTCATTACTGGAATGTGTATTAAAATATTCATATGTTTTCTTATGTTATAACTCTTAAACCTCTGTATAGTGCTTATTATTTTTATTCCTTCTTTAAAAATTGGATTAAATATATATAGATGAAAGGCAAGATATTCAAGAGGGACACTGACTATTATTTTTTAAGGAAATTCAAAGATGATGTTTATGGAAAGCATTTTCTTTGGTATAAAGAACAGCCGTAATTAAAAAAAAAATGGGACATGTTGACAATATTTCTAGGGAAATGTAATTAATAGTCTTTATTAATTACTAAGTCACAGTTTTTTAAAAGGAAAAAGAATAGATCTTTGGAAAACAAATAGACAAAGTAGCTAGAAACTTGATTTGAAAAATTTGATACCAATTACTTCACTTTCTTTTGTATTGACTTCCTTTCCTGATGAAATAATTGATCAAGCTATTTTCTCCTATTAACTCTTCAATGACTCTTTAAATATGTTAGATAAAGACATGTGATTTAGACATATTACTTCTCAGTTCCATTCAGTATTTGCACTTCAGGTTTACCTAACTTTAAATCATGTTTGCTCCAATGCAAAATTGCCAGATTTTAGAAAGCTGGTGAAGTACTAAGTCTGCTGGATCTCTTCTTTAAAATGAAGGATAAGCTAGGTTTTCATCCACCCTATCTACTTTAGGACATCCTCCTCTCTTTGGAGAAGTTAGGGATGGTGATGTCATTATATTTGTGTTAAATATGGCTGGCATGGGGCATCTGGGCGGCTCAGTCAGTTGGGCATCTGACTTTATTTTGGCTCAGGTCACATACTCAGGGTTGTGAAATCCAGCCCTGTCTAGGGCTCTGCACTCAGCGTGGAGTTTGCTTGAGATTCTCTCTCTCCCCCTCCTCATGCCCCTCCCACCCCGCCTTCTCATGCATGCTGTCTCTCTAAAATAAATAAATGTTTAAAAGATATGGCTCGCATGATCCTCTTTGATTTCCCTTTCAATTTTATTTAAGTTGCAAACTCATTGTCATATTCTACATGGTATCAAATGATACAGTCCTTGATTACCTTTCTGATAGTGCCGTATTCTAGTACATCTCCCCATGGGCAATTTACCATACTATTTTTTTAAAGATTTTATTTATTTATTTGACAGAGATAGAGACAGCCAGTGAGAGAGGGAACACAAGCAGGGGGAGTGGGAGAGGAAGAAGCAGACTCTCAGCAGAGGAGCCTGATGTGGGGCTCGATCCCAGGACTCCAGGATCACGCCCTGAGCCGAAGGCAGACACTTAATGACTGAGCCTCCCAGGTGCCCCTTTACCATACTATTATACTAACTTTTTCCCCCCTTCAAATTTGAAATAAGCTTATTCTTTCTAAATCCCAAGGCTTTTATACTTTTATATATGTATTTTTTTATTTTTGAACCATCTTTCTTCAGATCTTGGAATGGCTACCTGAATCTTGTTAGAATAAACTCTAATATCACTTCCTCAAGAAGGCCTTTCCTAAAAAGAAAAAAGAAAAGAAAAAAGCCTTTCCTAATTATTCTTATTAAACCAAAAACTTTCTTCTCTCCTCTTCACTAGGAACTCTCTGTCATATTATTCTGTTTCCTTCACAGTCATAACTTACCAATATTGTGCAAGGATTATGCTTTAAGAAATAGTGCATTTTAACAGTGGAGAACAGTTTTAAATTAAAGAACTGAAACCATAGCAGCAAAATTTCATACCCTAGTGATCTAAATGGGAGATATTTTGAAGGGGAGGACGGCACTCTTAAAATGAATTTACCACCCATAAATGCCTTATAGATATTAGGTTTGAGGATGACACATTTTTACCTAGGTCATAGCTACATATGTGTATTAACAGGAATTCTCAAAAAAGATCAAGCCGTTTGACTAAATTAATGGAACACTCTGGAAACTGGAACTAGAAACACAGGGCAAATGTAGAAGTGAGGCTGAATATTTAATTTTGAATGCGAATGAGCTAGGAGTTAAAGGTATTATTTTAGCATCACCACCACTAGCACAGTAAACTTCAGGCAGTCTTTTACTTTTCTGATTTCATTTTGCTCATCTGAAAAATTGAGCCCCCTATTTCAGCAAGAGTTTGTGTAAGGTAGCTAAAGGAGACTTTGAGAAGCACAGTGTTGGAAGCGTATTCTTTACATTTCAAATCTGGTGCCTACTTACTTTCTAGCTACATGACCTGGGTTAGTTAGGTGATCTCTGAATATCAAATGGACATCCAGTTTTTCGAACAGAGTTTATTGCAGATTTCACCATTTCCCAATGATTTGAAATACTACAATTAACATGCTGAATTCTCATACATACACAGATCTGTTTCTGGATTCTCTATCTTGCTTCTTTATTCTGTTTGTCTGTTCTGGAGCCAGTATCACAGTGTTGTACTTTTCAAAAGATTTAATGCCTATTACCTCTATGGTTGTTCTTTTGTGTTTGTCTGTTTTTTTTTTTTTTTTTTTTTTTTTTTGGTTTGATGATAGTATCAATCCCTCAAATTTTATCTCCCCTCAAAACTACCACGCCACCAAATTACGATTTTGATTGCAATTACATTAAATGTGCAGATTAAATGGGAGGATAACTGACATGTTTACAATATTGTGTTTAGAGGTTTGATGTTCTATTCAGTTCTGCTTCTATTCATTCAGTAAAATTTATAGATTTTTTTTGTAAGAGTTTTTCACTTTTCAAGTTTATTGCTGGGAAGTTTATGACTTTTCATATTATTATGAATATGATATTTTTATTTCTTACTTTGGAAATAGAAAGCTATTGATTTTTGTATATTTTTATTTTTCCTGGCAAATCTGCTAAAAGTTGTATTAGTTCTAATAGTTTTTCAGTATCTAGGATTTTTCTATGTGGATAATCATAACTATAAATAATTGTGTTCCTCATTTTCAATATTTATTTGTATATATTTTTGAGGAATTAAACTTCATGTATTATGTATGATACAGGGATGTTAACCACCTTGCAGGACCATGGTAAAATACGTGACATATAGTAGGAATTCATTATATGTAGCCATTCTGTATTTTTATAATACTATGTCTTGTAAATTTATTAAGTATATTAAATTTTTAAAAATCTATTTGAATAGTTTACTTTCCAATATATACAATTTCCAGAAAAGTTTCACAATTGCATCATAAGAAAATCATTGCATGCTTCTCTCATAATTTTTGTTGTTTATAGGTGCTTTAAAACATGACAAGTGATTGAACCATTTATCTGCTTTTTAAAACAACAAAGAAGTATACAGCAAAAGTGCATCAAGTATTAGCAAGCCATTCTCTCTCTCCTAAACAAAATTACATGGAATAGAAGGCAGAATTTTTGTCCTCTGTAAGAAGGTGATTCAGAGTGAACAATTTATATTCATTGCATTGTTACTTATGAAATGTCCGCTGATTAGGGAAAATAATTTTTTGAAGACTTTATTTATTTGACAGAGAGAGAGAGAGAGAGAGGGAATACAAGCAGGGGGAGTGGGAGAGGGAGAAGCAGGCTTCCTGCTGAGGAGGGAGCCTGATGTGGGGCTTGATCCCAGGACCTTGGGATCATGACCTGAGCCGAAGGCAGATGCTTAACAGCTGAGCCACCCAGGTGCCCCTGATAGGGAAATGTTTAAAAAATTTTGGTACACACCTCAGTGTAATATTTTGTAGACTTTAAAGTAAAGTTTTTGAGAAATTGCACATAAACATAGAAAATAAATATGATATGCAAAAAAAACCATAAATGGTATCTACAGGATAGTAAAATTATGTATGAATATGGACAAAGGCTGAGGGAATAAATACCTAAGATGTTGAAATTGCAAGCACCTCCGAGATATTGTGGGTTTGGTTCCAGGCTATTGCCATAAAGCAATATCTCAATAAAGTGAGTCAAATGATTTTTTTGGTTTCCCAGTGTATATAAAAGTTATGTTTACACTGCACTGTAGTCTACTAAATGTGAAATAGCATTTATGTCTTTATAAAGTACATACTTTATTTAAAAAATACTTTATTGCTAAAAAAATGCTAACCATCATTTGAGCTTCCTGCAAGTTGTAATCACTGATCAGAGATGACCATAACAAGTGTAATAATGATAGTAAAAATACTTAAAAAATTGTAAGAATTACTAAAATGTGACATGGAGTCATGAAATGAGCAAATGCTGTGGAAAAATGGCAACAATAGACTTGAGCAACACAGGATTGCCGCAAACCTTGTTTGTAAAATCACAATATCCGTGAGCCTAGTAAAGCGAAGCACAGTAAAAAGAGCTTGTAGGTAATATTTATAAAATTCTTTCATTTATATATTTTTTGATGAGCAGATTTTGGAATGTACAGTCCTTTTGGTTTTGGCATGATATAATAGTAAGTATCTTTCTTTTCTCAGAACAGTTTACATAGGATAAGGAATAGAAATGTAAGTGAGGCATTTCTGGGAAATCCTGTGTAAGCAAGAAGGTGTTTAATTTATTTAATGTCTTTAGGATTTCTTTCAACCATGTCCTAATTAATTTTTCTAAAAACCGTTTAACATTTTTTCTAGTCAATATTAATTAGGAAATATTGTTTAAGAGCTTGAGATTATAGAAACGTAATTTCCTAATTATGTATTTTATATATGTGTTTATTCATTCAACAAACATTTAAAGTACCCATACTCTATTACACACTCTTCTTGCTAACTGTTGAATATATTTAAAAAAATAGAAGTCATCATCCTTGGGGCGCCTGGGTGGCACAGTCGTTAAGCATCTGCCTTCGGCTCAGGGCGTGATCCCAGCGTTCTGGGATCGAGCCCCACATCAGGCTCCCCCTCTGGGAGCCTGCTTCTTCCTCTCCCACTCCCCCTGCCTGTGTTCCCTCTCTTGCTGGCTGTCTCTCTCTGTCAAATAAATAAATAAAATATTAAAAAAAAAGAAGTCATCATCCTTTATCTTCTAGGAGCTTACAGCCGAAAGGAAATGATCAATAGTATTTGTTCAACTAGGGTAGTGCCTGGGAGGCTCAGTCAGTTAAGTGTCGGACTCTTGATTTCATCTCAGATCATGATCTTGGGGTTGTGAGATGGAGCCCCATGTCAGGCTCCATGCTCGGGAAGGAGGGGCAGGGAGGGTTTGCTTGAGATTCTCTTTCTCCCTCTCCCTTTGCTCCTCCCCTCACTCATGTGTGCTCTCTCTCAAATAAATAAATCTTTAAAAAAATAATATTTGTTCACTAGGTGTTTTTCCAGTAGCTTTTTATATAGTATCTTACAACTCATGGTAATAGCATTTTTTTCTCCTATATTTATGGGTATGAAAACAGCTGAAAATGGTTATAAACTTACTGAAGTGTATATAGTAAGTAATAGAGTTAGGAGTAAAATCTAAGTCTGGATACAAAACCCATCTTCCCCCCAGTACACAGTGCTACACCATATCTGTCCTTATAGACATATAAATGCATTACATTTACCTGGTTGGTGCTATCTGAATTGTGAACTCTATTCTAGAAGAAAATAAATAGTAACTTTAGGGTTGGTCTCACAGACATAAAACTCTAAAGAGGTGCAAATAGATATTCACAAAATAATATGGAGTACAGTGCTGAGTTTATGCCTAGAATATTATGTAGGCAGAACTAGTGAATAGGTTGGTCCACTAATGAACCACGAAGTTATGGTGGTGAAATAGTAGGGTAGCCTCCTGAAAGAGTTGATATTTTAGATAAGTGTCAAAGGATAAATAAAATAATCAGATAAAGTGGAAAATGAGATTTTCTAATTAAAACAGAAGAAAGTGCATAGAGGAAAGAAATAGACTGTTATGGGCCAGAGACTCCACATAATATGATATTTCCAAGGCATGAAGAGTAAGGCAGAATTGACTACAGAATCAGGCATAACAGGTAGACACTAACCAGATTATAGGGGGCCTTTGTGATCTTCAAAGGCATTTGAACATCATTCTGTGGTGTAGACAGTAGGGAATACCTGGGAGGTTTTCGCAGGAGGGGTTCCTTTATCTTACCATGAGATCATATGTTTGGCTTCACAACCTGTCTCTAGTTTTTACATGGGCCTGGGGTCTCTAACCTTATTCCGATGTGACCTCTCGTTTAAATGACCTCCAACCTACTCTTGCTCTCCTGTGCTCTGCCTACTGTCATTAAGTCTTTGTGTTAAAGCCTCTTTTGTTTGAGAAAGGTTTGGTCATTCCAACTGTGTTTGTGGAATTGCTCCTTAAAAATTGACAAGTACAGTTGGAGTCTTACTCTGTCAACCTTAACTTTTGCTGTTATTTGAGCTGAATAGATAACATTCACTTATACATTTTCTCCCTATGTGTCAAAAAAGTCAAAGAATATTCTATAAAACTATGGTATTTAGAACTTGAATAGAATGTAGAGAAAAGGAGGCCCAGAGAGAATGAAATCTCTGAGAGGTTGACACAAGGTCACTTTGCTACTTAGTAGCTATTTCTTTTATTCATTCTTTTTTCTCTTGAGAGAGTATTAGTGCATTTCTACTGGAGATAGAATCACCTATCAGTGTAAGCTGGCTGAATCTTTTAATTACTATAATATATTTTCTTATTATATTTGGTGGATGTCAACTATAGCTCCTTGGAGATAATATGGCTTTCTAAATTTTCTTTTATTTTTAGGATGATATCATATTTATTTCTTTCAATGTATGATTTATAACTGATATAAACTTTTCAATTTTGAAATTAACTGATTCAGTTTGTTTTTAAGGTCTTTGTGATTGCTTTTACTGTGTGTGTGTGTGTGTTTTAATTTACCATGACCTGTTTACATTGATGCCAGTGCTGACTAGAAACCCTTTCTAGAGATTACGTGTACTAATTTATTCATCAATTTCTGGTCTTCTCTACATTATATACAATGATTGACAAATTTTTATGACACATCTTCTCCCTGCTTTTATGATTATAATTACTTTGTTGTCTTGGGCTACATATTGAATTTCCTATTCATTGAGCAAGAGTCTCAAGAGAAAATCATTTCTAGGCCCTAACATATGTAGGAAATTTCTGGAACATACCAACAGAGCACTGTTTTTTTTTTTTTTCTTCCTTTTTCTCACTAGTATATTTAAACATAAATTGATAAGTGTTGAGGCAGTGCACCTAGTATTACAGGAGCTGTAACTTTGAGATCAGAGAGGCATGAGATCAAAGCCTAGCTCTGGAGCTTGGGCCAGGTAGAATTTTAAGGCTTTGTTTTCTTATATAAATAATACAAACATCTGCGCTAGGGACAAATATGAGTAAATGAGGAAATCTATGGAAATTTTGTCTAAAGCTTAGAATTATGTTCTTAATAATTCTTTTATCATTAGCTTTATGCATATTTTTCTTCTTGCAAGTATGGATTTCTTATAATTATGTCCTTCATTTACTTGTTATATTTTCCCCGCAGTGGAAATATCAATAACAATTTATGTTAAGTTTTCTAAATTCAGAGGGAGGAGTTTTTTTTGATATCACCAATTTAGAATTCCAGGGAAAGGTAACATTATGTATTTGAAATAAGCAAGTTTTTCCTTGCCTATGTTAGTATTGCCCACAGGGGTGTGTGGTGGTAATGGGTAATGGGCCACCCAGAAAGGGAAACTTTTACCCAGGGATTAGTAGGAGATGGTCTCTGAAAACAATGTACCAGGAGATCATCAACATTATGTTGTTCATACTTTCCTCTGGTCATTCCTCAATTTTAAATCTTTTAAGGTCTTGAGTTTTTGGGGTTTTTTGCTTTGTTTTTGTTTTTGCTTTGGTTTTTGAGTTCTGTGAGACTTAGAAACAACATTGTCTCTTTCCTATGAAAAATATGAATGAATAAATAGCAAGTTATTTCAGTTAATACGATAAAAAATGCTTCTACTAAGTGGAAAAAAATTAAGAGCTCAGTTTTATATCAGAGAAGTCTGGACTTTGTATCATTTTTCCCCCTTGAATGTTGTCTTCTGAAAATGGATAAAAGATGAAAAATCTTAAGCATTAAAATTCTTGGTATTTTACATTTTTTAAATCTACCAGGTGGGTTACAATAGCTGTGCACATCTTTTCTTGGTTGTAATGGGAATTATCTATATAACAGAAGTATGTGGACCTTTGTGTTTTGATGCTATATCATAATGAGACTTCTGGCAAAAGAGAATAGGGCATGTTTTGATTTTTAAAACTAGCCATGGCACAAGATAAAAACTCAGGATTCCCTTTGAAAATATGAACATTACTAAGGTAAATGTGTCTATGTGTATATGTATATGAGTGAGGTCTCTTAACTCCATTGATTTATAAAAACAATGTGGTTATGTTCTTACACCCTCTCCACCCTTACCCCTACAGCCTGTAAGATTCTGTGTCAGGAAGATCTTTATTTTCTCCTATAACCCTCCTGATAGATTTCTGAATATATAATGAGGGAAAATTAAGAATTCTAATACTTTTTCTCAGTCCCCAGTATTCTGAAGTGTGAAAGTCTGTAGTTCCTGTAAACATCATCGAAGAACTTTAGGGACAAAATGTTGTCGTTTGATTATATTTCTGGCTTTCTAGCACCTCTCATATTCCAAGACTTGTTGGTCACATGAAATCACATTTGTATCCATGGAGTCATGAGATTTCAGAATTCATCATAACCACTGTGATTTAACTGTCAGTGATCCCTGGAACTCCAGAGGGCACAATTTAGATTACATGACCATGAATCCACACCACAAAATTCCATTGTGGATTGGTTATTCTCTTGCTGACTATTAAGGAGTAAAATGATTTTTAACATGCATTTTTAAAGCATGTACAGGAACTGGAACATAAAGCTACATAATTGAGTCACCTTGGTTAATTTCACTTTGTGAATTACTGGTTTTGTGAGAGGTAGTTTAACGGCTGAGCAGAGAAAAATAATTCTCAAATTTAAAGTATCTCTTTGGGCATTCCTCTTTCATGTAATTACTTTGCTAGAGTACATGACAAAATCATCAGTAAACACAGGCTTTGAGTTAGAATGCACACTAGTATCCCATATAATTCATTCATAACTCCAAAGTACAGGGATTTCAGTGTGTTTGATTTGTTATCTTAATATTTGTGTCTTCCTGTTGACTTACTATAGAACCAGGAAATAATAAATTATATTTTCTAATATTCCAAGATATGTATGTGTTTTTCATTGCCAGTGATTTGTATATGGATCAAAATTCTTCAGGAAAAGACTTTTGTCAAAGATCCTTTTTTTTTTTTTTTTAATTTTTTGGTCAATTCTTATTGAGGGCGTGGTGTATGAACTGAAGAATAAATAGTCTGAAATGTGGATGAAGAGGCAATACAATCTGCAACTTTTTGTAGTTTGCCAGTTTTAAAATGTGTAGATATTTTTGTCTATAAAAGCACAAGTGGTTGAACATGTTAACTTTTTCAAAAATCATATGTAATTTCTTTTTTTTTTTTTGTAAGATTTTATTTATTTATTTGACAGAGACAGTGAGAGTGGGAACACAAGCAAGGGGAGTGTGAGAGGGAGAAGCCGGCTAACCGCGGAGCTCGATCCCAGGACCCTGGGATCATGACCTGAGCCGACGGCAGACCCTTAACGGCTGAGCCACCCGGGCACCCCAGAAATCATACGTAATTTCTAGCAGGAGGGAGAATTGTTAAATTTACCTTAATGGTTTCTCAAATTAAAAAAAAATGTGTATGGGTGTGTGTGTGTATACACACACACACACACATATATATATATGTATGTATATATACATATTGGTCTTAGGAAAAAATGTTCTACATATAACAGGAAAGTAAAAAGAAAGCTTTATCTTACTTTATATAGCTTCCACATGAATTTCCACACTGGTAATAGATGCAAACTGGAGCTTGAATAGCAATATCCATCATGAAAATTCCAGTTAGTGGAATTTTATGAAGTATTTTAGAAAATGTTATGAATACTACTTTATCTATAAGAGATGTTACTTAGGTCATGCCGTATAAAGTTTCTAAAATATTATTCTTTAAGAACACACAGAGTGTAACTCTTCATACCATAGGATTGGACACACATATGTTATAACTAACTTTTCTACCACATAATCAATGCTGTGTTGCATATGAGGACAAGGCTGTATTATTAGGCTTGGAGATGATCCCAGGAGTTTGTAGCTGGCATTCCCTTTCTTACTGCCCATCTGAACAACTCAGGAAAGAGATGAAGCAAGTTAATTATAGGAGTTATTCTTCAATGAAGAGACTAACTAAAAGTAGGTCTCTCAGAGGTCATTCTTAAAAAAAAAAATGTTGCCCTTCAAACTGCTACAGATTGTTAATGATGTAAAATATGTTTCTTGAAAATAGAGCTCAGTAATTTGCAATGATGATTTAAAAATCTAATTGGATCCTTATCAACTTATTCTCAGTAAGTTAATGTAACTGCTAATTATTATTATTGGTGACATTTAGAAATAGTAAAGTTGAATTTTGCCTTTAAATTATAAAATTTCAGGCTATATTTACAGAAGCCAAGTTATTTAACACTCATCAGGGGACATTTCTGATAGCATTGTATGTAGAAAGAGCATCCATTAAATTATTAGAGATAGCCTATGATTCATAGCTGGGTACAAAAAGTATATAGCAACATGATCCTGGTTACTCTATTTAATCATATTAAAAGTAACTGAAAAGCAAATTGCAACAGTAGTGAATTACACAGAAATGTAAAATTGTGAGTTCTTTTTTAAGCTTACGTACTGGGAGGAATGTATTTAACATGATAGTCTAAAATGGCTTTGTTAATAATAAATTTCTGTTTATATTAATAGGCATAATTATTATGGCCATTGGATTTTTGATCTCACCTCCTTTCAGGGAAAGCCCTTCCTCAGGGTGATATTGACAGAGAACAAAGTAGACAGACTGCTTGGATTACATCAAGATAGTAAGGTGTTGTCTTTCCCTGACTTTGTTTTCAGTTCAACAGATGTTCCAATCGTTGGAAATCAGTCATGGATAAAGCAGTTAAAAATCCTTGACAAAATCATTGACTGAGTAGAGACAAAGGAGACTAAATAAATAAATAAAATAATATGGACACTAGATGATGAGTATTACAGAGAATACTAAGTTGAGAAAGAAAGCAAATGAATGTTGGGAAATTGAAATTGTAATTTTATATAAGGTGGTCAGAGAAAGACTTACTGACAAAGTAGCATTTGAGCAGAGATCAGAAGGAAGTGAAGAAGCTGGTAGAGTAATGCAGGCTGATAGAACAGCAAGTGCAAAGACCCCGTGCTGACTGTATTCAAGGAGGTAGCAAGAACTATGTGTATGGTGGGATAAGAAAATGCAAGCATCATTAGGGGTGGGGCTGTGGAAACAACAGGGGAAGGGAGGCGTGTGATATACTGTGGATTTTATTTTTAGGCATATGAATAGTTTTGGGGGAGTTCTGAAAAGTTGAGTGACCTGATCTGACATACTTTCTATACACTGACTCTTTGGTTGAGAATAATAGATTGAAGGGCGTCAAGGGTAATAATCTATGTCAGAGATTTTGTTGACTTTGTTGAGAGTAGTAGCAATGGAAGTGATGAAGAGTGGGATTCTGGATACACTTTGAAGGTAGAGAGAGCCTGGAGGATTACTGAGAAGTAAGATGTGGGATTTCAAAGAAAAAGAGGAGAAAAAATAATTTCAAGGTTTTTGATCTGAAGAGGTGGAAGGATAGAGTTGCCATCAGCTGAAGTGTGGAGATTGTGAGAGTAGCTGTTTGAGTTAAGTGTGGACTGGGAGATTAGGAGTTCACCTTGACACATTATGCTTACTATGCTACCTGACATCCAGAGATGTTGAAAAGGCAGCTGGATATACAAGCCTGAAGTTCCAGAGAGAGGTCTTTCAAAGAGGGAACCATTAATATCTAGATTTACAGCCTTAAATTCAGATGATATCATCAAGGTATGAGAGGCAATTAAGTCCACAGTTCCTCCCGAACAAAGGCAATGTGGGCAGGCAACTACATCTTTTATCATTTACATTGATGTGACCAGATTTGGAGACAGAAGCAGCAGGTCATTACGACTCAGCACCTCAATTTCAATCTGTCTCCTTATTTTTCTGCCTTTCTCTCTCTGCCTCTGTCTCTTAATCTCTCTGTCTCTGTCTCAGAGATCTCTGTTTCTTTTTTTTTTTTTTTTTAAGATTTTATTTATTTATTCAACAGAGAGAGACAGCCAGTGAGAGAGGGAACACAAGCAGGGGGAGTGGGAGAGGAAGAAGCAGGCTCATAGCGGAGGAGCCTGATGTGGGGCTCGATCCCATAATGCCGGGATCACGCCCTGAGCCGAAGGCAGAGCCCTAACCGCTGTGCCACCCAGGCGCCCCCAGAGATCTCTGTTTCTGTTCACCTCCCTTCCTCCCTGCCCTTTCCATCTTGCTTTCTCAAGATAATGTTGAACCCTTTTGGAGAACTACTCTTTTAGCCATTTTCTTAGCTGCCTCACGCTAAGTAAGTAAGCTTGTTGAATGATCTCAAAATGCACATAATAGGATTAATAGCTAATTAATCCTATTTACTAAGCATCAGCATTTTTATGGCACTTATGATCCTGATGACTAAAAATCATAATTCTAACATGCGTGATTTTTGTTTATGACAAAATAAAATATTCTGATTTTTATATTAATGACAAATGAAAATATTTTTTATATAAAAAGAGCATATAAATTAAAACCTATAAAAGGACACAACTACTTTAGGTGATTCTTCATTTTGAGTAATTTCTCTTTATTTGTAGATGTTATGTAAAAACAAAAAAGTTATTCTGGCTTAACCACAATTAAATGTGTACACAGGGTAGATTTTTTAAAATACAGTTACTATTTGCATGTTATTCACACAGTTTTTGCATATGCAGTTCTCCCTTAAGTAAAACATATCCTACATCTGTGTATTAGACACAAGTATTAATATAAGAAGAAAATAATGTTTGAAGCCAAGCTAAATAATAAATACTAGACATGAATCTGCTTTCATTCATAGGCATGACTTTCTTTGAAGTTAGTAATCATGTAACAACACAAGATAAATTTATGTAATACGGAACAAATAGCTCCCTTTACTCAACAACACCAAGCCTTATCTGTCTGTTTCTCTGTCCATTCATCCGTACATTCATCTGTTTAGCTTTTTATTTTTGTTTTCATTGTCAAGAGATTTCTCAAGCATTTGATATTAAGTGGAAATGTGACAAAAAAACACAATTCTTCAAAAAGACTTTCTATAAATTACTGAATTTTAGAAGTGTATTTTTAATATTTCAGTGGAATTCCTTTCAGGTCCTCAAAAAGTTAAGTTTCCTTTTAGCAAAGGTATGTTAAATATATATATTTAACCTGTTAGAATTTAGCAAAGCAGATGATTTCATCTGTCCAATGAGTATACTTACCCAGGTGGTTTTGTCATCGTCATCTCATTTTAAAGCAATGGTGCAATTCTGTGAATGTAATAGTCCCATTCTTCTGCTTCCTCTCCAATTACTGGTACAGAGTCAAAGACAAGCTATGGTAAATATTATTAATATTTAATATTATTACTAAAATATTAATGTTATTAATTATAGGAACCTCTTGATTTAAATTATACTTAATAGATTTAAATGGTTTGTATTTTGTTTTAATGACATTACACAGTTGGGAATTTGTCAGCATATTTTAGTCAAATATTAAAAAGCATTAAATATGGTCATTAAGTTAACAAGTTCCAGAACCAGACCCATACAGGTTTGAATCTAACTGCCATAATTTTATCATGTGTTCTTTAGCAAGATAATTACTTCTCTGTGCCTCAGTTTCTTCTTCTATAAAATGAGAATAATAGGACCTATCTGAAAATACCGAAAAGGAGAAGGAAAATGATTCATGTAAAGTGTTTATTACAAGACATAGGATATATTGAGTGCTTAGTAAATGTAGACAAATGTCCTATAAAATTTTGGGGGAGGACTATTGGTTTTTTAGCACATGACCATCACCTCTGGTATGCTCACCTATCCAAACCTATATGATCCTTTGAAGACATCAGGCTTCACTATTTCTCAGAAATTCTGTCTTTCCAGTTCCACTCAATGGAAGGCTGATGTGTGCGGATAATTATTCATGGACTCCTCTACTTTCTAGGTTTCATGTTTATCTAGTGGTCCATTTAGAAAGCTACAGCAGGTAATCAGAGTGATAAAGGACAGCGAGGCTGGGTATTTGTTCCCCTGGTTTCTTCTCTGTGAGATCTTGATCTGTATCCTTCAACAGAAGGCCATTGCTGCTCTAAAGGAAGCTGACTCTACAAAACTCTCTTTGCTCTGTACATTTGTCTTTGATTTAGTTCTGTTGGGCCTAGGGCTGATTCCAGCTCAGATGAGTTGGTCCCATTCCCACACTATCCCTTGTTATTCACCTATACTGCCAACAGCTTTAAAATCAATAACTTTTATATTAGCTTTCCTTGAATTATCCTGATTCGTGTCACCTGTTGATTGTTAGGACTTTTATAAATTGGGGAATAAACTAGTCCCCTGAAGGTAAGCCATTTCTTAAAAGTGCTGCCTGGGAACTAGACTTGGGCTACTCTGTCTATTTTGCCTGAGACTTCCCTTCCCTTCCCAGATTTAGTGGGTATGTTTTTATCTCTTTTCTTCTTGATACTAATGTGTGAGCTCACCCTAAAAATTTCACCTCCCTCTGGTTTAATCTTCTCAACGGTTTTAAGGTTTTTAAAGGATTATCTTTGGTAACCAGTGAGGTGAGGGAACCCAATGATCTAGCTATATCCTTGGAATTAAAGGTAGAAAAATATAGAATTTATAAAAGATAGTTTGATAAACCTATCTGAAAACATGAACTAAGACACAGGTCTAATCACTGTATATATGTAATTTTAACAAATTGGTAAAATGTTTTCTACCATATTAATGTCTTTAAATATATTGTTATCATTTCCTATATATAAAATTCTTGCCCAGTTTGTAAGTCATTCTTGAATCCATAGCTTAATAAAAAATAGCAATAAACAAACAAACAAAAAGTCCGTGATCGGCCAATTGTATTTATAGAGTTGCAGAGATGGAGCTAATTTATCTAGACGAGATTGAAATCCTATCTATAATGTGCATTTTAGACACTATTTTTCTAAGTTCTGTATTTATATAAGCCTTCCAAATAGTTTGAAAATTATCAGATCCATACAAGTGAAGCTTATAGAATTTTCCATTGCCCTCAGTCCCTCTTCCTCCTCTAGTTTTTCATGCATCCTACCTTTGTTCCCATTTCACTAAGCAAGCATTGGCCTGTAGCTAATGCACTCAGTGTCCCCCCACTGGAAAATTCCATGGAAAATTGAACAAAAGGAACCAAACAAGGAAGGACAATTGCTTTTAGGTATCCTGAATACTTTCCATTAAGGCTTATTAATAATTCTTTTAGTCTCTGGGTCCTCAAATCTTTGCTAGTTTACCTACTTACAAGAGAATGAAATATATTTGTAGGAAAATGAAGTGTATTATATAATCAATGATATTTTATTTCATGATGGGAGTTTTTATGGTTTTTCCCATCCATATACTGCAAAACGATTACAAGCACAATTATTCCAACTCCTGTTGTTCAGATTAGAAGGAACTCAAGAAAAATTTGAAGGTACCATTAGAATTGGTTTAAGGCAGAATATGCAATGGAGAAAGGGTATAGCTTTTAAAACTAGTGCAACTGTTTGTGTCTTGGTTTTCTTAAGTCCAAGCACCAGGACTGACAATATGATAAACTGTCATTTCTACCTTAAACCCTCACCCTTGCCTTTCATTTGCAAATGAGCAAGCAAGTGGCTTGTTTTTAACACATGGACCATTAACTGCCTTCTTCTATTTGCATAGTAATGATAGTGAACCAATGGTGATTTACTGCTTTGACTTGTATCATAAATAACAGATCATTTACGCTGCTAATTACACTCATTTCCATATCAATAATGCATTCTGGGTTGGGTTGGACTACTGCATTAGAAATGGAATGGAATGACAAATTGATTCTCTACTAAAATGGTGTAAAACAGGTATCTATTACAAGTAGGTGCTATTAAGTAATGTAGATAAGTACAAAAGACATTTTTACACATTATCCTGTAATATGAAGCATCCAAAAGTATATAGATTTATCAGAAAACTATTGTCCCATGTACAAGCAAAAGTGTGTAACAGTTGTTTATATCTGTTGAAGTCTGTCAGCACTAGTTGGGCAGACTCTGGTAATCCTGAAGCCTGTCTCCTGTTTACATTGTGGGTGGGCCAGTTAGCTTTTAGCTCTATTATGTGACCCTAAATTGCACTCACTATCTGCATAGTAGTTTTGAAATGTAGGCTTTGCTTCAAAAGGGGTGATCACAAAGGTATGTGGATTGGTGGTACAAACTCATTACTTCTGGAGAATCATCGAAGTTCAGTAGATGTCTTATAAATCAGTGGTATTACACACATACACATACACACACATATATCTTCATCATTAATACAAAAGTTTCTCAGAGTTCCTCCGTGTGTGTGTGTGTGTGTGTGTGTGTGTGTGTGTGTATGTATGTGCATGCCTAGAGAAAGGCGGAGAGAGAGAGAGAGAAAGAGAGAGGAGATTTTTTGAAAGATGAATTAAAATATCAGCTTCTGTGTTTCAGCTTTGACTTGTATCATAAATAACAGATCATTTACGCTGCTAATTTCAGAATGAAATTATTAAAACACATAGAAATATATAACTGGAAGAAAATACACTATGAAAAAGGACTAATTTGCACAAGTTATAGCCACATTATCTTTAAAAATAATTATTTTAATATGCATTTGGCAATTAAATGCAATTAAGTAACTGCAACAATCAGAAATTGTACTTTGAGATTTGATTTAAGTCCTCTATGAAGAGTGATGTCACAGTCACACTTAAAAGTAGAGAACATTGATAGTGTATTTCCAAAGTCGGTAGAGTCTAAAACACCTCATAAAGTAGCTCAGATAATGTGTAAATGAAAACAGTGATGAAAAATCTCAGATTTTATTTATTTATTTATTTTTTTAGATTTTATTTATTCATTTGACAGAGAGAGAGACAGCCAGTGAGAGAGGGAACACAAGCAGAGGGAGTGGGAGAGAAAGAAGCAGGCTCCCAGCAGAGCCCGATGTGGGGCTCGATCCCAGAATGCCCCGGGATCACGCCCTGGGCCTAAGGCAGACGCTTAACGACTGAGCCACCCAAGCGCCCCTCAGATTGTAGTTCTTGATATCAAAACATTTCTGAAGGTAAATGTTTCAATATGTGAAAATTGATTCAGAAGACAATTTTATAATTACAATCGAACTGAGAAGCTAATAATTCACATGATTAATTGATTTATCCTGCATATCAAGAATTTGATTATTAAAACATTTAGCTGTATGGTGACTAACATAACACAATAAAAAATTATTATTAAAAAAAGTGTGAAATAAGAAATAGGATTTTGAGGATTTACAGTTACAGAAATAAGAGAAGGATTAAAGTAATTATATACATAACATCTGAAGGGGAAATGGGAGTAGAAAAGTATAAGTGGCTTAATCCTCATCTTTGATACAAGGAAGTCAATAGATAATAGAGTTGACAAAAAATTAAAGTTATACTGATATTGCATAGTAGTTCAGAGACAATCTAGAAAAGAATCTGAAGTGGAAACAGGTTCAATTCCTAGAAGAGTATCAGCAGTTAAA
This sequence comes from Ursus arctos, assembly GCF_023065955.2. Taxonomy (NCBI): domain Eukaryota; kingdom Metazoa; phylum Chordata; class Mammalia; order Carnivora; family Ursidae; genus Ursus; species Ursus arctos. The sequence continues at coordinate 85,842,305 of NW_026622763.1, read as the reverse complement.
GAAGAATGGGTTGTTGTGGAAGACTCTGGGCTTTTCTAGACAGTTTTTTATGGAAATTTAAATACATGTATTTTCATCTATCGCCTTAAACACAATACAAATAAATGTAAAATAACCCCTAAAAAAATAAAACATTTAGCGGACAGGGGCAAAGAAATGAAAAATACATAAACTTTTCTGTTCCTCCAGATGATGTTTTAAATGATGGGTATCAACTAGCAAGAAAATGCTAGGAGAGGATAAATGAAACACAAACGCTGATCTTAAAAGTGTTATTCGTTGACAGATGAATTTATACATAGTGAAATGATCAAGGTGTATAGGTAACCAAGAAGAAGAGGGAGAGGTGGAGTTGTGATGAATTGCTTAGTACATTTAATTTTCCTCAGATCTGAAGAATATTTCCCCCTGAATGAACATTACTTTTATACTATAATATATATGACCAAAATGCAAATACATTTTCATTTTGAGGAGGCTTTTTGATATTATTGTTTAGATAACAACTGCTTAGTACTTTGAAAGAAGTATGCAATTACTTTACAATAATATATTGATTATTGGATACATTTTACAAGGAGATGTATATCTATAGATATATATATCTCCTTGTAAAAGGATTTATATATATATATATATATATCTCCTTGTAATATATATATATATATATATAATGTATATTTATATGTGCTAAGTTCATTTTTTAAAATTTCAATTAAAAAATTTAAATAGTCAAGGCATTCAAACTGTTCAGAATTCAAAGGCACAAAAGAATACTCATTGAAATTTTCCCTTCACCCCTGTCTTCCAGCCACCCAATTTTAGTTTCTAGAAATGACAATGTTACTGGTTCCTTGAGGATCATTTCTGAGAGTTTTTATGATATAATTTTATAAAATCACACACATATAGATATATTTTTCTTATCCTCTTCTTTTACACAAATGATAACATATTACAAATTGTGTTGCACCTTGCTTTATAAGATGTAATATGAAGACTGTTCCATACTAGTAAATAAAATTAGATTTTTTAAAATATATGGGTAAATGTCAGTGTCAAACTAAGGTTTATTAAAAACTGATTTTAACTTCAAAAGATTTGAGCTAAATCAATAATGAGGTAGATTTATAATACTAAATTACATTCTTGAATTTAGTATTATAACTATTTTAAAATGACCTTTTCAAGAAAGCTTTAAAAAATCTGCTTACATCTTTAAAACATTATTTATAAAAGACAGATTTGGCCATGAGCAGCTATATTCATATTTCTAGACAATATTTTCTCACGGGTACATAGCTAACATTAGTGATCACCTCTACCATTATTTTTCTGTACATCATAACTGAAATGAACATGGGTCACTGTCTCTGGTAGAATGAAGTGATTGACAAATTGATGAATTGTCTTTCTGCTTACATTTTTCATTCTGAAGATAAGTAAAAGGATTTTTTTAAATTATGGACATAGTAAATGAAGTATCTGTGATTTCTATAAGTATATATTGAATTTCCCAACTCTTCCCTCTCACAGCAACACTCCTACACTAAAACAATCTATATGCTGACGTAGGGCAACCTGGTTTTATTTGATAGCTAGGTGAGCTACAACTGTTATTGGAGGGCAAAACTCATTGTTCTAGTAACGAATCAACTGTTTTGTGTAGCAAAGTTTGAGTATACATATTATTTACTGCTTGTCATTGGAAACATATTTTGGGAAATCACAGGTTCAAGTGATTTTTTTATATAGTCTTGGAAAGTTGTTCCCTTCTGATTGGAAGTGGGAGGAAAGTGGGCTTTTATGACCATAGATGCACTATACTCATTTCTTTTGGATGTATGTGGTTTAGCTGAATGAGGAGTAATTAGAAGAGGAGTCAACAGTGATAGCACAGAATTTCACTGATGTGTCTTCCCTAGTTTCAGGAAGAGCCATCGTTGTACAGTCTAGGCAGTGCCAGATACAGAGACGTATCTGATAAATATTTATTTAATGAATAACCAATCTGTAGGTTTGAAAGTAAAACAAGGATTGTCCTTTTGATTCCAATAACTAAGTAGGCATTTTAATCATAGGAAGGCCTGATGCGCAGCAGGTCTGTATTAGCTCCAAGGAGACTCAAGCAGGGGGAAAAAAAAAGAGGAATTTCAAGATGAGTTATCAAAAGATATTTAATAAGATAAGAAAAAATAAAATGTTTATTAAATATTATTAATAATGGTTGTGGTTAATTAAGAATTATTAATTGTATTCTAGAATTTGCTATTTTTAAACGTTTGATCTTATATGATTAAACACAGACTTCCAAAATGCTATTTAGGTTTTAATAAAATATTTTGGTAATTAAAAAAAACAAAACAAAAACAAAACCTTTTAAGCCAGTTAGAAGCACAGATAAATCTTCCTATCACGTTGGCTCAGTCATTCAAATCACGTGGTCAAGTAAGTATCTACACCCACCTAGTGAAAATGTACCTTAATTAAAGGTTCTCTTTACACAGTACATCACCTTTTTAAAATTTGAATACACAAAGTCAAAGCTAACAAGAGACAGCATCAAATGCACAGACTTTAATTAAGGAATGTTAAAAATAGATGCACATGCAGAATTATAATTATCATTAGTTTGCCTATGTTATGTAGATAGCAGTTACTTAGCACTTAACCATTTTCATATACGTATTTGTACACTAATCCGGAAGCTCATAGATAGACATCCCATGTGTAGGTAAAGATAAGGTACATGCATGCCATACTTACTTGATGCTCCTGTTTGCAGTGTGAACTGAAATGATCAGTATGCCATTTTCCCAGGGTAGATGCATGTAAATTTGCCAGTGGTCACTTGACTACTGGCTGAACCTCTGCATATGGTCTTCCCTCCTTGTCTCAAAGGTGACACCTCTTCTTTCTATGATTCAGATTGACACTGTCAGCTTTGAGCACCTCCTGATGTCACTTTTTAAAAGATAGTGGCTAAATTACAAAACTTTACCTGATATTGCATGTGGTGACTGTAGTATGTTTTCTGCCCATATGACTATTTGCTTCTGTAAGTATGCTTATCATTTGCATTTGCTTGCAACTGTATTGTGTTTTTATTTGCCCTCCTCATAATTATCTCTGTAGAGGTATGTATCACGAATATTGTTATGTCATTTGCTCTATTAAGTACTTATTTACTCAGATTATCTTAAGTTTTTACAACTTTTATTTTATTACTGACTTCAAGTAATTATTTTGGTACCTTCTAAAAATATCTACTATAGTATTCTGCATACTTTAAGTTTCAAAAAATTTTAAAGCTATTATACTTTATGTTTTTAAGGTAATTTCCATTTGATCAACAATAACTGGTAAATATTTCTACTAAAAATGATGTAAAAGCTGAAAATTCATTTTGATAATTTTAAATTACATATTTGCATTTACATTAGGTGATTCTTTTTAATATTTTAACTTGGTGAGACACTAATGTTTAGCTTGGTTATTCTCTCCTAGTGGAATTAATACAAAGCAAGGACCGGTGCTTTTCTGAATAGAGTCTATTAGTCTTTTTTTATCATAAGATGGTAGACCACTGATGAGGTGGAGCTCTGTTAGAACTTTCAGAGTAGAGGTTTTTGGTTGTGCATAGAATATACCTAGTGAAAGTTGGTATCATCTAAGTGACTTAAGACAAATTGTTAGTTTGTGTTTCTATGTTTGCTGACTTTGCAAAGCAACAGGTTTTCTCTTCCCCCATGTCTTAATGCAGGAATGCTTTTGTGCCAGTTCACCCCAGCATACAGCAAATACTAAACATATTACACATTGTCATGTTGAGAAATTAGAGATCTGATATTTAGTCAAGTCTTGAGTTTCCAAATCTGTGATAAATTTCAGTGCTGCAATATCACTGGGAGCATATCTAAAAATCCATGTTTCCATGTATGACAGCACATTCATATTTGCTTCCCTGAAATGGTCACTCCTTCTTTCTACATGATTGTGTCTTATGTACCTTTCTGAGTTTAGACTTTGAATCAGAGTTGTATGGATAATAGACTTTCAATTTCAAATACTCAGACTTTCTGAGAGTATTTCTAAATAAATGTATTCACTTTACTCATCAGTTTTTAATCTCTTGTGATTACAATAATGTCTCCAATTCATTACTAAACAGAGCTATGCAATCAGGTCAACATTCTATGCTCTTAGAGAGCTCTAAAGAAAACCACAACATTTTTCATGTCTTCAAATTTTTTATTATGATGATGTGGATAAGTTTCAACAACCTCATATCCTTCCACTTTATGGTTCCTAAAGGAACTATTCTGAAAAACATCGATTTTCACCTTTACAATGTAAGAAATCAAACATGATGTGAAATTTCCCATTCTTATTTTATGACAGTATCCCAAAGTGACAGTCCCCAAAGAAAGTAGTTTCCTGATATAATGAACAAAATTTTCTAGTCTTGCTTGGCAAACTGATAAACAAAAGAACACTGGATGACACAAGAAAACTGTTGAGAAATTTTGGAATTATTGGTTAACATATGTATGGAACTCATTACCATAAACAGCCTTTGGTGTAAAAACTAGCAGCTGTCAGTGTGACCCTAAAGAGGATTTTTAGAAGGGACACTGAATACAGACCAATAAGTTTCAATATCATTTCTTGTAAGTAAGTAGAATCTCTAAAAAAGTGTAGAATTTCCTATTAAACAAATGTGACCTGTCATGGGGAAGGCAATATTATTTTTTAAGTGTTCTCTTAACATATAACCCACAATTCCCACTGAAATTCTTTGAAATAATTATCTATTAAGATTTGTTTAGGCTTTAAAATATATTTGCCTTTCTGACCACAGGGTGTAAAAACCGTCACCATGAACTGCAGACAAATGTGACCAATTGTGTGATTCATCTTTATAGCATATTAAAAATATTTGACCTAGAAGTCTTAGCTCAGAGTGAAATGTCCATTTGCAGGAACCAAAGAGCCCCTAAAAACAAACAAACAAAAAACATTACATAATAAAATATTACTGCTATCAGTCCATTCTTTTAGCAAATATTTATTGAGCCAGGCACGGTGCCATATACTAAATATAGACTATTCCCTGTCCACATAATGCTTGTCATCTGCCTGGAAAGAGGGCCATTGAGCAAGTCATGATAAGTATAAGGTATGTGATGAAGGGAGGCTGATTGTTACTACATCATGTTCTTTATGATACTGGAAGGATGGTTTGTTAAATAGTCTAGAGCGGGACTTCTGAGTAAGATACAGAATGGAACTTCTATAAGAAGACATGCTTAAAATGAAAAAAGCAAAAACCCTGACTGGAAAGACAAAACTGTGTGGATGGGATTCCGATTTTTGATTTGTTGAGTGGGAAAACTCGAATAGATCCCCTTCTCTTAGAATTGAAGCACGTTTTGTATACATTTGAAGAGTTAAGTATAAGACCTTGCCAAATAAGTTAAAAAAATTATTTCATAAATGTATTTGTAAAGAAAAAAAATATTTCCCTAAGATTTAAATTTCATTTATATTGAGCATAGTGGTGGGCTGGCTATGTGTTGTCATTTCTTAACATACCGAACATTAGTTTCCTAAGTGGAAAATTAAATTGCACAATCTTGATTTTACTTCTTGGACCACTTTTCAGAAATACGTTAATATATAAGGAGACATAATTAACTGGTGAATGGTGTATATAGCATTTCTGAAATTTGGATTTAGGGGTGAATGCTATAAAATAGAAATATCTATCATGATAATCTATTTACATATTAAGAAAAAAGGTATGAATGTCTGATATTCTCAGAACCTTTTCTGAAAGCTTACTAGATCTTGTAGGTTTCATACGCACTCAGTCATATAATTTTTATAATTTTGCACTTAGAACAAATTAACTTTAGTGTAGCATAGATATTTAAGAAATATGTTGAGCAAAATAGTGTAAATAAGTAGACATTATATTTTCAAGTGGAAAACACAATAAAGCTTTTCGACCAGAGTTAGTAATAGTGTCATGATGCATGAAGTTTTACAGAATCGCAAATATAATCAGTGTTTTGGGTCCTGTTAACTTTAGAACAGGACACTGATTAATTCAGTTCTAGGTGTGGATTGATTGCCTAATATATCCAAGTGTCTTAAGCATAAATTATATTAAAAGTGAAAAAGATTCATTTCACTCCTAATATACAACAAGTCCTTAAAAATTAAGTACAAAATTAGGAAATGAATAAGTGAGTCAATTAAATTATTAATGAATTTGAACTCTTTAAAAGAGGACATATTATACAATGCATTAAAGACAAATATGTGTACATGAATTTACATGTATGTTTGTATGGGCACACACACAGTATCCTAAAATCACAAGTAATATGACTGTTACACACTGAATGTTTGTCTTCCCCAAAATTTGTACGTTGAAGCTCTAACTGCTAATGTGTTGTCATTTGGAGTTGGGGACTTTTGGAGGTGTAGATGAAGTGAGGAGAGTAGTGCTCTCATGGTGGGATTAGAGCCCTCATAAGAAGAGGAAGAGTCCGGAGGGCCTGCTTGAGCTTGTGCACTCTCTTTCCCTCTCCCTGTGCATGTGCTAAGGAACAAACATGTGAGCACTTCTCACTGAGAAGGCCATCTGCAAGTCAGGAAGAGGGTCCTCGTGAAAGAACTGAATCTGTCAGAACCTTGATCTTGGACCTCTCCACTTCCAGAACTGTGAGAAATAAAGGTCTGTTGTTAAAGCCACCTATCCTACAGTATTTTGTAATGGTGGCCCACACTGACGAAACAATGTCTAAGTTAGGATGGAGAATTATTCAAAGTCAAGTCCATCTTGTCTTTTGGCTTATTTCCATGTTTAGTATGATTTTGAAGAAGTTCAGTCTGTGGGTACCTTCAACTTGGGTCTATCTCTGTTGCTTCCAAAATCAGGCCAAATCTTTACTCTTGGTCTCCCCCTTGGCATCTCATTGCGGTGACTGCATATCATATCATTTAGTATCATTTGCAGATACTGGAAAATCACCTATCTGTCTGCTCTGAAAGACAGTGTGGTTTTGAAAGGTCGGTTTAAGTTTTCCTATAGCAATTTGGGATGCAGAGTGAATTTTAAATGTATTCTTAAAGTTTAAAAAAAATGTGAACCTATAGCACTGTTTGAATAATATATACGCAAAGAGTATAGCGTATCTTGTTTCTCCACAAAAGGAAAGTATAAGTACTTCTGCTTCTTTGAAGCTTTAGTATTTGCACTGAAATTCTATATTTAATAAACTTAATTATAATAAACTGAACTGTGTAGGATTATATTATCAAGCTAATTCAAGGTAAAAACACCAGAAATACTAGGTATCCAGGTAATTCTTGCTTTACATTAAAATTTACCTAATAGTTTGTTGCTGTGAGTTTTGTGTGGTAAATCACTTAAGTTTCTTAAATAAGAAAAATATTTCTAATTAGAGCTTATTAGCAATCTAAGGGAGGTACAATTAATTTCAATAAGAAGTACTTCTTAAGTTACTGGGGCACCTGGATTGTTCAGTCGGTTGAGTGTCTGCCTTCAGCTTGGGTCATGGGACTGAGCTCCACATCGGGCTCCCTGGTCGGCTGGGAGTCTGCTTCTCCTTCTCCCACTATCCTTCCCCCTTGCTTATTCTCTCTCTCTCTCAAAATAAATAAATTAAAATCTTTTAAAATAAAGAAGTACTTCTTAAGTTAACTAATTTATTTTTGAAAAGAATGTCTAATTCCTTCTTTTCTCCTGAATTAATCATTCTTTTTTGTTTTCTTAATGCCTTAACCATTGAAGAAAACCAAATAGTTTTATTTATTAACTTTGATTATAATATACATGTTGATTTTATTTTTTTAACAAAGGCAGAGTCTCTTGATAGAAAATTACTACTATATGGAACTAATGTGAAAATTTGGATTCTTGGATGGTAGAGAATACACTGATCTGAACTGTTTTAAATAATACTCTCTACTCTAAATTATATATTTAGGCATTATAGTATAATTAATACATTTGGAGAACACTAGAAATGTTATTAACTGAGTGAATTACACTGGAAATTGCCAGGAACTAGATTTTACAACACTAATAAGCAGTTCTTCACATACCATTGATAATTTAATATTAAGATGGTGGGAATTTGTCAGCATACTTTCTCATATTTTTTTCAGAGGAGTGCCCGTGTAAATTGAAGTATATCTCATTTCTGTGTCATTAAGATAAAGTAGCCCTCAGGAAAGATCCATTAAAATAAGTGTATACTAACTGATGAAATGATAGATCAGGTTTCAAAGATATAGGGGGGCAATAATTTTCATTGAGAACTATAAAATTTGAATGTAGGTTAGCTATGACTACCCAAGTTGTTTGTTTATTTAAATTCAGTTAGCCAACATATAGTACATCATTAGTGTCAGAGGTAGTATTCAGTAATTCATCAGTTGCCTATAAACACCCAGTGCTCATCACATCACGTGCCCAAGTTATTTGTTAAGCTTTAGTTTGTCATTACTTATTTTTTGTCTGATTTCTATGGATTTATTGAGTTCTTGTTTTGTTAATTTAAGGCAGGGTAAGAGTAAGTGAAATAGGCAATCTTGATTTTTTTTCTTTGGAGATATCAATAGACATTGCTGCATATGCCACAAATTCTTATGACTAAAAAAGTATGTAATAAAAAATTATTAAAATATTTATCTAACATTTGCTTTGACTAGAAATACACAAGATAAACCTCAAATGAACTTTTAAATTGGATAGTGTAATTCAAAAATTATAAAGATAAAATCCATCTTCTGATTGTTTTATAAAATGTTAATTTTTGAGAATTTCTTATAAAGTATGAATCTTTTCTTCCTCTTCTTTAGTTAGTATATTTTTCTTCTTAGATGTGTATTCCCTGTAGAAAATCATTTTATGATACTATCTTATCAAAGGCCTTATCATGAGAGTTTGGATGAAAGGAAGTGGAAAACATCCTCATTTAGCAAATAAAGTTGGATTTGATGAAATTAAGGATTTAAATATGCTGATATTATCTTGTGGATTAGTCAAGCTTTGAAACACTTTGAAAAAATCTGCCAATAAATGAAAGGTAAAGGAATCATTATCACTGAGGTGTGCCTGTAGACTGCATTAAAGGAAGAATTTCCTTGCTCAATTTCTGTAGTGACCCCAGACAACATATATATGTCAGTAGTATGCTGTATTGCTAATAATAATGTAGGATTTGAACTTGGGTGTGTCACAAAGTTCATATTTATAGGTCAGTTAAGTTAATCTTGTCATGGTTTTAAAGGTTTTATTCATATTTTATATGAATGCATAATGTGAGTTTGAATGATTCAAGAATAGGCAGCTTGAAGTTCAAGAGTTTTAATTTGGATATTATAGATATTTATTGTCTTTTTGAATGTAGGAAGAAAAGATCTTGAAAATGAACAAATGTTTCTGAAACACTTTCCTAACAGTTGCATCTTTTCACAAGTCTCTAGTGGTGTAAGCCAGATCGCTCCAGTAAAGGAATGAAAGGATATTGCGAACAGTACACTATTGTGCGTTTCTATCAAAGGCAGGAAACTGGAGAGCTTGATGTGTGTCTTAATTCCCCAACTTCTTGTCTTCTCTGCCATGTTTTCTACAGCATGTTCATTTTGATGTGGCAGATAAATAGGTATGGGTCGACCCAGTGCGAGGATAACTTTCCATTGATTGAGTTGGCAAGGACTGATGCTTTAGTAACAACTACCCTTCATGTCTTTTGCAATCCTATTAGCAAACAAATGCAAGTCAATAGAAAGTTTTGGTGATGGATCCATGCATGGCTGGCTTCATGAGTCTATAATCTGTGTAGTTACACAAGGCTTTGTGTGTATAAGGGCCCCATGCTTTGTTGTTGCCATGTTGAAATTCTTGATTTGGATAAGGGACTTCACATTTTCATCTTGCACTGGGCCCTGCTAGTATTGTAATATCATAAGTTGAATGAAAAACAGGAATTCTCCAATTCTTGCATGTTGTTAACTAGAGCCGTATTTGTATCTGACATCAATACTTAATTATTTCAAAGAGAAATATAAACACCATTAGAAACTCAGTTTAGAAAATAATTGATATGGTGCTGTTTAACCAGGCATTTATATTCATATTTAACCAAATATTTTTTTTTATTTTGTCCTAGAATATCCATATATATATATATATCTCAATGATATACACAGCATATCAGTGTCTTCCAAGTAATATATTTGATGTTGATTAGATATGTATATCATTTTAGTCTTCAAATAATAGGGAAGTCTCCTGTTTGGTATGTTTTTTTCCATCCAAATGATTCTGTGCTACTATTCTTATCTTTTGTTTACTAATATTTTCCCACTGTTTCTAGATGTCATTCTCTTCAGCTGTATGGGATGAAAAATCTACAAATACAAATATACAGACTAAATAGAGCCTTATAAAACTGTTTTTACTTATGCTACTACTTTCATTAAGTTTTTCTTATTTTTTAAAGATTTATTTTATTTTAGAGAGAGAGAGAGAGAAAGAGAGAGAGCATGTCGGGGGTGGGCAGAGGGAGAGGAAGAGAGAGAATCCCAAGCAGACACCCTCTGAGCACAGAACCCTGTAGGGGCGGGGGGAGCTCCATCTCATGACCTTGAGATCATGACCTGTACTGAAATCAACAGTCAGACGCCCAACTGACTGAGTCATCCAGGCACCCCAAGTTTATCTTGTTTTTAATGGAGCCTTAGGAAGGTGAATTAGAGCTAACTTCAGACAAAGGAATAATCTCTACACCTAGTTAAAAAATAGGCATTACAAAATAAAGTAAGTGGTTAAACATGTGCCTTTTTCCTGAATCCAATTACAGCCGAAGTATTTCCTCTCTCAGTTCTTGGATCATTTCTTCCACTTCTAAGATACCAAAGTAGGTAGGTGACATTTGACAGGAAACTTAGGCTCCAGCCCTACTGCAGTGGGATAATGTTCTCATCAGACATGTTCCTGAAATCATCATCAGGGTCAGTTTAATAGATTCAAAGACTCATTTGTTGTGCAACAAAAAAGCATGTTACTCCTAGTTGCATTAGCACTAGGTTGGCAGAGCTTAAGGCAACTTTTGGCCTAGTTGATGTTTGGATTCAGTTCTCTGAATGTTTATTTCAAGCCAAATGTCTAACTAGACAGAAATCTGTGCATGTAGTCATTTATTGTGACAACAACTACATCATTAGGCAAACCAGTCTGGTCACAGACTGAGTTAGCCTCCGTGTCTTTAGCCAGCTTCCTTCTGTGGGTTCCAATTTAAATCAGTTCAGTATGCTTTTTCATTTAGAGTCATATGAAACAGAAAGAAAGCTAGGGGGAAAAGTGCTGTACTCATTTCTAATTTGTGCATATTGTAGGTCTAGGAAGGAATTGTTAAATTTCATAGTTTTATTAGGATCAGAAAATTTAAAGTTAAGTATCCAACTTATCAATTTCATTTAAAATACTAAGATGGAAGCCTTGAAATTTCTTTAAACTGGTCATATTAGAAAGCTCTTGAGTTTTTGGAATGAAGTAATTCAGTGCCATATAAAGTTTTTTACAGCATTTCAGAATTCTCGGAGAAAGATCACCTTCCAAATTGTAGATGAACTTCTGGTATGCAAGACACCTCTACCTACTAAATGCACCGAGCCTGCTAAATTGCAAATATTAAATCATTTTGATTTTTTAAAGTTTTTAGTTAAAAGAATATAGAATGAAAATATAATTTTTATAGCCTTTCACTAATAGGGCAATGAATCTGCCAAATGAGAAGTTTTACAAAACATTCTTCTACATAAAGTACTCTAAGTGGTGATATTTAGTGATAAAGCATGTTACTGTTGAAATGTAAAGGATCTCTAATAGCAGTCAGGAAATTTCAGAGATGAAGTCCCATGAGATACTGCTAGGTTGTTTTTGAATTTTATGTTTATGTGTACATATGTGTATGTTTAGGAATATGATAGAGCCTCCTTATGTTTATACCCCTTTAAGGAGAATTTTAACATAAATGATCTCATCAGATTTTATTAACGCTGGAAAGTAGTAAACTTGCATTTTATCTTATTTTACAGATTAAAGATTTTTTAAGTCATTTTAAAGATTAAATAAAACCCTATGAATCTGAAAGATTATGTAAGCTTACCTCATTTCTGTAGCTATGAAATATCCTGATATATATTGTGTGTGTGTGTGTGTGTGTGTGTGTGTGTGTGTGTTTTAGGACTTTTTTTCCTGAAACAGAATCACTATAGATAATGTATTATCAGCAGAAGATAACTGAAGTATTATGTGACTGTCTACGAATGCACACACATGTGTGCTTATTCATATAAGAGTAAATGCAGGGCATCTCTCTGGCTCAGTGAGTAGAGCATGTGACTCCTGATCTCAGGGTTGTGAGTTCAAGCCCCATGTTGGCTGTAGAGATTACTTAAAAATTTTTTTTTTAAAAGAGTAAATGCTTCTTAAAATAATTTTGGTAATACTTATTAGTCTAAATAATACGCAAAAAATAGGAATAGGACCTGAACTGGATAATGATTTTAAGCACAGGGCTTTTTCTGCTATACCATGCTATTTCCATATTGTTTACATTCCTTGCTTCAAAAATTAACCAGATGCTTTCCATTAGCAAGCATAAGACAAGCAGGGTATACAAACTATAGGACCACTTTATAGTTGTATTACTTCCAGCCAGTATTAATTATGATCATCATAATTAAATTACACTTGAGTAAAGATGACTTTCCAGTTGAGTCAATGGAATATAACTGTTTAATATTCTGAGTTATTTTAATGATATAGCCAGATGCATATGTGGTTATTTAGGTTTCTCACTCATTTGAAATCATGAGTAAATGAGAGACTAGGTGTACAAGGAGTTTGTTCCTATAAAGCATGATAAAAATACTATTCAGTTCAGTCTGTATTCACATATCACAAAGTGGTACGGAGGGAATTATCTTATTCATCACACTGATGTAGATTACAAAACTTGGCAATTCGGGACTGAACATTTTATTATGTTTATGATTAAATTTATGGTCTGTTTTTCAAATGCACTAACATCAAGCAGAAATGCATTTTAAGCTGCTTTGTAAAACAAGAGTTACTTCATTTCAAATTATATATGTAATTGAATACATTTGGAATGGAAGCTTTAACTGAGACCTGAGGACAATGGGAACCACATTCCAAAGTATAAGACAGTCATAATCAATTTGGAAGAAGAAACAAAGGGGAAAACTAGTGTTGGGATTCTTAAACACTTTACCAAAATTGAGGAGAAGATTGAAGAAGATTTCCAAAGAGTGATTCTGATGTACTGTGATTTCCATTCCCATATTCTGCAGAGCAGGATGGGTATGGGCATATTTCTCCTCATGAGTGTGCTTTAAAGAAAGTCAAGGAGAGGGTTTACCAGTATGAAGGAAATGGTGAACTAGTATGTGAAAGATAGGCTGATTAATTACCTTGACTTTGGAATAACCAAGACATGATTGTGTTGGACATCCAGAGTTGATCCAGGAAAAAAGAGTAAATCTTTCCCATGGACCAGATGAAGGGATACAGGAACCAGCTGGTGTGGCATCATTTTAATCCTGTCAAAAAAGGTAGTCTGGAGGATGAAAATGGTCTTTGCAGATAGAAGCTACAGATATTATAAGATAATTAAGGTCTCAGATTGTTGCATCGATCCCTGTCAGGGTAATTTTAGGTAAGAAAATCTCAAATAAAGAGACAGGGGAGAGGAGGGAATATGTCTTTCTAAATGAAAAATACCAGGGAGAGAAGAAACACTTTAAACAGTGGGCAGGTTCTGGGAGCTCCAGCACTAGCTCCTCACCAATCCAGTAAGAAGTCCCCTCTCTATGATCCAAGCTGGAAGATTTTAGAAATTGTCATTAGCAAGCTGTGGGAGAAGGGATAGGTACACAAGCCAGGGAAAGAGAGAAGCCATTAAGTGGCCTTTTCTTTTCCTTATGCATAAAGATAAGTATCACAATAAGTATTTATTTTTCATTCATTGACTATTTTGATGTAATTTCCTTCTTCATATATGTCAATATGTTTTTCTAACTTTTCGATTCACAAATATCCATTGAAGAAATTTCTAAAATTTCTAGGAATCTTCTGATAGAAAAACAATTTATACTATAGAGATTATGTAGTTGAATTTGGTGAAGGGCATCATTTAAAAACTATGTTTAACCTTCTAAGTTTATTGGCCATGCCACTGAAAAATAAAACTTTGAAAACAACAGAATAGGAATAAATGCAAATACTTGTCTATATCTGACCCATTAATTTTAAAACATAAATAATGACTTCTTTTGTTTGGGTTCTAGTTACACGGGCAACATTATCTCACTTCAAGTATTAAATACCTTTACTTGTTTTTGTTTTATTATAATGCCAAAAATTGTTACAATAAAATAGTTTAGATCATTTTACTTAAAATTGTTTTATGTTATAACTTTAAAGACTCTGTGTTCAGGGTGTCTAGGTGGCTCAGTTGGTTAAGCCTCTGACTCTTGATTTTGGCTCATGTCATGATCTTGGGGTTGTGAGATCAAGCCCTATGTTAAGATTAAGATTTTCACTCTCCCTCTCCTTCTGCCCCTCTCCCCAAAAAACTAAAAAAAGACTTAAATGTTCTAATTTGTTTAAATACAAATTTAATCAATAGTATGGTAAAACTCTTGCCAAATCTAGGACTTCAAAAGCCAGTCATCGCAAAGTATAGATATATTTCATTATTTTGATGTTAGATATTTTCCCCAAATAATTTTTGAGAATTTATATAAAGATATATATAAGGATATAAGGATAAATATGCATATCTCTATACATGTTAGAAACTTGGTGTAGGGGCGCCTGGGTAGCGCAGTCCTTAAGCGTCTGCCTTCAGCTCAGGGCGTGATCCCAGCATTCTGGGATCGAGTCCCACATTGGTCTCCTCCGCTGGGAGCCTGCTTCTTCCTCTCCCACTCGCCTGCTGTGTTCCCTCTCTCGCTGGCTGTCTCTCTGTCACATAAATAAATAAAATCTTTAAAAAAAAAAAGAAAAGAAAAAAAGAAACTTGGTGTAATCTTAATGAAATCAAATAATCTTAAATGAAGTAACTATGAAGTGGGAACTAGTATAACTGCTAACAAAACATATTTATATTTAATTTCACATTTTTGTTTTTTAGCTAATGTATACCACTCTTTTATTATTCTAAAAAGTATGCAGAATTCTTGCGTTAGGTTATTCTCAGGCTTAGATGAAAAAATGAGAGGAGAATATTATTCAGTGAGAGCACACAGGCACTTCATGCTGTAGAGAGGCGGCCTTATATGTAATTTAAAACATTAAATGATTTTCAGGATTTTCCAAACTAAGAAAACTTCAGTGAGAAAATAGAAAAATAGAATTCCCTCAAAAGAAATCCATATATATATGTTTTGTATTTTCTTAGTTTAAAGATACCTCCTCACTGATAGTTTCTTTAAAAAATAAAACAACCTCTTATCCAAATCGGCAAAGAAGAAGTCAAACTGTCTCTCTTCGCAAATGACATGATACTCTGTATGGAAAACCCAAAAGAATCCACCCTCAAACTACTAGAAGTTATAGAGCAATTCAGTAATGTAGCGGGATACAAAATCAATGCTCAGAAGTCAGTTGCATTTCTATACACGAGCAATGAGACTGAAGAAAGAGAAATTAGGGAATCTATTCCATTTACAATAGCACCAAAAATCATACGTTATCTCAGAATTAACCAGAGACATAAAGGATCTATATTCTAGAAACTACAAATCACTCTTGAAAGACATTGAAGAAGACACAATAAGATGGAAAAATATTCCATGCTCATGGATCGGAAGAATTAACATAGTTAAAATGTCTATGCTACCCAGAGCAACCTACACTTTCAATGCCATCCCAATCAAAATACCAATGACATTTTTCAAAGAACTGGAATAAACAGCCCTTAAATTTGTGTGGAACCAGAAAAGGCCCCGAATCACCAAGGAATTGTTGAAGAGGAAAAACAAAGCTGGGGGCATCACGTTGCCAGATTTCAGGCTATACTACAAAGCTGTGATCACAAAGACAGCATGGTACTGGCACAAAAACAGACACATAGACCAATGGAACAGAATAGAGAACCCAGAAATGCACCCTCAGCTCTTTGGGCAACTAATCTTTGACAAAGCAGGGAAAAAATCCAGTGGAAAAAAAGACAGTCTCTTCAATAAATGGTGCTGGGAAAATTGGACAGCTACATGCAAAAGAATGAAACTTGACCACTCTCTCACACCATACACAAAGATAAACTCCAAATGGATAAAGACCTCGATGTGGGACAGGAATCCATCAAAATCCTAGAATAGAACATAGGCAGCAACCTCTTTGACATCGGCCACAGCAACTTTTTTTCATGACACATCTCCAAAGGCAAGAGGAACAAAAGAAAAAATGAACTTGTGGGACTTCATCAAGATAAAAACTTCTGCACAGCCAAGGAAACAGTCAAAAAAACTAATAGGCAGCCCACGGAATGGGAGAATATATTTGCAAATGACACTACAGATAAAAGTCTAGTATCCAAGATCTACAAAGAACTTCTCAAACTCAATACACAAGAAACAAACAAATCATAAAATGGGCAGAAAATATGAACAGACACTTTTCCAATGAAGACATACAAATGGCTAACAGACACATGAAAAAATGTTCAAAATCATTAGCCACCAGGGAAATTCAAATCAAAACCACACTGAGATACCACCTTATGCCAATTAGAATGACAAAAATTGACAAGGCAGGAAACAGCAAATGTTGGAGAGGATGTGGAGAAAGGGGATCCCTCTTACTTTGTTGGTGGGAATGCAAGTTGGTACAGCCACTCTGGAAAACAGTGTGGAGGTCCCTTAAAAAGTTAA